>NC_066315.1:9791507-10109449 GCF_022539315.1 Serinus canaria
GTCTCTTCCAAACAGAAGGAAAATATAGATTTAAATTTTTGCAAAAATAAAGTTTGCAATGAGTACAGCAAGTGAAACACAGAACTCTGATATTCTTGTGAAATTTGCCACAAAGGCCTAAGGAGAAAGCCCTGACAGACCTTGACTCAAGGAATGCCAACACCATTATTTGTCTTGTAGAAAGCCAATGTTTTTTCATGGCAGAGCAGTTTAGTAGAGCCGGACTAGAAATTGAGCTGAAATATGTTCACCAGCTGCAGGACTAACAGAAGATTATTTCAACCCTCTTAAGAACCACTTGAGTACCAGCCACCAGGAAAACAAAGGTTTATCTTTAAATGTTTTACCCTTCCTAGCAGTATCACCTCTGAGTCCTTCAAAGGAAATCCACATATTTCTAATGTTGATGGAATGACCTTTATTTCCTTCCTAGCTGACAGGGCTATTGCAACTGTACCATGAATTCCATGAATAAAACAAAATTATGCACCAAGGAAAAACAAGGCAGTAAATTTGGATTCTTTTCTAATCTAATGATATGAGTAAATACTGAGAGACTGAAAAGCAGAAAAAAGAAACTTATTTACATATTCATTGAGTGATTTGTATAATCAGAAGATTTAAAAGGTCATTATCAGAACACCTGCCTGTTAACAGATGTAGAAGAATGAAGGCCAAAGAACACAGTTTTTATAAAGATGTTGATAGATAAACAGTTGGCAGATTTGCAGCTACCTGCTGGGGCAGCATTAGTTCCTTTGGTCAGGCCACTGTTGTGGATGAGGTGCATCTGGAACTCATGAATCCATGCACACGCTGACTATCCTGTTGCAAAGCTTGCCAGTTGTTTATTAACAACTGCACTGCCTTTAAATATCAACATTCCAGCTAAAACAGCTTTTATCCAGTAGGGAAGTTTTATGTACCAAGGTCAAGTATAGGTCTCATGTTTGCACTGACAGCAGACATTGAAAAAACCTTACAGTCTCTTACCACGGAAAGAAAACCAGCAGAGTAGATGCTTGTTTAGACAGATGGGAGGTACAGCTTTGCACAAATCTTAATCAAGAATGAAGAGCCTGTCTTAATTTGGCCAGATTGGATAACTTCAGTGTCAGTGCCCCTCAGTAACACTGGAGACTCAATAACCATTTGCACAGGCCCACCCTGAGAAGCACTTCACTTACCTTACATAACCATGAGCTTTGTGTCCAGGTCTAAGCTGGAGGATGTGACGTTGGTCTATGGCTGAATTGTTTTCTGGAGATTCCTATTAAATCTCTTAAACCAGACAAAACTAAAGCATCAGGAGCTGTGGTTCTGGCTGAGATAAATTCCTTCACAGTAGTTGGTATAGGGCTGTATTTCAGATTGGTGCTGGAGACAGTACTGATAACACAGGGATGTTTCAGCTATTGCTGAGCAGGCCTTACACAGCATCATGGCCTCTCTGCTTCTCACCCCACCCCTAGGGAGGCTGGGAGTGCACCAGGAGTGTAGAGGGGACAGAGCTGAGACAGGGGACCCCAAGTGACCAAAGGGATGTCCCACACCATCTGGCACCATGCTCAGCAACAAACTGGGGGGGGACGTTGCACAAAGGGCACTGTCCAAGGAGTGTCTGGATGGTTTATTTCTCTTTCTGTCTCTTTTCCTCACGATTTGAAGAAGTACTATTACTTTCTCTTAATAATTCAACTGTTTCTTTTTGACTTGTGTCCTTTCAGTCCTGCCCCCATGTATAAAGGGGGGGAGGCAGTGAGGGAGCAGCTGGGTGGTGCCTGGCTGCTGCCTGGGCTTGAACCACCCCATGAGCTGAGCCAGGTAATTTACAGGTATCTCCGTTAAGGCAAAATAACGTCAGGCAATGAGCATTCTTTTAATCTTGGTGATGCCTCAGGTTTTAGCTTTTCTATTTTTCAGATTCTGTACTGCTTTAGTGTCACCGACATGTTTTATGAAAAATCCTTTCCTTAAGATTTTTCCCCTCCTGAGACGCTGAGAGGCCTCAGGAACAAACTGTAAACAATTCTTATCTGCTGCTGTGGAATGCAACAGGGGGAATCTGTGACTGGCCTCATCAGGCTGTTTCCAATTATGGGCCAATCACAGTTCACCTGGCCGGACTGTCTCGGTGAGAGACAAGACTTTGTTTTGATTCCTTTTTCTATTCTTAGCTTAGCCTTCTAGTGAAATCCTTTCCTCTATCCTTTTAGTATAGTTTTAATATATTATCTATCATATAATAATAAATCAAGCCTTCTGAAACATGGAGTCAACTTTCTCGTCTCTTCCCTCATCCTGAGACCCTTGTGGAAAATACCACACTTTAGTTTGTAGATCTGAGCTTCACATTAGGGGATGGTGAGCTCTCTTCACAGACTAGGGAAACGAAATAATTTCTTCTCTAGCTGGGGACCAAGGACAACCAATCCAAATCTCAAGCCCAGGAGCCTGATAAACAATGTGGACTGAAGAGAGAAAAACAAGAAGGATGGGAATGCATGGGCTAAAGCTATAATTGGACAATTAACTCTAATGTGCAAATGGAGCAGAACTTATAAAAGTGTGAGACCCCGTGATGGGTCATCCATTTTGTGACCATTTTGGGTTCATCCTGGGTATAGCCCTAGCTGGGCTCTTGTACTACCCAAGGTATAGTACACCTTTTAGTAAATACTTACTTTATTGCTTTAACACTGTCTAGCCTCTATTCTAGGTCAGCCTTCACAAGGCATCATTGGGAGGGCATCTGGTTACAAGAAGAAAATTAAGTAAGTGGCTTAGATGCCTGCATTATCTGTATCCTTAGTACTAACTGATCAAATTAGCTATAATTTTAAAAAATAGTTAAATATAAAACAATTTATATATTACTCAAGCCTATGTTTAATAGTTAAGACATTTCCCCCCAGTGTACTGGGTACTGAATCACCTGAATATTCAAGTCATGAGGAAGCTCAGGGGAGAATCTGGTCCAATCCCCAGCTCAGCAGGGCTAACTCCAAAGCTATGACACCATGGAAGGTCAGAGCCCTCCGCCCTTATCAGCCAAGTTCTGCACATCACCAAGGATGGGTATTCCACAGGCTTTCTGAGCAACCTCTTCCAGCTCCATTTCCCTCTAATAATGATTGTTTTTCACGTCCAACAAGAAATTCTCTTGCTCAAGTTGTTTCTGTAGCCTCATATTCTCCATATTCTGTCATCTCTGGGGAAAGTCTTTCCTTTACCCTTCTGCAGGCAGGTGCAGGCAACAAGAAGCTGCCCTCGTGCAGGTGCCTGTGTGGGTGGTGCAGGATTTGTCCATCAGCTCCAGGTCTTTGCTGAACATCAGGAGATGCCCCTCAGTGTCAGATGCCCCAGCTGCTGTCATCTGCCATCAGTCCGAGGTTGCTGCTCACCCTGTCAGCAACCAGCCCTGGCAGCAGGGCCTGCCCTCAGCAGTGCCACAGCCACAGCTGTCAATGTCACCCTTTAGCAGATTATTCCTCCACTCTGATGGTCCTGCCAGTTTTCCACTCATCTTCCAAGTCTACCCATCCATCCCATCTCTCTCCAGTTTGGCTGTAAGAATACTGTGTAAGACTGTGTAAAAGTCTTTGCCAAGGATAGGAAACAGGACATGCTCTGCTCTCTCTTCTTCTACAAAAGGGAGGGAAGTCAGGCTGGTTAGGCAGAGTTTGCCCTGATAAAGCCATGATGACTTCTCCCAATCACCATTTTGACACACATCTCAAAGTAAGACTCATTTCCATAACACCTAGGAATATGCTGCAGTCCTTCCAAGAACTGAGGCTACATGCAGCCTCAGTCTCAAGAGTATCTATGATACAATTATTATTTGTTTTACAAAAACACAGATAAAAAAATACTGATTTTATACTCCCCCCCGAGAAGACATTGTTATACAGAACAACCCCCTTGCAGCTGTTGAAAAATCTTTACTATTACATAATTTCTATACACACTTTTATACATTTTGCTTGCTTTAAATGTACAGAATAAAAGAAAATAGTTTTAAGCAATTCACAAGTTTACAATGCAAGTTTTTTTACAAAGCAATACACCTCCCCTCAATTTTCATAACAAAAATTCATGACAAAAGCTTCTGCGTGGTCAAGGATTCAAAATCTCATCCAAAATTTTCAGAGATGACTCACAGAGGAATCTGAAATGCCATAAAACAATGCATAACAGAATTAGAAATGCTAAATGCCAAATCAATCCTCAACTATTTGATTCTCAGAGTACAGCTAGCACATGATTTCTTTGACCAGTTAGTCCATATTAGGTTATTAAAATGTCTTTACAAATTACTTTTGAAATAGCTGGATTCTTTTTCTTTCAACTTTTCCATTTTTCTCCTGATCATCTCTGTCTGTAGAATAACCAACAGCAAACCAGTTTAAATTATTATGTCAATTCAAGCATATTTTCTAATATTTCATCATCTAGTTAAAGAAGCCACTCATTTTCTGCACAGCCTTGTTACTCTTTGTTCAAACAAAACAGTGAAATCCTTTACAAGTAATTCATTCTAAGACCACTTTTCATTCATTCACTTTCTTCATTTCTCCCTCACTCTTCAATCTTTATAATTTTTCTTCTCACCTGTGGCAACATTTTTTCCAAGCCTGAGCTTTCAATCTTATCCTTATTAGCAGCTGCCCTCACACTCCTCTCAGCCCCGCTCTGACTCTGATCTCACACTCCTCTCTGCAGTGCCACAGCCCTTAAGCCAGGATGAAACTCCAGTGTCAACTAAAGCTAGTGTTACAAGGTTCTACAGGATTAGGAGAATTAGTTATGTTCTGTGAGTTTAGGCACAATGCTGCTTTGTACAAATTTTATTTCCTTACAGTTTAAGGCTAAAAAACCAATGGATTTATGATGTGGCACCATTGGCACATTGGACAAAAGCCATCATTTGGGCTAACTCTGCTCCTCCCAAACAGACAAGCTGAAGTCAGTTTTACCAAGTACCTTCCTAGGGAGCTTAAAGATGGGAGGCAGAGAAATCATACCCAGAGTTATACACCAAAACAATTCAAGACCAATAATTTACAGATGCAATGAGAGTGCAATTAAGAATCTGAGAGCTAGCTAAATGATAATACTAAAAAAAAAATATTTCAGCACAGCCATTAGCTAAATTTAAATTCTAATATTCATATATCAAAATGCTAAATAAAGTAAATACACAGTATTAAGTAAAAGTTATTATCCCATAGCACATTAGGTTTTACAGAATGTGAGATATTTTTCTCTAGCCTCTAAACAACTGCACTGACAGCTTTATCTGCATTTTTTTGTTAAGCATCAATATTTGTATTTTATAAACTGATGTGTGTGCCATTACTCTTGAGGAAATTCTCTCAATACACAGTATGTTGTCCAGAATTTTTAAATGCACTGAACAACATTTTTAAAATATGGACCCACAGGACCATCTGAAACCACTAGCTCAGCTGAAAAGGAAAGAGTAAATTGCAGTGAAAAGTTTTGCTTCTGAATTAGTGCACCAATTCCTTGTATAAGGGCAGCACCTTAATTACCACACCAGACAGCTTTTTTACTTTTCTTTTTACTTTCATTGCTAATATGTAAGAGATTACTCCTAAGTCTGAAGTTAAGATGCTGGCACAGAATGCCAGTTCTCTTGGGAAATTAAAGAATGTCACCATTTCCTGGTATACCTGGGTATTGAATAAAATAATCCCTCAAGGAGTTATTAGGAGATAATGCATTCAGAAGCAAGAAATAGTAATCTTATTAAGAATGAGTTAAAACCCAGTAACATATTTTAGCCAGCAGCAGCACAGTAATGTGTGTGTTAGAGGACTGTCTTCAAATTAATGACCAGAGATCTAGCTTGCAGCATACCATAACAACATTTGGTGTTTGGTAAGAAGAGTAGGATGACAAAATAGTTTACAAACAATAGGGCATGCTTTAGATCATGTATAATCACATTTTAGCTACATTAGCACACAAGCAGCAGAGCACCACAAATGGCACATCAGAAGCCACCAGAGGCCCAGCCCAGTCTGACGTTCTGTCTTAGCTGTGAGACTGCAAACACACTTCAATTCATTGTGCAAAACCTGATCACTGCAGAACTTCTTCCAAACCTCTTTCCAGCATCAATTATTTTACCCTTCTGGATAGAAAAATTCCCCAACATTACTGCACAAATATGAAACCCCCCCAAATTCTGCAAAGCTGTGTGATAGCTTCTGAATTTTATCATGGTGAGCAATTCCGATTCATAGAAAAAAGTCTTCCCATTATCACATTCATATCCCTAACCCTTGAATTTTGTCTGCAACTGCCTCCCTGGGTTGGTAATATGCAAAGGTAGCCACTCATATATCACAAAATTAAAACACTGTGTAGCATCCTATACTCTTCATCTGCCCCAACATGCAGGTTGATTTGTCCCAGTTCATTGGGCAGAGACAATCATATAGATTCATAAAGCAATTATCTGTGTTCTCACTGAAATTTATAGTCACTAGTGCTCTCAAGTGGCAGCAATTATTCACTTTAATGTGCCTATTTATTTAATCATGTTAAGATTCACTTTCATTTCACAGCTTTTTTTACTGTCTTGATTAGAAAAAGTGCAAACTGAAACACGATATCCTGCTGCTCTCCTTCTTTTCTACATAATTATTATTATTATTATTATTATTGTTAAAAATAGTCTAGTAGGGCACTTGGCAACCCATTGTAAAATAATTTCAGGGGAAAAGAATGGGGTTTTGTTTATTTATGTTTGATTTTGTTTCTAAGCTAGCTCCTGACCAAAGGACATTTTGTTCACAGCCAAGCAACTCTCCAGTTTTCCTGCAGGTCTCTTTTGGGTACTGGAAGGGACCAAGAGCACCATTCTCTGGATGGAGGCACAGCTCAGCCACCAATACCTATCTCATGTCACTAAATGCCAGAGAACAAAGTGCCTCAGGCCAAGGATCCACAAAAAGAGCACACTGGGGAAGAGCTGTACAAGAAACTGTTGAGTACATGAAGCTCCTATACAATGAGGCTCCTATACAATGGGCTTTTTTTGTTTGTTTGGGAGTCTCCAGTTTGGCTTCTTTTATTTTCAAGTCTGTCTACTCTACTGCCATTGTTTGACTCAATAGTAAGCATCACTAGTTGAAAAACTAAAGACTACAAGGGTCTCTGCATGTTCAGACCTCTGTGGTGCATTGCAAACTTTCTCAGAAATTTTGGATTATTGTCCATAACCCCAGTCAGGTTTCTTCACATTCTTTATATGTGCTTATAATGTCTCCTTTGCACACTTTTTGATTCCATGGGCAGTTCAATAACTAGGCAGAAATGTTCACAAATTTTAAGACTTAAGCAAGTTTGAGACACTAAAGGCTAAAGCATTCATCATGATTTTCTCAACAGGCCTAATGTAACTGATTGCAAATACACTGCAGCCAATCCCTTTCAAAACACTTTTCACAAAAGATACACAAGATATGAAACTTGAAACCCACCCCCCACCCCCCCCAAAAGAGCAAAATAATATCACCTGTGGAAAGGTCTCAAAGTCATTGTTCTATTCAGTTAAATTTTAACTGCCTGCATAGGTTTGGATTCATATGCCTAATGCTAAAGTGGGAGAAAAATCTCTTAGTAATAAGAATTACTAACTGGACTATTTGCTTTGTTCTACCCCAGCTGCAAACAGACCTGGATTTCAGAAGTGAATCCTGCAATATACAGGATCAAGTGATAACACATTCAAATTAAATCAAACTAGCCTGAAGCTAAATATGTAAAGATTGCAATCACAGCAGATATAAGGGCAGGAAATTTAATACTGTGCTGGGCTCAATACTTCCCACTTCACCCCCCCGCAGTATTTTAAACCTTGCAATCAATCACTCAGAACACTCTAACAGTGTTATGTAAGTACAGAACAGAGTCAATTATTACAGAGAGGGTATAGGAGAGCTCAGTGCTCCTTTCCTACAGCACACCCACCTTTCAGTGCCTCTGGATTCTCCTGTGGCAGCATCCTTGCATATTATCAGCTTCCTTTGAATGGCAGGTGCAATATCCTTTAGAAGTGAAGTTTTGTGCTTACCTATTTGAAATGAGTTGAAATGTTGGACAAAAAAAATAATTTATCAAAAAACAGACCCCACCCTTCCATATTTTCATAGAATAACTTTAAACATAAAAGATTGCTTAATGAAAGATTAGATATTAAATTGGGTTTTTACTGTCCTGGATTAAATACTGTGTATTTCAATGCAGTAGCAAAAAGAAAGATGGAAAAAGGACAAAAATGTTCTAACTGACCTTTAATTACAAGCACAATGCTGACAGTAGCTGTTAGACTAAAAATCCCTTCAATTTCTTCAGAGAGAATGCACTCCATTAATTCATTTAAAACTGACCTAAGGAAAAAAACAAAGAAAAAATATGTTATAAATCACATTTCTTTCAAAATAGAACAGAACATGTTTGTAATTATACTAGTCTGCCACCACAGCTTCAAAGATACCATGCAGGACAAAGCAGTGTGACTGGATAACTGAAAACTAAGTGCTGCCTCTGGATCTGAGAATATCAAAGCATGGTAAATTGCTTGGGAAGAAAATAAAAAAGTATGCAAACAGAAAAAGTGGCTGTTAAGAGAAGTGAAGAGCTTGTGGTACATTTTAGGAAAGTCAATCCATGAAAAAACTAGTGGTTCTACTGGAATTTAATTCCCAGAATTTACTGAAATTTCTAACTCAAATTTCTACAGAAGTTTGAAAAAATATATTCCATGACTCCATTGGTTTGCTAGTACCTACTCAGGCTTAATTAACATTTTGATCTTAAATGTGTTTCTCATAAATATTAAAATAGATGTTTTTTCCAATTACCAGTCAAGATCATTTATAACTAAACAATGCTCTGAAACATGTCCAAACAACATATTAGTTCCCGAAACTATGGATAGAATAACATAACCAAGACAGCAGCTCCTTGTAAAATACTAACCCACGATGTGTCTGAAGAGATTTTGTGACTTCTAGCAAGAGATGAAAGTATTACCAGCAAATTCTAGTGGTGTTTTGGGATATATGTCAAGGTAAGAAAAATGAAACGAGAGTCTCAGATGGGGTCCAGCAACCAAACTAAACTGCAGTAGGGAATAAGTCAATACCACAGAATGGAAACGAACTGGTCATTAGTGTTTGGGGAAAAAACCCCAAATTTAACTCGGAAGCAATTCTCAAAACCAGAGAAAAATAAAAGAACAAGAGGGATAAAATACAAGATGGAAGAGATCCATAATCCTGTTACTCCTCAGAGCACAAAGCAAACTGCTCTCTGAAGAACTAAAGAGGAAACAGAGAGCAGCAATGTTACAGAAACTTTCCCTAACATATTTCAAAAACCTTTTGCAATATTATTATCTGTTATGAAAACTGAACATAATACATTGCCAGTCCTGACTTCAATTGTTCTTCAGGCTTTTATTGTGCTAAGATATCAAAATGAAATATGCAGTTAAGAACCAATTCAGTAAAAACGTTTCGCAGAAATTCAAATATTGCTTCTAAGAGCTGAGAAAGATGAAAAATCTTTAGCTTCAGAAATAAGCATTACGAAGTTGCTCATGCATTGCTTCAGTTTCATTGTATCATTGTGGACTAATGTGACCAAGCATTGATTCTATTTCACCTTGCTCTTAAATTGCTAATGGACAAAACTGGGATCAGAATCCTGACTTCATTGTTATCATTGTTTGGGTCACTAAGCACACTCTTAACCTCCATGAAGGAACACTGGAATTTCATTAACCTGTAACAAGACTCATGAAGCTGCCTTTCCCCACCTACCTCTGAAAGGGTCACATGAGCCTGCAGGCAAAGATAAAATAGAACAGAACAATAAGCTATTTAAAAATACATATAAGGTTCAGAGGTAAGTAATTGGTTCCTACACAGATAGCTCCCAACTAAAATGAAGGATACTCACACAACTGGACAGATATTGCCAAGCCTCCCAGAATTATCACTGCTAGGGAGATTGAAATTCAGCGCTAGAGACTGGTTAGTACTGAAAATAAAACAGATTCTGCAGAACTCAGAGCAAGATGATTCTGAGCTCACAAAACAGAAACTCACATTAGATTTCGTAATGCCAAAGGCTTTCATGTTGACATAAAGATGTCTGAAATACTGAACCATTCACTACTGGACTCCAGCTGTGTCCTATCAACACAGATTGATAAAAGAGCCTTAAAAGTAGTCTCAATTCTGAGGCACCAGTAGAACCAGATGGAAATTATCTCCAAATCTTTGCCCCAAAAAGATAAATACTAGAAGATACATTTTTTCCCAAGTACACAGAAACAATCTGGCCCAAACTTGCAGTTTTCTCCACCCAGAATGGACAAGATTCACCTTGATTACTACAGGAAAAACTTTCAGAAGAATTAACTGATTTTCTGCATCTCTTTAGGAAAGAGATGTGTAAAATAATTGTTTCACTAGAAGAGAACACATGAGCTGCTGCCTCATGGCAAGATTTGCATTAGCTGGACTATTGCTGGAGTCTCTGGAGTCTTTTGCTTTGCAAGTTCAACTAGAATTAGATAAAGATTGAGAAGAAAAAGAACCAGCAGAGACAGAGATATTCAGTGCCTGTCAGATAAGGAAAGAAGAGGAATTAATTGGGGCAAGTCAGGGACAGCAATAGGACTTCTAAGCCCCTTTATAATTTAAAACAAGTCTAGTGTGGAGAGTTATGTTGAGAAAAATTGAATATGAACAAACTATGCAAAATGAAATTCAGTTGTGACAATTTTAGAAGATATTTAGGCCCCAACTAAATAGAGAAAATACCCTCCCTTTTAAGTCTTCGAAAATAAATAACATAAGCTCACTTTTGGAGGCTTTCAGCACTCAGATACTTTCTATTTTGAATGTTGTGACTTTAATACAGTCACAGGTACATCTTCGTTGCAGATGTTCTGTCAAAGGAATAATTCTATTTCTGGCAAATATTTTATCTCATCTTAATATCTCTGTGTTGAGGGGACTCAGCTTTATAAGTACCTTATGAAAGAAGCAAGCCAAGATGTATGATTAAAAAACTCATAATGATTAAGTCTTGTAAATAAAAAGCACTCTTGGTTAAAAAATGGACTCAACCCCAGCAATCAATACCTACAGGCAATATGTCAAGAAAAAGGGATTATTAAATAGTCCAGATAAATTTAGAAAGCAACTATTTCTTCAAAATTTATTTGAATTTAGAAATTAAAATTTTATTGGCAACAGATAAACTGTTCTATATTAGCAAAAAATCTTGGAAAAATTAATATAGAAACATTTACCTGACAACATTAGCTGACTTCATAATTACAGCCATTAAACTGCTTGAAAGAGGGGGAAGGTCTGAAATAGTCTTTGGCATAGTCAAGTCTTTTTCACTAGAAGCCTAAAATAGAAATAAGTCAACAACCATTGTAGCTCAAGAAAGACATGTATGCAGAATATTGTATTTCAATAATTACATTAACCAGGATCTATCCTCAAACAATTGGAACATTCACAAGTATTTTTTGAGTGACTTTAATTCAACTGTGTTGGGTCCACATAAACAAAACTAATTTAAATTAGAAAGACTGAAACTAAACCAAATAAACAGTATTTGTACCAAGGCAGATATTCTCTGCAGTTGCTTTCACCAGAAGTTTCATTAAACTACACTGGTGGTCACTCTTTACAAAGGCACAGCCTATTAAACACAAATGAGTACCCTCTGTGCCTCCAAGTTGAAGTGTGCATCCATGATTTCTAAATGTCACTCCAGTGACAGTGATTTTCTGGATACCTGCTCTTTTTTGGTGTCAAGTTCTGAATAGATGACAAATAGTTAGAACTGAATTTTGATTTACAACAGCCTGGGGGCAGGGAAAAGCCCAGCTCAGATGAGTGACTGGAATGAACACTCAATCTGTGAGTATGAATCTCCAGTATATTCAAGCCCAGAAATATTTCCTCTGCATCATCTGTAAAGAGCACCTGTCACCCCAGAGCCTCTCAGCTGATACATCAGTATCTGCAGGAAAACAGCTGGTACTGCTTCAGTGCCTCCTGTAACAGAACCTTGGAAGCTGCTCTGTGGTTCCTTCTGGCAACTGTCTCTTGCTCTGTTTCTGACATGTCCAGAACCCACAGCAAAAGCACAGCCTCTACTAAAGAGCCTCTGCTCTTCCTTTTTAGTTCTCAAAGCTTCCAATCTTACTAATCATATTTGTTCCTAACACTACCTGTATTAGAAAAATGGGGTGGGAATGTCGCCCTTCTCCTTCAAGGACAGTTGTGGTTCCTGTGACTTTGAGAACATGAAATAACCTCTGTCAACACATTCTTTTCAGTATTAGAGACTTTTCCTTTACTTTCCAAGGCAACACAGATCAGATATTTGGAAATCCTCTGCACAAAAACTAAAGGAACCAAAAAAAAGACATGGCATATGAAATGTCTCTGTATGGAAGCAGAGAATGCACAAGTGATCAGAACCAAGCAGGGCATTGGCCTGCTTTGAAACAGGACTACAGAACCTTATGGGACCATTCCAATAGTAGGGAATGGGAATCAGTCACACATCAGTGGTTCACTTCCCAAACTCCCTAATGCTGCGTGGGATGAAGTGAGGTAGGTTTAGAACAAGCCCCTGTCCTCCACCTTTCCCTGAGCTCCAACTGCTGAACACAACATGGCACGGTGTGGCATAAGCCTTTGATCAGTTTGGGTCCATGGTCTCAGCCTCTTGCCCACCTACAGCCTCACTTTTTTTTTAGAATGAAGGAACCAGGGAAATATTGACACTGTAAAGCACTGCTCAGCAACAGCCAAAACAAACTGGTGTGTCCTGAACAATGTCTTGGCCACAAATGCCAACCACAGTAGCACAGGGACTGCAGGGAGGAAAGCTGACTCCTTCCCAGCCAGACCCCGTACGAAAGCACAGAGGGAATATCCCAGAACCCATGTTATTAATCCCCAACACTGTCTTAGTGCTAAATTCTCCTCAGAGGCAGATACTGAAATAGATATCAGGACAAGTCTGTTCCTACACAGCTGTAGTGAGAAATCTGAGATATGAACTCTAATATGAAATTATAGCAAATAAAATTTCCTGTTTGTTCCATGCCAACACACACAAAATCCTCATCTGTAGTACAAAGATCAACTTTCTGAATAAAGCTCTGTCATTCCAACATAACATTTAAAAAGCAGAAGGTGTTAAATAGAAAAAAGAAAATCAGGATTAACTTTACCTTCTGTAGCACACAATTTATCTCTGCTACTATTGCAGCCAGGAGAGTGGAGAGTACACCCTGGTGAACTGCTGGGAATGTGGAACGCCAGCACTGCAGTGCGTGGATGAATTCTCCAAGAGGCATCTGAATAGAGTGAATCAACTAAAACCAAAAAGAAAAACACATCTGATTTTTCAGACTGCTTGACTACAAATGAAATATACCAGAAAGCCTCTCTGTGAAGTGCAGACCACACCTTAAAAGGTTTGAGGTATTTTAGTCACTTGAGATCAGAGGGGGAATCAGCAACAACTGGGAAGTCTACTCATACATTTGAGAAACAAACAAAGCAGTTGCTCTTACAAAAAAGAACTGAATGTTTTTCAGAAGTCCTAAAAAGTAGATCAGCCAATTTCCCAGAGTGATCCACCCATTTCACTACTATTTAGTATCTGCTTTAAAATACAACAAGTCTACTTTTCTGTGAAGATGTGAGATTTTTCAAGAATGTTAGAACATCATACATATTTTGAAGTTGGTATCATTCAGACTAAAAGAAATAAATAATATAGAAAATTTCTCCTCCCTCCAAGATCATAATATATGTAAACAAATCTTTTGCTCTGGATTGAGGAAGTTCATCTAATTGCAGATAAGATTAACAGCCTAGAATTACCACCACATTCCAGAATGCATTTGTTCTGCAATTTACTGGTTCTTCTGTCACGATGAGACCAAAATGGACCAAAAAAAAATTGGTAACAAGAAAACTTGGAAAATTTTACTGAAAATTCAATCATGTGTCTACCCAAACATTTGGTAATAGCAAGGTAACAACCTCAAAGAGTCTAAGTATACCCCTTTGCATAAAAATTATTAATTCATCTACACATTAGCAATTATGTAGCATTTTGAACTGTAATATCATACCTGAATTCCTTTTTCCTGTTCTTTCTTAAGTCTATGTGCCACACATTCTAAAATTTTCTGAAAGACGTTCTGTAGAGTGTGGAAAAGATTTGTCACTTCTTCTGTCTCAGTATTTTGATTTAAAGAAACTTCAATCATTTCTTTTAGAGCACACAGCAACACTGGAGCACAAAAGCCACCTCTCTCTAGAGAAAGAGATAAATACCATAATGTAAAAGTTGTAATATTAATCAGGTACAAACTTAGAATGAAACTCAGATACAACAAATAGTGATAGTTTACAAGTGTAGACAATACATTTAGTTTCTGAGCACACTTAGATGAAATTTTCATACAGTCCAATTAACATTTTAAGTATGAATCCAGTGCTCCCTCCAACTCTTAAAAGTTAGGGATTAACTAACTTGCTAATGCAAGAAAAGTCAGCCAAGTATAAATGCAGATGTTGCTGTTAGTACAAAATAGGGCAAAATAGGGTACCTGTTTGCATGATCTGAAGAGCCATTTCTAAAAGGTGTGCTTGAAACGTGACATTTCCCAGGCCCACCATTATGACATCCTTACACACTGTCAGGTAGGCCTAGAAGAGAGGTTCAAAATTATAGGAAACCCAAACTTTATGTAAAGTAATCATTCAGTAAAACTCAAAAATAATAAAGCCACAAACTTTTAGCCCAGGTGCCCTGAGAGCTGGTGTACCTAAATGGAGTTACTCAGTTCACACCTGTTGAAAAGCATAAATTCCAACCAGTCCTTCAACACTTCCACAGCCCTTTCCCAACAGTAAATGGTTTCTCAAAAGGCAGTAAATCCTCTCTTTTTAACTCAGGCTCAGATCAAAGGCATTGATACTTATCATTTACTGAGGCAAAATATGCTTTAATAGCAAAATTAAAACCCGCAGACAAAAAGAGCTTTTCCCTACAGAGACACAGTTACATACTAAACAGATTATGAGATGGAAGTATAGACGGAGTGAGAACTTTCAATCAGTCTCTGTATACATGAGCTGGGTTGTTCAAAGACACTGACTGGGATCAAAGTTAGCCAAATCTTTCCTTTCACCAAAATCTGGTAAAAGCTCAGTGTTAAAATCCACCTTGGGTTAAATGAAATGTCAGAAGAATGCAACAGAAAACAACTCAGAACTAAAACCTCACCCACATTAGATCATCAAACGTTTTCTTGGAAGGGCAAATCAAGATCAGGGGTAAGGGACACTGTAAGTGATGGCACAAATGCCAGTGCAGTTCGTCTGCATACAAATTGCTACACCTACAACTTTTCAAATTGAAAGCAACTTGATTTATATTTTAAGAATCATCTAACCTGGATAATTAATTCAGAAACATCACTGTGCTTTGAAATACCATCCTCTTGATCACTTGCTAGTATAAAAGGTACAACTTGACTTTCTATCCAAGCACCTGTCTTCTTCAGAAGTGAAAGGTGATCTTCTCCTTCTTCAGAAAACTGAAAAAAAAAAAAAACCAACCCAAAGGGAAGTTTACCAATTGTCTCTCCAGTTGTTTTGGAACTTCCTTATACTGTCAACTGTAACTCCAGCTTATTTTGGAAAGCTAAAACCATACCTTGTGCTGAAGATGAACAGTCAATCTGCAAAAGAGGCTGAAGGCTCTTAGGCTGGTTGCTTGATTCCAGCCACCAGAATCTGTTCCTTCCAGAACTGAGCCGAGAGCCCTCTGAAATATCAAGGTTTCCATATATATTTTTCAGAAAAACCTTTCAAATGTTCCTTTACTCAACAGCTTTAAAAAAACCCCAAACCCATAAAAACAGCAAAGCACCAACCCCAAATAAGCAACAAGCATACTTTAATTACTTGTATTTTTCAATGCCGTAACTGATTTTCAGACTATTCCTTATTCACATATTCTAAAAGTCAGGTCCCTTAAAAACACTCAACACTAGATCACAAAAATTTTGAGACACCTAAAACAGAGAAGCTGGTTAAAATCTGCATCTATAAAAAATTCGGAACTACTATACTTCTAGTTTAGAGTATTTGTCGGAAATAAGAGTCAAAAGGAAAATCGTTTTACAAAAAAATCTTTTTACAAAGGGAGAGAGCATCATGAACCTCATTTACTTGTTCTTGCAGGCATTTTAGTTTGATTCAGACAATATATAATGTTAAGCACTGATTTTATAAGCACTGTCTATGAGAAGGAGAAAACTACCTTTGCAGCACCGAGGATTTTCAAAAGCTTCTTCAGTTTATTTTTGGGAAGAGAAAGTAGGCAACCACAATTGACAGGATGAGTCAATAAATACTCAATGTAATCAACTGCTAAGTCTGGCTTTGATTCATGTGTTACATGGATACGTACTCGACGCCCAGATGTTTTAGTATTCTGAATCGGAAGAAAGCACAAAACCAGTACAATTCTGTTAGTATCTGACTTTAGAACTGGTTTCAAAGCAGAATACTTAAAAACTCTTATTCTATTTTAAAAAGCATGATGCCTTAAAGTAGTCTGGCAATTCCTATACTCCCTGTCATATGCATATCCACACCTTTGTTGGGGTAAGTGAGTCAGACAGCCAATCACAGGCTAATTCCATAATGTGCCCCACTTGACCCCAGCGGCACAGGCAGTCGATCAGGATAGAATATTTGTTTTGGTCAGCTCCACTGTCAATATTTCTGAGTCTGGAAACCACACCACAGCTTAAAAGAAAACAGAAGAAGAGATACATTACTTTCACACCCATAAGTGCAGAAAACAATTAGTATAATACAAACAAAGGATTCACCAACGACTTCAACAGACTTGAACATCACAAATTTTATTGACTTAGCACAGTTTCAGTGTCTTAATTTACCCAAATGGGCATTTAATATATCAGACTGCAAAAAATGAACAAATACAGCCAGCAAGAAACTTCTTGTCATTTGAATTTTGGATTTCCAAACAGTACCTGAATGTAGGAATAGCAGCAGGGGGCATAAAGGATGCCAGAATAATCAGTGGAGCCATGCACCGCTCATCCTAGGATAAAAGAATTACACTGTATGACATAAAGGTACACACATGCAAGCAAAACTAAAGACAGTACTGAAAAACTGTGATTACACTTCCTCATATTAAGGATTTCCCTTTTCCACTACAAATGGAGCTGAAAGGAGCTCAAAAAAATATGGCTTGCAATCTGAAATGTCTGATTCCTGTTTTTGGAGGTCAATTACCAATTATAGTATCCTCCACTTTCTGACAGACTGCCAGAATAACTACCATGAATAGTCATGGGTCCATTAGGTTAACACTCATTGCAAAAGAAATAGCAGCTCCACATCACTTTTTTTCCCACTAGAGACTAAGGTTTAATTGCACAACCATGACACCATCTAACTCCTCTCAACCTTAAGTGCCTTAAATTCATTCACAAGACAAACTTATCAAAAAGACTCTAAAGAAAAAGGTTCTTACATAAGGATGGCAATGTTTAATGCATTATTATTCATTACAACATGTCATAATATATGGTCTAGGCCACAGCATCATCTTACTCAGGTTATACAGAAACCAATCTATGTTAAGAACTCTTCAAAAATGGTTTATCTCTATGTCCAAGCTTCATGGAAACAGCCAAATGAAATTAGCCACTCCAAGATCTAAACCCTTTTTTTTAAGCTCATGTATTTAAAAGAACTTTTAAAATATATTTGTAGCTTTCTCAGGAAAGAGACAAGCAGCTTCGGTATGTTTGTAGCCTTTTAGGAACTAAGCCTCTGATGACAGGTCCTTTTAGATCCAAGCTGCATACTCACTATGTAAGAATATCAAAGTCAAAGAGGTTGCTTGCTAAAGCTGGATATCTTGCCTGTTCGCCAGACCCTTTCAGAAAGGAAAAAAGTTTGGAATGTCTTTGACAACTTCCAAATGCTTTCAGGGTAGAGAGCACATGTGTCTCTGTGCTGCAGAGTAATATGTAGCAATGAGCTGCTTTTTACTCCCTGATTATCTAAAGCAGAATTGCAGTGGAGCAGCCACCATACTTCAGAATAAAAGCAACCAACTAAGAAAAGAATATCCACTATGTAATCCTTCCAAATTTACTCTGGGTGTAGCAGCCACTATTGGCCTCTCTCAGGATGGCATCCTCCTGAAGAATAACTCTAAAACAATTAGAGCAAGGAGACTGACATTTTGAAAATGACTGATTCTAATTAAATGCCTGTATTGAATCCAAGCAATAAATAAATGCATCAGAGAGTAAATTTAAATTAGCAGAAACCTCAGAATTACAGAGTGGTTTGGGTTGGAAGGGACCTTAGAGATCACCTTGTTCCAACAACCCTGACATGGGCAGGGACCCCTTCCACTAGACCAGGTTGTTCCAAGCCCTTGTTCCAACAACCCTGACATGGGCAGGGACCCCTTCCACTAGACCAGGTTGTTCCAAGCCCTATCCAACCTGGCCTTGAACACTGCCAGGGATGGGGCATCCACAGCTTCTCTGGAAAACCTGTGCCAGTGTCTCACCACCCTCACAAAAAATAATTTCTTCCTAATATTTAATCTAAACCTACTTTCTTTTAGTTTGAATCCATTCCCCTTGTCCTGTCATTACACTCCCCTATAAAAAGTTGTCTTTCTTGCAAGCTCCCTTCAGGCACTGGAAGGCTGCAATGAGGTCATCCCAAAGCCTTCTCTTTTTCAGGCTTAACAATTCAAATTCTTTAAGCCTTTCCATTTAGGAGAGGCACTCCATCCCTTTCATCATCTGGGTGGCCTCCTTTGGACTCACTCCAGCAGGTCAGCAGTACATGTTTGGCTTTCTGGGCTGCAACTGCACTCTACCAGCTCCTATTAAGTGCAAAAAGAGCCTCAGCTGCTTCAGCTGCAGCTGAATTCTAGGAAGTGGTGCTGGTGGAAGAGTCTGGGGGACAGTGGGTCGAAAAACATGTGGACTCCAATGTACGCTGAGAATTAATTCTGGAATGGCTCTTTTGTATTTACTGTTTACCAGAAGTTCTAAAACATTCAAAAGAATAAAACCCTAGGAGAGGGTTTTACAAGGAGAGCAATTTTTTTGCATAAGTATTTTTGAGCTGACTATTTAGATAACAGTTCATCAGTCAGACACTGCAGTTGCAGAATAGTTTCTGCCCATTTGTGGGATTCCAAGAAAATTGCTGCTGTTTATAGTTTATAGCAACAATGAAAAAGAATACTTAATGCCATAAAAATAGATAAAAGACATAAAACATTCAAGCATACGAAGAAAATACTGAGAAAATACAGGAAAATCTAGGCTTTCTTTACCTGAAATACTTTAAAATATTCGGGAAGTACAGAAGCAAATTTCCTGACAGCATATTCTTTGGCATCTTCATTATGATCTAGTGCTTTGTGGATGCTTCTCCAGAGTATTACAGTGATCTCCAACAAACTTGCCATGCTGGCCACATCATTTACTGACAACACATTATCCAACACCTGAAATACAAACATTTAGAGGATATTACCAATTATATTTTCAAATAGAAATTTAAATTAAAATAAGGCTTTAAAGACACTAGAAAAAATCTTTCCAGACCCTTTACAAAGACACTCTGGTTGCTGTAGAACAGGAACTCCACAATTCAGTCTTAATCTCTCGAACTTCACATATCTTGCAATAGTAATTTTTAAAATAATTTAACTGCAAAACCTTTATAATCAACACTGGAATTAGGCAACCATTAATTTAAAACATGTTTCATATTCCTTCTATCTTTTTCTAGGTACTTGACCAGATTTCTGCTACTGCAGGACATCAAAATCCAGTAATGGCAGCTCTCGCTTTCCAACTCCAGAGATGCCCAATGGCATTCCTTTAGACTTTCTGCCATATTCTGTCTCACATTCAGCACCACTGAAAAGAAGTTACCAGAAGTTAGAATAGAGTGGACTTTCTTACACTGGTGTTCTCCTTTTCACTTCCATCTTCTTCATCATCATCATCATCATCCCCACTATCATGAAGAGTGGCTTTCTTTGCTTTCTGGATGCAGGCATTCAAGCAGCGCCGAATAGTGAGCATCAAATTAGCTACATTTAAATGGAGTAAGAATAAATGAGACATTTAATATTTGCTAAGAATGTTGGTAGTAAGTGCTTCCAATTATGATGCTGGAAGAGCCAGTATGAAAAAGTAGGCAACAGAGCCAGATACAGCTAGGAAAAAATGGAACAAAACTCCTTGTAAAGGAAATGGAAAAAATGTGAACACGTTTTATATCCTCAAGTATGAAGAAGAAATGACAAAATTATCATCAGGCTTTGTAATTTTATTGTTAAAACAGTATACTAAAAAAACCCCAAATAACCACCACCTTATCATATCAGAACCAGAAGAAGCCTCCACAACTCCAACATCTAATCTGGCATAGCTGTTAACTTAATGACCCACGTTCAAGAACACATTCCCTCTGATGTCAATGCTCATTCCTGTGTCAAATCCCATTCCCTCCTATGTCAATTTCCATTCTTTGCAAAGATGTAGCCCAACCATTGCACTCCTGAACGAGGAGCTCAGCTCTAGAAAAAGTGAAAGGGTTATGCCACCTTGGTGGAAGTACAACAAGTTGATTTCATAATTGTGATTTCATAACCTTATCAAGATGATCAATGAGAGGCAATTTGGGCATTTCACCCAAGTCACTCCATGCTGATTACTTGAGTTTTAACAGAACTCCTCTGAAACAAAATTTTCCTGATTTTACTTGTTTCAATAGGAGTTTTCTAAAAAGCAGTGACATGCTAGGCAGTACATGCCTTCGTCACTGAAACTTTCAGAAGTTTTCTGAAGGAGGACTTTTTAGATTCTCTAAGCAATTTGAAAATACTGATCCACAAATCACAGATACCAAGATTATCAGATGCAAACATTTTTTCAGTTTCTATATAATCTTCCACATGAAGATCTCAAATCACTTAAGGCATCAGGGTATTTGCTACCCTGTTTCTACATGAGAAATAGGTATCAACTGAGATAATTTTAAGGTACGTGTGAGGAGAAAGGGGACCAGAAGGGCCAGGTACCACCAAGGGCTGGAGTGTACAGTACAGCATCATAAGACCAAAGATGAAAAGCTTTGATTTCCTCACTGTTAAAAAAGCTGACTTTGCCTGCTGTGCTTATTGCTGGTGTCAAGAATTTCCAAAACTACAAACTAATCTTATACTAACCCCCACAAAAAAAACCTAGCAACAATGTACCACTGTTACAGAAATAAGAAAAAAAAAATTATGATATCAGTATGATATCATAATATCAGTAATTCCAAAAGCTCACAAGGTTTTGTGCTTTACCTATATTGGTGGGGGCAGTGAATTCATAGGCATATTGATAGAACTTCCTGGCTGCTGCAGGATTCATCTGGATCAGAGTGACACAGCGCTCACACCACACATCCTTGGGCTGGGCACTGGGGAAGAAGGAGTTCAGCAGGAGGTTCACGATGCGCCGTGACACCGGCTGAGAGTCCACTTCGAGGCGAGACAGGAGATGCTCCATGGGACAGATATTCCAGAACTTTGTCAAGTGAGAAAAAGATATTCAAAGAAGTGAAACAAAAATAGAGGAAAAAAACCATCACCTTCATTAAGTGATTTCCATGGCAATAGTCTAATCAAATATAAAGAACATCAACGTGGAAAACACGAGCATTTTTAATTTTTACACCAATGTGTACTGGAATTCAAATTCTGCTGTGCTGATGTTTTAAATCTCCTGGTATCTCCGACTCTCTGCTAAAATTGTGGTTCAAGCAATTCCACTTGAATACACCTGCAATACTAATGCAATTCCATAGATACAAGGAAGAACTATTTACTCTACAAGGATATCACCATAAAATACAATTATTGTCATTATGTGCCATGTTTCATATTCTCCTCACAGGACAAAATAGGACCAAATTACCTACAAGAACTGTATACACCTTAAAAACCTGTATGGATCAACACCCTTTTACAAAACCATCCCAAATCCTACATTACTAAATAATGAATGCATCCCGTTCTTAGCAGAGCTCTAGTTTATTTGTAACACAGGAATCAAATGCTATGAAATTGAGAAAGACTACACAGCTGTTTGCCAGCTGTTACACTACATTTGTAGTTTTTGTAAGAAGATTCTGAATTAATTATGCTGGACAATTTCAAATTAAAACAAACAAACAAAAAAATTATTTTTCAATGCCAAGAAGTCTGTTTTAGTCTTGAGTAGAAATATTTGTACCAAATAATTACCCTGTGAATTTGAACTATGGATGTCCCTATTAAAACGGTCATAAAAAGTAAGTTTAAAGTGATCCCAAGACTCACCAGAGATTCACATTAGTTTTTAAATCAATAGGGAGTTATTGAAAAACATCTAATACTTACTAGGATTTTTTTTCTTTATGTAAACTTGGTCTTTCCTTCCCCTAAAAAAATCCCTGACATTGAGAATTATCTTTTTTCTCTGTCTTTAATTGCAGCAAACTCAGAATAATTCAAAAAGTGACCTCAGCCACTCCTTGTATGGCTTCCCTTCTTACACCCTTCACCACCTCCAGAGCCCTCCTCTGGATGCTTTCTTATAGTTTTATGTCTTTATTAGGCTTAGCAAGAGACAAAACCATTGTTAAATTAAAATATAAAACTGAAATTAGGAAACTATTAACATTAGAGAGTGGAATAAAGCTCAAAGATGCTCTAATGCCTGTGGCTGGACAGTATCGCCCTAAATAAGAGCCCACAGCAGAACACAAAATACAGTAAAAATCACTGTAAAAAGACACCTAAATGCTGAAGGATGTGCCCACAAAATAGAACCAGACATTATAAAAATAGGAGAATCAAAGAAAAAAAGCTACTGGGTTAAAGTGTTAGGCATTTAGAAGAGTTGGGCAGCTGAGGGAAGTGGCTGTAACCCACTGCTCTCCCCTGCCCAGCCAGAGAGAACAAGGGCCCACAGAGCACTTGGGATACCACAGATATTAATCATATTACCAGAGCAAAGCAAGTTATATCTTTTTTAAGAACAGTGCAGCAGTCTCAAAATGTACTTTTTGTTTTTTAAATAAATGCCATGATTTTTTTCTCCTTGCTACGTATAAAGTGTCATTCTCCTACCTTGGCAGCCTTGGTAGCCTTCACTTTGAGCAGCATTTCCACAAAAGCCACTCGCACCTTCTCAGAATTATCATGTAGACTGTGTTTGGTTGCAGGCAGGAGCTGTTCCAGGAGTGGGTGACTTAGTTTGTTGTCCAAAATTATTGGTAGGCACTAAAATAAAAAAATCAAATCCAGAGAGAATGGAGCTGAAAAATCTGTAGCTAAAAATTGTTGAAGAGGACTGTGACACTTCTCATGTAAAACAAAGCAGGGGCAGACACTGGGCATGTGTGGTGTTTCTTGTCATATTCTTTGGTAAAAACTGCTTTGATTACTTCAAATTTGCAGTGAACTCTATTCAGTGAACTCACTTCAGCTTCAGACCTACACTAAGACCATGCTCTTGCCCTCTGCCTGAGGACACAACAGCTCCCTAAAATATGCTGATTTCAAATTAGAAATACTTTTTTTTTCCCAATTCATTTTTAAATCAGCACTTTCTGCTTATCCAGGATAGCTTCCCCATGAAGCAGTAGTGGAGCAAGTGAGGATTAATAGGATGACAGCTTCAATTTAAGGATGAACTGACACAGACAAAATCTTCAAGTGAAAATGTTGATTAGGCAGTTCATTTTTCTGTCCAAGCTATCAGTTATTTCTCACATGCCAGAAAGATGTAGATGAACTATTTCTAACATAGTTTGCAATGCATGGGAGGTGGCATCACCAGACCAGCTGTGGAATTATATCCATCCAAACCTCAGACACACAAAGTGGGATACAAAATCCCAATTGGGCATGTCTTGAGTTGCTTTAAAGTCAGTGATGTAAGAAATTCTGGAGCTGCCTACATCTATTTTCAGGTCTAAGCATAATTTCTAATAGCTAAAAAAAATTAGCTATTGGGTCCAAACAGTTTGTGTACAATCAGAATTGAAAAAACTTTAGAGTCAGAAAGCCAATCTGTTACTATTTCAAAAGACATTTGTGTTTTCCAAACACATGGCTTTTATGAAATGTGCAAAACTCAATGCAGGAGGAATTCTATTGCCTAAGACATTTTGAAGAACAAGAAATTCCCTTGATTTAAAGTGGCCTATACTAGAAACCTGTACATCAAGTAAAACAGAAAAATGACATGATAAAAAACATTTACTTTAAAAACAGAGCATCGAACATCAGCAGATGTCATATCACATGCCAGATCTCCAGTTAGCTTTTTTAAAAGATCAGCAAGAATTGTTGGAGGAATCATTTCCCAGTATTTGGATATGATCTGAGTAACTCCAAGTACCCCTGTAGAGCGGACAACTGGATGAGGATCTTCTAAGAGACTCTAAAACAAACAGAAGAATAACACCGTGAGCATATGGATTATTGTGACTCTACTGCTGTTTGATCTGAGCCTATCATCAACAAAAAGCATTCCATTACCTTTTAATCATTATGAAAACTGTCATACCATAAAAGAACTGCAATATTAATATCCCCTCAAGGCTTTTTACTATGAAAAAAACAAGGAAATTTATATCAGAAGCAAAATTAAGCTAACTATTGGCCAACGTTTTTCATTAGACTTCTGATTTATTTTTTTTTAATAAACCAAGTCTTGCATTTGTGAATTAATTAAGAACATTTGGACTTCTATTTATATGCGTCTACACTGATCACTGTTCCTATGGAACAACATAACTTTGAAATTCGTTCAATTATCTGATATCAACTCAGGAATCCCCCAACATTTTCTTAATGAAAATACTATGCTCATTCTCACCCATCTGGACTGGTAAGGAGACTTTTAGGTTCTCTCCATTATACTTAATTTCAGAAGTATTTAGTAATACAGTACTGAACTTTGATTGACTGCTTCCACAGTAACTGTGAAGCTCTCCCCCACAGTCCTGGGTTAAGTATGGATCAAGATCATTACTCATGCATTTAATCTTTCAAAGGCATCTCTCATTCACAGATTAATGAATAACAAATCAAAATATTTCCTTTTTAGAGTTTAGAGTGGTGTATAGCAACTGCAGAAAATATACTATAGAAATTTAAAATATTTTTGTATTTTCTGCACCACAGACCTCTATTTCCCCACAATTATTCAGAAATTCCATACATTTTAATTGCATCAACAAATTTTTTTTTTAGTTAGTTCTGACAAAAGTTTCATTTTTAACATTTTAGTTTTATTTAAACTTACAAAAAGTTCTTCAAACTGTTTCTGAATTTCACTGTCCATCTCTTCAGCAGTAAAACTGGGATCACGAACAGGAAAAGCATCAACGAACAAAAATGCTGCATTTGCTCGAACTTCTGAGTTTCTAGCCTGTTACAATGGAGGAAAAGATATTTTTTCAATAAGGACCAACTGTTAATATCCAAAGGTGTATCCTGTCGAATACTGTTCTCCAAACATTTAAACAAGTGTTTTTAATTGAGTAGATGGAAGATGAATTTACAAATGGATGGACGAACTTAAAGTCACATATGAGTCTTAATGTGACTTTCCGCCCATTCAGTAAAACCTGAGTTATTGTTACAATCAGCTTTCAAAGCACATCAGCTACAATGACCCTGAGGAATCACAGACAGAGAGCCCTTCTGCTTTCTGTAATGCTGAATAAATTAAAAGCAGCTGGGATTTCTCTTGGTGGCCTTAAAGCTCCTCTTCAGGACAGAAGACTCTTGAATTCAATCAGACTGGATTAATTAACTTGCTTGTCAAGAGACAGGTGATTTAATTGAAAAGCTCAAGCCTGTTTCTTCAAGAAAACAGTATTTAGTAACTAAATACCAGAAAGCTTGGAGTGTAACTTATCCAGCAAAAACATATTCAGTTCTGCATCTCTACACATAAGTATTAGGACAAGTTCTGAGCTCCAGGCAGCTCATCAAAAATCTACGGGAAGCCTCACAACATCTTACCATATTTAACAATTTTCAGTGTACTCCACCATATATTTTATTTGTTGTAGAGCCACAAACACAAAAAATAAAAAAGAAAAAGGTGCATATTTAGCCACTTATTCAGTGAAAGATAATTGACCCTGTGGACTCTTAAAGGACAGAAAAAGAGAGCAGGCAATGAAACCATAAAGAAATTCAAGGCATCTCAAGGAGAAAGCTGAAATCTAACCACCAAACTACATTTTATTTATCAAAGATAGCAGTGCAGTGATTAAGAGCCTCTACCGGCTTCTCTTGGAAAGAAGACTTGGAAGGAAGAATTTTGTCCAGATTTTTTTGTCCAATAAAAAAATAAAAGCTCTCAATATAACAAGCAAAGTAGGCCTAATTTTAACAGCAAGATGAGACAGTTCAGGGAAATTCCTGACTATGCTAATCATCTAATTTTCTTCTTCACTTGTCATAAAGCACATTGAGATCAAAGCAGGGAAAAGAAACATGGCAATAACCATGTAATATTTAGACTTAAATAAACTAATGACAAATAAAACCAAAAAAGCACAACAGTAACAATTACTTCATTTACAATCTGTTTTAGGTTTCTCTTCTTGATCAATCCTGATATGGTAGAGTAGGACATGCCAAATTCTTCAAGTCAACAAAATTACTAGGAATTTTAAATTGGATACTACAAAAGCAAACAAAGCACATACATACATTCTTTAGTTAGGGAATGTGTTGTCCTTTATTTATTATGGATAATGCAAACAGTTTAAAGGTGAAATGATCGTATTCTTAATTCTATCCTATAAAATTCTAGAAAATCCTTTAACTCTGAGCTTGTCTATATTTAAGAATTAACACATAACAAGATAATACATGAATTCAAGGTGAAATAGCTCTTCTGCACTAACATTGCATGTGAAAATTAATTCAAATGTGGTTTTGTGCAATAACCTAGACCTTGTCTACCATAGCCATTCCAGAAAGTTAATTTCCATAAACTTTTTAAGTGCATTACACTGAATTCCATTAAGCTCACTTTTAACTCTGAACTAAGTACCCACAGTTCAAATGCCTGCCTTTAATTAACTGGAATTTATCCCAAATGTATTTGCATATTCAGGCTCATACAATGTCTTCACAGAGGTAGAACCGAAGAGTTTAAATTCATGGCCTAGTTTAATCCACACTGACTTTTCCATGCCAGAGCCTGCAGTAATTTAAATAACTAATATTTCTTTTACCATTATGCTTGTACTATTCTGAGGAGCTTTCAGAACCTTTTAAAACCATAATTTACTTTTTTCTTCTGTTAATTTTCACAGCTTTCTTTTAAATTTTAACTGGTCTTACAGGTTCTGAAATTAATTTCAAAGCATTTAAAACACTGCTTCCCCAGGACATGTTAGTTTAAATATGTGGGATGTTAAAGAAAATGTAAAAAAAGACAACCAAACACTTTAAAGGAGTCACTTCCTTCAACAGCTTGAATTCCTGGAGGAGTGGTTCTTGACTTTTTCAGCTTGATAAGAAATAGCTTAATCACTACTTACTAAATAATCATATTTATATCCATATATCCTCTCATACTCGCAACCAATCACTGCACATCTCTTTTATGTTTGTATGATACTTGCTTTTCATAATAAGAACATGAAAAAAAGATGAAGAAGTTACATATGGGTTTATATTATAAAAACTTAGAATTGCATAAAGGCTTATAAAAGATGTGCTGTTAAAAGCCCCAACAGAAGCTTGTGCAATCTAATTACTTGCAAAACAAGCAATTGAAGAAAAAAAGAGAACAGCATTACAAAATGTGCATTCTCAGTTTAAAGATTTCAGAGATGAAATCAAGTAGTTTCAGCATCAACAGTTCTGGAACTCATTGTGTTCTTACAACTGAAGTATTTTTGCTCTCTGTAAGGAGGAGGAGTAAACAGGCCTTGTGTGTCCTTTCTGTTTCATAAACAGTATTCTAGAACAGAATTTGTTCTTCACTATATTAAATTAGGGATTTGGCTAAAATAGGAGAATCAAGCTAGTTATCTAAAATTAAACTGACATTTCAAGCTTTGGAGTAGAATCCATAACACTTATAAGAACAGTTATAAGCTTCCCGTCTTAGTTCTGTATTTTAAACTACTGGTGATTCTGAGTCACAGCAACAGTTCAAAACACCAAACACTTCATGAAGTACTACATGATTTGTTCTAGCTATGGAACCATTAGTGATGTGAAAATTATGAATAGTAGCTGTTAAAAATTTCAACTACTTGTGGAATCCGGAATTCTCCAATTGTCTTGCTGCAAATCAATCAGTAACCTTATTTTTCCAGATCACACACTTTCTGTTACCTTTCTCCAAATAAATGTATGCAGATTTCATAAGGTTTGACAGAATCTTCCTCCAAAAAGTAGTCTAGTCTCACATTTGAGTCCTGGGCTTTGGCAAGTCCTGGGTGGCTATGACCCTCCACTGACAGGCAGCAACTCCCTTAAGAATGGAACACTGTGTTTTGTTAACTTACCAAAAATCAGGTAAAACCCTTATTCTTTTTAGAGACAGAAATGTAGAAATTAAAGGAAGCCATGCTTTGTAGCTATCATTCTCTGGCATCAGAACATAAATGTTTCATCCAGAGGGCTCCTTGTTTATATAAATGCTAAAAGGATGGGATCCAACATTTAATATAAGACCAAACACGATGCTAGGCTAGCAATGACTCTTTTCATATTTCCACCTCTACCATAGGGGTCTGTTGAGAAACCAAATAGCTCTCAACACTTTCCTGTAACTCATAAAATCCATTGTAAACAACTTTTGAAGTTAATAGTAAATACTCTCAACTTTGAGAATTTCAAATGCCTTTCTCACTTCTCAAGAAGATGCTTATGACCAACCAGTAAATGAAATTGTAAATGTTTGCCAGAAATTAACTTGGCTGTATGTGTACGCTCTCACAAACAAGGATTTCAGAACTTCAGACAAAATAAAGGCTGTCACCAAAGAAGCAAGCTTGGCTCCTCTGGACCACAGAGTGTAACTGCAGTGGATCAACTTTAGTCCATGCATGCAATCCACAGAAGGACATACACACTCCATGAAAGAACTACAAATAAGAAATTTCATTCTGAGTGCACATCCGTACCATTAATGTATGTCCATACAATCCAACTAGAACAAAAGCTTTCCTAAATTAATACTCCAATAAATTCATTGAGATGTACTCTAAGGCTGGTAATTAATCTACAGGTGAGACTAAACCATCCTGTGAACGCTTCTGGATATGATCAATAAAACACTGATAAATCCCTAAAGATCTTGGAAAAGATAATACCAGATTACACAGAATTTTCAGATTGAGAAGATATGAATGCCAACTGCAATCGTGGAAAGCACTCTAGGTACCTGTAAACAAAAGTGAATTTTACAAGTAAGTTATATTAACAAATTAGAATATTATTGTGCATGCTATGCCTAATTACAACTTAAAAAGTTACTCAGCTACATCTGTGATGCTAAACACTCAATTTTGGTTTTTGTGGCCATTCATTTTAAAAGCAAATAATAAAAACAGAACATGTGGAAGGGACCCAAAATTTAATAGCTGAAGACATTTATATTTTCTGAAAAGGCTAATTACCTTTAGTGCTCTCCAGAGGATGGGCTGATACAATCTATAGAGCATTTCTTCAACTCCTTGACGGACTTTACTTTGTTTATGAAAATAACTCAGCATCTAAGAAAAAAATAAATAAAACAGGCCCCAAAGCCATTTTAACATTCTACATTCAGGAAGTGGTAAGGGGTTGCTGCATTTCATAATTATGTATAACCAGAGTTTTCATACTATGAAAATGATAAAACTAAACATGTTAATTGACCCTATATCTTATTAGGAAGTCTCAAAAATAGTAAAATTAAAACAATCTAATAAATATAATATTTTATAACTTTATAGAGTCATTAAGTTTATATAAAGATCTACAACTAAGAAAAAGACATGGCTAGAGAATTTCACAGCAACACCTCATTTTTGTTACTATAAAATTATTTTTAAAGTTACTGACAGAAATACTTTGAAACCATAACATTATGAACTACAGATAAATAAGCTTTTTCTCTGTTAAGAACAAAGGAACTCATCTGGTATATGGAGTTACCCAAATACACATGTACAAACCTAATACATTTTTTATGCATTGATGAAAAGCAAGTATCAGCACACTTTGGGACTCAAAACTGCTTAATTAGTTAAAAATCCTGTTATTTTCTGTATCTGAATTATGCAGAAAAGAAGGAGAAAGTGGAAGACCAGAGCAGAATATAAGCAAGGACATAATGTAACTTGATATGAAGAATTCCTCCACTTTGAAACAGTGAGCAGTTTGAGCTGTGTTCTAAGGTTGGAAATTAATCAGAAAGTGAGACAAGATCATCCTCTGAACATTTCTGGCCTTGATCAATACAGCACTGATAACTCCCTGAAGATCTTGGAAAACAGAATACAAGATTACACAAAATTTAAAAGAAGCTGACCCTCTGGTGGTCAGTTCAAATTTATTGCAAGACCTACTCCTCCTGCAGCCCAAAGACATATTTATTCACTGTCCTCTTTCAAGATCATAAGCCCCAGAGGCGAAAAAATATGAAATGCCCTGTCAAAAGCCTGCTCCATCGATCAGGAATCACAGGACAAGGAAATCCTATAGCTATGAGAAAACAAAACCAACCTAAAAAACCAACCTTGTGCACTTCTCATTCTGCTTCAAATGCTCTGCTCGTGACTGAACACCACAGACAGACAACCAGAGCCAAAGCTTGTCCCTATAAACCTTTATAAATCCCTTACATACAATAAAAAGAAAAAAGCCAAGTTTCATTTCAGACCCATCTACTAAGTTTGCCTCAAGAACATTATGACTTTTCATCCCTGTGATCATCTATGGAAAGGTCAATTCTACAGGTAAAGAAAGCTTAGACAACAGACAGCAAAAACTATTGCCGGCACTCTGGAAAATCCCCTTCTACTTTTGAGCAGCAAAGACAAATCTGGTGCAAAACTATAAGCAGGTTCCTCCTAAAATTTGTTCTAACATTATTTCTCAGAATATGCTATTTTTAAAATATTTGCGGTGGGTTGGCCCTAGTCACCAGCTAAGCACCCACTGCCATGCACACACTTCCATGCTCAGTGTGGAAGAAAAAGAATTGGAAGAGAAAAGCAAGTTCATGGGTCAAAATAAGGACAGTTTAATAAATGAAGCAAAGAGGACCAAAAAAATCCCCAAAGGAGTGATGCAAACACTCATTACCTGCCACAAGCAGACCAATACTCAAGCCAGCCTCCCAGCAATGGCTGCCTCCCCAAAACTGACTTTCCCTCAGTTTGCTGAGGGAATGTTGGTTGTATGGCTGCAATATCATTCTGGTCAATTTGGGTCAGCTATCTCAGCTGTGACCTCCCAACTTCTTGCTCATGCCCAGGCCACTCCCAAGGGAAAACATAGGGAGGAGAAAGCCTTGAGACCTGCTCAGCTCTGCTTGAGACCTTCTGGCACTGCTCAGAAGCAGCCAGAACATTGCTGTGCCACCAGCACACCCTGAACACAGCCCCACACAGCCTGCTATGAATGAAAGTATTTCCATCCCAGCCACACCTGGCATGGTATTTTAGTATGAGATGGAAATTTTCTACTTCATACCAAATGATCTCATTTTGAAGCTACTAGTTCATGTCATGTTTTCCTGGAACTTACCTCTCTAACTTTAGAATGAACAGAAGAACTTCTGGGAAGATGAATTCCATGATGCATGAAATCCTGAATGCATGTATATTCAAGTACCTACAGTAAAACACACATACGCTCCTGTTAACACAATAAAACAATAATAAGTACTGTAGCTGTTCAGCAACTATATTTTTTCCCTAAAACAAGCAACTGAAAATAGCACCTGCTATTATTTCTTACTTGGCTTCTACCTTGCCAAAATTTTTCCATGCTGGGGGCCTCAGTCTGCCTCAACTGATTTTCAAAATTTCAGAATCTACAATTAATCAAATTATCAGAAGCTAAAAGCAGGGTAAATAAGAATATTTTGGTATCTGAAATTTTGCTCTTGCATTGTTGTGATCTGTAATTATGCCTGTAATCATTTCCATGGAAATCCAAAAAAACTAGATAAATACCTAAGCTATCAACTATATAGATTTGCTCATACTGAAGGAAAGCTTCAGTAATTCAGCTAACGGGTATGTTTATGAAAAACATTGTGCATATGCATATTTGTGTGAACCAGTATTTCAGCAGCAGAATTAAAGGTGTTAAACTGCAGCCAAGCTGATCTCAGAGGGAAAACATTCAAAGCATGACATATAGTTACTCCTTACAATGCTGAAGAGGCCCTTTCCTTAGGGAAATAATTCTTTAAGACTTGTTAAAAAACCCCTCTGTGGTGGAAAGTCATGAGTCTTTCCCACCTTGAAATTCAAAACTATCCAGATGAAATTTCAAGCATAGTGTTACCTCTACGAATTCTCCTGACACCTTCTTCCAGGCCCTGAAGTAAATTTCTGAAACGCATTCCACCAAGGATCTGTATTAACATATAGGAAACACTGTCAAGAAAGCATACTAACCATATCAATCTACAATTCATCAAGGTGAAACATGAAGTTTTGCATAATAATCAATATTGTTTTTAATTCTGTGCACCAAATTGGTTTTTAGAGGAAATTATCTTTTTCAAGTCTACACCCATAACTATCAAGTTAACTCTTAATTAATGAACACAAGCTCTATTACACGATACTTGAAATATCTCCTATGGTGGGAGAGTCAAAACATTCAGCAAGATACTTTAACAGTTATGTCATGAAGAATGCCTGAAATTCTTTATGGACATGTACAGAAATATATCATTCTACATGAAAGCATTAGAAAGCCTTTGATTTTAATACACAGAATTACTTCAGCAATACTTCACTGAATAATCAAAGAAAAAAAATCTCCATATTTTTCATCCATCAGCTAAGTTCTCAGGCTATGATTTATCCTGCAAGTCACTTCTTATTAGAATGCCTTATATAGAAACCTAGAAAATTAAATTAGGGATTGCTTGTAGGAAGAAATAGGAACATCCTACAAAAGGAGAAACAGACCTGCAACCCTCACAGAAGAACTGCAAACAATGCAGTCCAATTTCTATCCAAAGTCATTTGCCTTAGCTAATGGCAAATAAACATTTACTGCTCCTATAACTGTACACCCAGGCATGTCAGAGCTACTATTAAATGAAGTTGCTGAAACAATATAGCAGTAATATTCAGAAGATTTGTGGGTTTCTGGATATTGATATATTTTTTCTATACACTAGGTATTTTTAGAGTGAGACAAACAAGATTTTAGACAAGCTCTTACTAATTAAGTGCTCTTACTGGGATGCATACCTTGGAAAGAACTGTAATTGGTTTTTAACAGTTCCATGTATCATTTTAATGAAGTTTACATTCCAGCTGAACAAAAAACTCAAGAGTCTTCTTCCCTGTGGGGAGAGGAAAAGAGGAAAAAACAAAGGGAACTCAAAGGTCAGACGAATATCCAATTTAAGAGCTACCTTAAAAATCAGCAAATACAAAGGAAATAACATATTTAATTTTAAAATGAATAGGCAAAATGGAAAAAACTATTTAAGATTCTTAATTATTAAACAGAATTCAAGCACTACTTTTATTCATACTGTAGAAAAAACAGAACAAATGAACATGTGGATCACATATCTGCCTCCACTCTTTCCATGTCCTTTCTGTTTTGGTGTGCCTTCAAGCAGCATCCCAAAAGGCCAGCACACTGTGCAATCCGCACCCTCATCGAGGCTGGAGCACCGAGCTCTGCCAAGTGCAGTATCACCCCAGGATGACACTGGAATGATGGTGAAGGCATAAATAAAACACCACAACTCTACCAGCAGATGCAGAAACATTTTTAATAAAGCCACAGAGAATAGCTGGGCCACCGAGGAAATTAAATGTCCTGATCAGCAAGGACAATTCCTTTCCTCTTGCCCCATGAACGGTAATGTGAACTTCCTGAAGCCACTTTCATTCATGAAAACAGAAACTATTTTTCCCAAATTAGTTTTCTTCCATTTTAACAAGTCAGAAACAATGATGATAAATCAGATGAGCAATAGAATTTTGTAACAGAAGGCAGTGGAAGGCTGTGGATGAAGGAAATAGGCCAATGCTCTCCCAGAATCAGCAAGATCTGTCCAAGGAATTGAAGCCTTATTCAGCATCTGTACAGGCAGCTTCACTCTAACTTAGCTCACAGGTGAAGGTAAAATGTCTGATCACACATAAGGGTGAGTCAGCCACTTGTAAGGGTCCTTTATATCTCTCAGCTTTCTAGCCAAAAATCAATTAGGAATATTAATAAAGGAAGTGTAATAGTAAAGAGCACATTGGCAGACGTGCAAAAGGGCCACTGAATAAACAGCAAAGGTTCAGAGGCACTTCCATTGAGGGCTGGAAGGAGGAGGAAATTCAATGCCACGTGTGTTTGGCATTGAATTTTCTGTGTTTGGTGTTAGTGTGAACACAACACAAGAGTTGTGTTCACACTAACACCAAACACAGAAAATTCAATGACAAACACACCTGGAGCTGGAATCTCACAGAGTAGGGGAGGGAGATGGAAGCACATAGTCAGAAACTGCACTGTAGTGAATTGATAGCTGAAATGCCTTTGGGTGAAGAAATAACTCAGAAGCTCATAAAAATCAAGACCTAAATGCTAATACAATGTCAAGATTTTTGGCTTCAGGTCTGATGGAATCCTTCCTGTTGTCAACAAGAGTTGTCTCTGTCTCCAACTTTGGTGGCCTAATATAAACAGAGGAATCCCACTTGGCATGTCAGACATCAACAACCCTGACAAAACAAAAGGTCAAGGGAGTTTTGCCCTACAGTTCTTTCCTCAACAAGGCAAGGATGAGGACAAACTCAAACTCATCTCATCTTCTACAACTCCAGCAGCAAGACAGATGATAAAAAGCCTAAAAATAGCTTTCCACCAATTCTTTTTAGCCTTAGGTTTCAGCCTGCTCCTGAAAATGATAAGTGCCTCTAGCTTAATCTGCTGCTTGTGATTAATGGATCTGCAATAATTATTGGTAACAACATTCTCATTATTGTGAGAGATAATCTGGTGACAGGTGAATGAGACTGTGAACTTGTCATCTTTGGGAGTAATGCAGTATCAGTGCTGGGTGTTTGGTACTGCTGTGCTTGTGGACACAGAGCAGCACATGACTTTGTTCTACACAGAGAGAAGGTGAGCAAGGAAAAAGCACAACGGACCCACCTCTAAAACACAGGAACATGCTCTGCAGCTGTTTGACTGGAAAACCCATCTGAACAAGAATGTTTTCATAAATCACAGAGATAAATTCAGAGGATCACTCCACTAATGCAGCCTGATGATAAGCCTCTGAGAAATATTACTGTGTGTTGAACAGCACAGCCTGGGAGGGCAGAAACACTGAACTCCCTGATCTTGCTATGAGGTGTAATAAATGTGCAGTTCTCTATTGGTTTAATCTGATTTAGAACAGATACACTGCATTCCTGACCCTTCCCTTTCTTCAGTCTTGCATATGATGAACCATTCCAGACAGTTAATCTGTCTGAAAAATGATCTTACTAGAAGAAAACAGCTACCTCCTTCAATCAACCCACAATATTGCCGCTTGAACATTACACTGTGAAAACAAAAAGAGGAATGCTAGTCCATGGCAACACAGGATCATTGCAACCTGGAGTTATAGCAGCTTAAGCTACTATGGTGCTGTGTCTGGGATATGAACTCTGAAAATCTAGGATTACTTTTCTTAGGAACTGTAGAACAAGTCTGCAGGCATTGAAGGGAGTATTAGGCCTGATATACAAAAGCTCACATTCAACTCAAAGCAATTCATACATCATGTTGATACTTAGTATTACTACAAGCATTTTAGAAGCAATACAGGATATAAAAAAAAAGGTCCAGCAGAGATCCTGCGGGGAGTGTTGGTTGGTTTCTTGTTGCTACAAGAAATCTTACATTGGTGAAATGAACCAGGAAGGGAAAATAGAGAACATACATGAGGTGTGTTACCACTACAACTGAACTCCCACAGCACACAAATACCAAACAAAAGGACTTGGAACTGACATACAATGGCCTCATAGCAACAGGAAAATGCTTTGAATCTCCTGTCTGCAGAGGTAGGAAACTCCAAGTCAGTTACCATTCTGGATAAGTACTGGAAGTTCAGATAGTGAAGTTCTGCTCACAAACTGAGACATGTGAATTTGGATGTTCAAGTCCCTGAAAAGTTAATTGTCTGAAGAGTGTCTTATGTGATCAGCTGTTTAGTTACTGTTTTACGGAGCTGAGTTGTTCTGTTGACTCTGCTGACTAGGGTTAATACGGCACACCCTAAACACAGAGCAATTTTTACATGCCCAGATGGTTTTCCAGAAGGCAGAGATCTATCACAGTGTTTTACATGCCAGCCCCACACAGATGTACGGGGCAACTTAGGTCATTTAATGTAGCATGGGTCATTCACTTAAGCAATCAAATCCTTCCCAGGACCTGTACTGATTATGCTCCTGCACAGATGTCTAAATTTATTTCAGACACTTAATTTAACAGAACCCTGTTCTGGGATCTTTCCAGAATGGGTTATGGTTCTCCTTTTATCTTGAACTGGGCTGGCATGGCAAGGTTTTGGTGGTTTCTGTGAGAAGCTGCCAGAAGCTTTCCCCATGCTGATAGAGGCAATGCCAGCAGGCTCCAAGGCACACCCGCCGCTGGCCAAGGCTGAGCCCTTTGCTTTGCTTTCAGTCAATGCTTCCAGCCAGAAAGTAAAGAATCCAGAATTAAGGATTTAAACCACTAATGATCAGACAGAGCAGAGAGTGCAGTAAGGTGATCTCTATATCTACCTAGAAAGAGACGGGCCTATGAAGATGCAAAGGTGACAAAACATCCAGAACCAGAAATCCCTGGGAGAGCAAAGAGAAAAATCTTGTGCAGGGAAGCGAAATGTGCAAAGTGTGGCCAAATTTGCACATTCTTGTGGAGCAAAGTGGATGTGTTTTGATTTGCCAGGAAAAATATTCATGACTGAGTCTGATTACCACTGCTTTTTCCCCTCATATTAAAAAAAAAAAAAAAAACAAAACAACAAAACCTCAACTTGTATACTCTTTCACTCAAAGATTCAAGGTGCAAACTTCCTTCAGAAAACCTGTGTAATAATTAACACATTATACTAAAAGTCTCTCACAATGTGGAAGAAAAAAAGAACTACAAGAATTTGCTTCTGAAGCCTAGATAGCAGATGTATTTTACATATATAATTACCAACCATCTACTGTGCTTATATGAAGATGAAATATTAAAATAACACAATGGATTCAAATATAACAGAAGAAAAAAGAAACAGAATCAAATATAGATAATGCATTTCAAGTACTGTGGCAAAGAACACACTCAAGTACACACTTTTTCCAGATGACAAAAAATGGCTTAAAATTAAGGACACCAAGGATACACAATTAATTGTAAACCCTGTCAATAAAGCCTTACTTGTTTTTCCTCCTTCGACCCACATTTTCTCTTCTTCCATTTCCACCTCTCATATTGCCTTGGTACATCATAATTTTAGTCAAAACTAAAACAGCTTAAAATATGATATATAAGTAACAAAAACCCCACCAACTTTGTGGCAGGTATCCAAACCCTGCTCTTTCAAACATTTCACCTAATTCCTTTGCTATCTCCATTTTTAATATGACATACACCACAACCATGCAGCAATCTCAGAGCTCATTTTATGACAGAAGTTCACGTATTCCACAGGAAAAGGAATATATCAATTTTACATATACAGGGAAGAGTGTGAACTTCAGAGACAAAGTCATGTGGTCTGGTCACCTAACCAGAAAAAAGGCTTGGATGCCACAATTCTGGTGCATAGGCACAATCCAAACAACAAAACAGCAACTGTTCACTGGGAGAAATGTATGTAGTTAAATAAAGTAATTCTTATTTTTCTGTAAAGTTTGGTTCTTTTAATGCTACTTTTAAAACAGAATATGGCAACACAATCTTCTAGATGAAGTCATTTAGAAGGAAAATTATTTTGCTACAGTTAGTTGTCTTGAATAAGAGAAAAACTGCTATAAAAGAAAAGAATTACACCAGGGAATGATTTTAAGTATCGAGGGAAATGCACTGGAAGCAAAGCACTTGATTCTTATTGCCTCAGGATAAAAGAACTGGACTGAAGATTTAGACATAAACTCTCACACTTTAGTCTGGAATAGAAACAAGTTTTCCAAATGAAACAGTATCAACTATTTATAGCTCACAGTCAGAGCTGATTTCTCTCATGTTGCTACCTACTGTGCTGTTAAAAAAGACAAACTGCAAAACTATTAAAAGCAACCAAAGCTCACTGGCACAAAACCACAGTAACATAAAAGTTGGCTTACCTCTTCTTTCTTAATGTGTTTTACATTCATAAAACACTGAAGCAACAAATCTTTGACTTCATTACTCTCATCTGAATCATAATCAAAACAAAGTAATGTCTGATGTACATTCCATAAACGAACTATATCTGCACCCTGACAGGAAAGAAGAAGCCCACATTAGAGTGGAGAAGCTTTGCTTTAATGCAAAAAGCTTTGATTTAATGCAAAGCTGCACTGAAAGGATTTTAAATAATGAACTTGAAATGCATTGTTACAGATCCTGAAATTATGAATATTCATTTCATCACATTATTGGGAAAAAAAAAGTAACTGCAGAAATTCTGACTTCCAACAAATGAAGATATGCTCAAGAAATGCTCAAGAAAAAAAAGTTGCCATTCCATGCAAATTATGTTAAAACCACATCATTGCACTTTTTAAACTTCAAACAATATATGTAGTTAACAGGGGAAAGCAGGAGAAAGAAATAAGGATACATCCATTGGGTTAATGCAAAAGATGTGTATCACAACATTCCAAAGTAACTTGAACATTTTGAAAAATGAAAGAAAAATTATTTGTAGAAAGATAAAAAGCAAGAGAAAATTAAGCTTCCCACAAAAGCTGTTTCTATGCTTAGCTGAACACAGTACTTAATATCTGAGTTGAAAAAAAGTTAATTACAATAAAAGCCTTGGCCATTGGACTGGACAAAAGAGTGAAAAGATTAAAAGGAGTGCAAAAAAAAATTTAAAATCCAGTTCACTTGTGAAACTGATGCCAAAAACCCTTAACATTTGTTCTAGAGAAGGCGGTGTTTTACAGAGGGATTATCTTTCTTGAAATATTCAATAATAACCTGAAAGTCAACATAGTCTCAGCCTACCATAGCAGCTTTATTCAGGCTTTTTCTCAGCAGAATGACAAACAGAGTCTTCCCCAGCTGCTCCTTCCCCTCCAGTCCCTTCTCCCACCACATTTCACACACACGTTGGATAGCGTCCTGTAGGATTTTTTCAGATGTAGATAATGCAGGAAGGATACCTACAAGAGTAGTAGGCATAATTATTTACTGCAATGAACCAAGTCATTCCTGTAAAACAGCAGTCTGTTAGCACACTAACTACACCTCACAGTGTCAGCTAGCTCCTGCCACACTTACACACTTTCATGGCTTATGCTCACTGCAGTATTTAGGCAACTCTAAGGTCTGGCCCAAGTTTTTGGATCAGTAACAACAGAATATTGCGTTTCCCTAAGAAGTAACAAAAATCACAGGATAATCAAAATTACCTTCCACTGGGTGAACAGCTGGGAGAAAGAAAACTATCTACATTCCAACTTCTAAATTGCACAGCTGATTTCTAGGTAAACATTCCCTTAATTTTGTCTCAAATATGAACTCAAACCAGTACCAACTTTTCTCCTGTGAATTTTGTTTCACAGGCCAGCTGGATTTCAGATCAAACAGCCTCTGTAGAATGCTGCATTCTGCACAGAGAAGCACTCACCGTTTAGGATAAACACACATTCTACAAGAGCTTTGTAGTTTACATTTTCATCCACTGCAGGTATGGAAGCAATAACGACAGCTGCCACTCCTTGGATCACTGCTACAGTTTGTTTCTGAAAGAAAGCAATGCTGAGGAAACACTTCTGCAGTTTGTTTTGGACTCAGAAAATAACTCAAACAAGAAATGAACCTTAGCAACAGAGAGCAAAGCTGAATTGTTATTATGTTTCCTTTCTGAAGAACGAGCATACGGGCACCCAAAACCTTTCAAAAAGGAAGTAAAATAATAGATTTTAAAGTACATCTTTTCAAAAAGTTTGAAAAGGGTTTTCAGCTCCAGCTAGTAGATAACTTTGTGACTGTGCATGTGTACCCATTCCGCATCTGCAACACACCCACTCAAACACACATCCATTTCAGAGCTGAGAAGCCCCTAACTAGCAGGGTCATGTGTAACTCAGAGATGTGTACATCTGGTGAATTTAACTCCAAGTGTGTGATTCTACAGGCCTCCGAACAGATGTCCGATTTTTCTACAAGCCTCTAGGTTTCTCTAATTATTTCCCCACTGCATTTCTTTTCTTCCCCCCAAAATTAAATAACCTTTTCCCCCAGTATTATCAAGGCTATATAGACTACAGCACAGAAGACAGTATATAAGGGTCTGAGTCAGAAAGATTCTATACATTCTAAACTTGTGGAAGGCACAGTCAAATCTAGATTTCATGATGTTCATCAAATAAAATGAGGTAGTGAAAAAAAATCAGGTAGTGAATTTCTTATATTATATGCCAGCTACTTAAACTTAACGTGTGCAACAATAACATTTGTTTACTAATATAAAACACAGAAAAAGCCCATTCAACTCTACTGAGAAAAGTAAGTCACATCTTTCATAATTAAAATTCTCAGCAGAGCTAGTCTTTTAGAGCATAATTTCAATCATAAGTTCAGCTTAAATCAAGCATAAATTAAGTAATTTAAAAAATGGGCAGAAAGGTTATATTTGGAACTGGTCTTATTTCATAACCCTTGCATGTTTTCAGATGTTATGGAATATTCCATTTTATTTCCCAAAAAACACAAAACATTCAACATGTTTTCATTTTACAAGATTCTTACCATTTCTGGAACTATCTCAGCTTCCATGTCATCATCACTCTTATCATCTCCAGTCCTGTGCCATGTTTCCACAGGGTTCTCCATCAAGCTCTCTGTCAATAGCTGTGTCAGTCTCTGCCATAGCACTTCTTTTTGCTTTCTTGACAACTCTTGAAGTAGCTCATTCAAGTCAAAATGATCACATGTATTTTTCTATAAATGGTCAGAAGATACCACACAATCCCACATCAGCAAAGTGGCTTATACTTCATCGTCATATTTTCGACATTTAATTTGGGTTTTTACATTAATGATTAACTTATATTCCTCTGCAGTTAGAGATAAAATACTTTCTAGAAGTTATATTTTTTAAAACAGTGTAAGAAACTCCTGATAGTTAACTCTTTATCATGAAGCAAGAGTGCTGCCGTTAAGACAGAAGTCTTTAGCCCTTAATCGCAATGAAGACAATTCCATACCCTTGGCTAAGAAGCTCAAAACTGCACAGAATTTAAGTCCCTGATTATGTCTTTGCTCTCTTAAATATCAATGGATGATGGCTGTTTAAAGAAAATCTTTAGGCAAGGACTGGAAACATAGCAGTCAGTAGAGCCATAGGGACAGCACTGATTTGGGATATGATCTGCACACATCAGAGCTCTGCACACTGCACTGTTTTAAAGCCCCTCATCAAACCCAGCTCCTGAGCCCAATGAGCCCACAGCTCCTTCTGAAACCCTGCTGACAGGGAAGCCATCATCAGTCTCCAGTAGAGACTGCATCATGAGGCTGATCTGAACTGTTTCCTAGAAAGAAATTTGCTAGAAGAATTTACCTCAGAGACACAAGGAACGTGGCATCAAAGAAGGGTAGGCAACCTGCTAGGAAAGGCAATATTCAGAGAGAAGATAAGAAAGAAGACCAGGCCCAGCCAAGAGAAAGAACAGATAATTTCTGAGATGTAATTGGCAATACGGAAGTGAAGGTTTACTGGATCAAAAACGCTTCAGAGGAAAGAAGGAGAATTTCTATGATCTTGAAATAAATCTATTTTTAGTTTGCAGATACACTGAAAGGCATCAAAAAGAGAAAGTCGAAGGTAAAAACTGAAAAGAATGAAAGAAGCAGCAGTAAGTATTACAAAGTTCCCAGAAGGGTATGAGAAGAAAGATCCTGTTACATATTTATAAGAGAATTTCTATTCTATTCTACAACTGAAAACAAATACAATAAACCGAAGGCCTCATAGGGAGTTCTGCAGCCCTGTGCTTCAAACAAACCCAAAAGACAGGATATTAAGATTGTACCGTTTTGAACAGAAAGAATAAACTCACAATAAGATCAAAGCTTTTAGATTTTTCTTTGGGATGATATGAGACAGAATTATTCCAAAATCTATGAGGAGAAATGGTGACAGTAAATGATAATCCTATCTGTAATTCCTATGTTTCTGTCTAAGAAATTATGTATTTTCTTGAATTGGAATGGGATTTAGTGGAAAAAACCAACAGCACCTGCTGAAGATCTCAATGAACAGCACCACAATATGACATTTTTAAAATATTACAAAGAAAAAATGAAAAGCCCACAAAAAAACTTGAAGGAAAACTAGCAAAGCCCTGGAATTTTAGAAGACACAGATGAGTCTAAACATTGAAAGTGTGGAAAATAAAAATTCAAGGGGGAAGTGAAAGAGAGTTTGGGGTGTGTGTAGAAAACAGACACTGAAAGAAGAAGTGATGCTAAAAACTGAACTTTGAAGAGGGTTTAAAAGGCAAATTCTAAGGCTAGAGCACCAACTAAGTAGCAAATATAATACAAAAACTAAGGAAAGAAGTGAAGCTTTAGTGATGATTTATTTAACCACAGCCTCCTCCAGAAAAGCAATCAAGAACTTTTCAAGGGAGATCAAAAAAGGAGGATCCTCATACTAAGACAAGACATGGTCACACATCCTCCATTACTGCAGGTTTCAAAGGGAAATTATTAAAATAATTTGAGTACTTTGGACAGTCAAAAAGGCATGTGGATATTCATGTTCCCTTATGCTACAAAGGCATGAAGACAATTTCAATCAATATACTCATTGCAGCTAGTGACATAAAGTTTCCAGAGGTATTGGCAACAGCTGAACACTGATGCAAGAGAACCCCTGTGAATTGGTGATAAAAAATAAACCATTTTAAATCCAAATAGCCTATGGCTCATTAAAATAAATTACTGAATGCAGATGGTAGAATCAATACAACCAAACCAATTGAAAAGGAAACACTGCAAGTGAATAGTTTTTCACTAAAGTGTTTAGATTTAGAGAAAAATGGGAAGGAGACTTTAGGCAAAGGCAATCTGGTAATAAATTTATCATCCATAACTACATACAGGCACACAAATGAAAGAAATAGTAAATTCCTTGGGGAAAGATTCAAGGATGTTTGGGAGACAAACTTTGTAGACTTATTATACAGAACATGATCCTGGGTTTAATATAGTTGCTACATTAAATCACTTCATGCCTCTGTGCACATGGAGGTCAACTGATCCACTTTACCCTGCCACAGGTACTACCAGGAAAATACCCAAAAGAAAGCTTAAGAAACAAACTTCACAATATCATTTATGGCAGTAAGCAAAAGATGCTTAGAAAAGCTCAGATATATCTTAACACCAGATAGATTGAAGGTGAGTGGAAAACACCTCAATGCAAATTACTATTTCTCATTATTAAGCAATATATACACAAAGTGAGCTTTTAACAGTAGATTTCAGGGGATTTGTTTTGTTGTTCCTCCTTGTTCTCTCCACACTTCATTTAGAGAGAGCAATCTATCCCTTCTCTAGAGCATTCAGTGATAGAAAGCACAATCAAGTAAAATTAACAATGGACTAAAGAACAAGTGGACAGTCCAAACTATCAAATCAATGAACAAATACTAGTGAAACACAATTCTGCTATGTTTGTACATTAACTCTTATTCATTATATCGTAATGAACTCTTTCATGGGTTGAAACTTAACAATGTAATACTTAAGCAATATGAAATTAGCATTTGTTTATAATTACACAAATACTAATAATTTATTTTTTAAAAATGGCATGTGGAACAACCAAATATCAAAATTTAACTGGCTTATAAACATTCATAGTTCAGATTCCACAACTTTTTTAGCCTATATTCCTTTAAGTGCCATTTGAACTTCTTTTCTACAGCAATTATTCCCACAAATAGTTTCTGCCTCTTTGTCACATGATTTCTGCACCTGTAACAGAATTAGGACTCCAAAAGTGATAAATATATACATTGGCTCACTTACAGGATTCTGAGTGTAACGCAGGAAGTCTTCAATTGACTCTTTAGACACAACTTGCAAAAATGCTTCCCGTTTCATCCTGGAATTGGTCTTCCCTACTTTATAAGCAAGACATAACATTAGAGAGGAAAACAAGATCATTTTGTCATTTTGGTCTGTTGCAATCATATATCAGTTACATACTTAGCATTTATATATACATATATATGCTATATATTACAGTAGTTATACATGTACTACGTAGTTGAAGTAGTTTTCCCCTCCAATAAATTTTAGTTATCTGATTCAGCATTTAGATTCACAACATCACTGGGCTGCAGGGCTTGCTTTCTTTTTCGGTTGTTGTTTTGTTTGGTTTGGTTTTTTGTTTGTTTTTGGGGTGTTTTTTGTTTGCGTTTTTGGGGGTTTGTTGGTTTGGTTTTTTTTTTTTGTTTTTTTTTAATTTAGTACGGAAGCCTTAAAGCAGAATAAGTTGTTAACGGATACTTTGATTTTTAAAAAGCACAATGCATTCTCCAGCACACACCCACTCTTTAAGCTAGTCAGAATTCCCAACAAGACTATTTATTTGTATCAGAAGCACCGAAGGGTAGTAAAATGGTCTATTTTCTCGGCTATCAAATGAAAACCATGGGAAATGGGCAAGGCCACCAAGAGCCTTATTTGCTTACGTAAATATTCCCTCCATCCTAGGTGTCTCCTGACGTGCTTTTCCAGGTGGGAAAGCGACTTACACGGCATTTAGTGTGTGCGAAGCCACATCACAGAACGGGGCGTGGGTCGCTCCTGGGCCCCGTCCTGAGCCGCCCGGGGGCTCCGCCAGGCCTCGGCAGAGCAGGCAGCGGGGAGCCGGACGGGCCGCTTACCTCGGGCTCCCTCAGAACGGCTGAATCCTCATGGGCCTCATGGACCCGCGGGACGCGCTTCCAACGCCGCGGCGCCGCCTCAGCGGAGCGGAACGAAGCCGGTGGACACGCGCGTAGAAGAGCCCACGGCACACGGCAGCACCACCGGAGGAGGCACCGGCCCCGGGAGCCTCTCGCAGGGGACACCGGTGGACAGCTCGGGGTACCTGAGGACACTCGGGGACACTCCGGGACGGCGCCAGTCCGGTCCCTCCCTCACCCGCCACTTTTCGAATCCTCCCGCGGCCGACGTTGAGCGCGCGCCGCGGAACACCCGTCTCGTCTCGCGAGAGCTCGGTCACCGCCCCTGCCCTTTCCCGCGCGCGGCTCCGCTGAGGGCGGGGTGAGGGAAGGCCTCCTAGGAAATCCGCTCGGGACAGGGGATCGTGTTCAAAACTCAGGGAAACACAGGGTCAGCTGGGCTGGAAAAGGCTTCCGAGGTCATCGAGTCCAGCCTTTGACCGAACATCACCCGATCAACTAGACCATGGCACTAAGTGCCGCGTCCAGTCTTTCCTAGACATCTTCCGGGAGGGCGTCTCCACAACCTCCCTGCGCGGCCCATTCCAGTCACCCTTTCTTTAAAGAAATTCCCCCGAATGTTCCGCCTGAGCCTCGTCTGGCGCAGCTTCAGGCTGTTTCCTGTCTTGTCGCTGGCTACTCGGGAGAAGAGCCCGACCCCCACCAGGCTACACGCTCCTGTCGGGGAGCTGTGGAGAGCGATACGGTCCCTCCTGAGCCTCTTCAGGCTGCCCCCCGCTTCCCCAGCCCTGCCCGGCTCCATGTCTGTGTGCCCGCAACGCCCGGCCCGGCCCCGGCAGCTTCGGCCGCGCTGCAAGGCTCCTTCCTCCGCTGCTTTCTGACACGGCTGCTCGCGAGGGAACGTCCATCAGTTCTCCAGAGGCAGCTGCCACGGTTCAAACCCACCGCCCCGCTCAGTGTTCCCTTTCTGTACCTACTGCAAAGTGTCAGTGGTTCCAAATGGGGGGAAGACATGCTCAGTTAAATTCATGTTCCTGCTTAAGAAACGGTATTCCTTCTTGCACGGATCTCTGGTAACGTGGACATAACTGCTTTTACAAAACATCACGCATTTGATTACACTGGTGGTTTTTTTCTCCAATAATGTTGTTGTTACTATTGCTGACAGCTATGCTTTTACTCACAGTCCCGGTGAACAATATGAGTACTTTGCACTCTTCATCCGAAGCAATCGAGTTAAACAGCCTATATGGCAGAATGTATAGGAGACTATGTCAGCCAGATGATATTTAGAGTTTGATAACTAAGGATTTTTTTTATATATCAGGAAATTATATCTTCTGTTTCTTCTTTGCAGCGTTTGGAAACAGAGTCAGATTTGAATTCTGTAATATTCCCCATTCCATTTTTTTGAGCTGTTCTGCAAACCAAAACCAGTCAAAGTCTCTTGTTAAGGGCTTAGTTTGTATCTTTCCATTTGGCATTTTCAGTAGCATTTCTCAGTGTTGGCTGTTCAGAAGAGAGAGGTGCATAACTGAAGTAATTTACTTTCAGTCTGTAGAAGCAGTACAACATGTGCTGCTTTACTGTGCAAACAAACAGAAAACCAACTATAATTTCTATAGAAGTTCTCACATCTGGTTAGACTTTTCAGGATTGTCATTTTAAAAAATATTATGTAATTCAGATTTTATTTAGTATTAAATGTAAAAATTCACTCCTTTAAAAGTTGCATTTACATCTTCTGCTGTTTTAATTTTTAACATAGAATCTTCCTTAATGATCCTGCCTTTCACAGTTTTAGTTTAAATTAAAAATTAAGATTCTTTGCATTTTCTGTCACATTTATTTGATACAAGAAGCTGGCTTGTGTCAGATCCTGTGGACCTGACTTTATATCCCAAGTCACATATTCAGCTAAGTGCAAGGAGCCTGTGGAACAGTTTGCTTGGAGTAAGTTGCATGAGCAATCAGCATACCTGGAGAATTGTAAAAACAAATAAAGTATAACACCTGGCATTTTTACATTATGCTAATGTCTTCCTATATTAAAAATTTTCTGCATAAATTAAAAAACTTTGCCATTTTAGATCCAAACTGATGGATTTATTCATCATGACTCATGTATACTGAATATTTCATTAATACCTTGATTAATCTTTTAATTAGATGCTACATTAGTCACCTGGTTACTGTTTATTTAGTTGGGCACGTATCATTTTAGCAAACAAACTAAAACATATTTTAGTTTTTAATTTCTGTTGCATAGCAACCACAGAATGGGTTTTTTCATAGTATTGAAACTAGAAGTTGACACAGATAACAACAGGCTGAATAACACCAAGTGATTCATTTTAAAGGACCATGGAGAGAAACCAGAGAGACAGAATAATGTTTTCTAGGTTTTTTCAAGAACTGTGCATGAACTGCAAGCCAGTAATAAACCAACAACTCTATTTTCAGTTTCTCTAATATTCTCTCTTTCAAGAGTACCAAATTACATGCTTCTCTTTGACATATCTGTTCATCTGTTCAGAATAATCCATACCCTGTGATAATAATCTCATATTTATTATCATTTTCCTGTCAAGTTAAGGCAAAAATGAAAAATGGGCCTTTTGCACATGGTTGCTGAGCAACAGCAAATAAAGATTTGCTTTTGTGCTACTGCTTCATGAGCCAGTCTTTATTCTTGTTGGTGGCCTGCATTAGAGATCTCAGTTACAGATGGCTCACACCAGAATATCTTTGTTTGGACTAGAGCAAGCATTCCATTTCAACCTATAAGAGTCAACAATATAAACAAAAAATAAACAAGTAGTTCCCTGAACGTCAGACACTTTCTTGACAATATTTTCTTATATTTACAATGTTATTTTGTAGATAATAGTTTCTTATGAGATTATTTCACACATTATCTACTACCATGCTGGTGGAGTTGTAACTTCTATTTCTTTTTCTTTGAATATGTAATAAAATTTGTTATAGTTAATACAGTATGAACAAAATCTGCTCATCCTCTGAGGCAGACTGTTAATAATTTACATGCATGCATTTCCCTTGATTTTTTTTTTTTTTGATCTTCACATACTTTGATAAATAATCTGAACAGCATGGGAGAGAGATGAAGTTTCACACTATTCCAGTTCTCCAGATCTCCCCTTGCCTGAAGGTAATCCTGCCAATCATGCCATCCTTTATTCAGAGGCAACTGTCACTTCTGAATGCTGGTGTGATTAGACCGTGAAAAGGCTTATTTCCCTTAAATTATTAATATTAACATGAATCAATTTTAGAGTTTAAGAGATTAAGTAGAAAAAAATCACTGCAGAAGAAAAAAAAATTATCCTTGTTAACTCACACCAAAATAAGGAAATAAATTGCGCAGAGGGAATGCAAAAGCTGTTCTGGAGAGCCACTCCCTGGAGTCGCTGCCGACGGTACCGAAGTCCTGAACTGCCGCCCCGCGGGAGCTCCCCGCTACTGCGGGGTCTGCAGGGAGACACACCCAGCTCAATTTAAGCTGGGAAAACACAGCAACTTCATTTTCGTGGCTTTGTTATGATGCTTTATGACAAAATACTTAGCTATTAGATCATGGAGAGGGATGGAGCATGGAGACAGGCTTGGAGAGCTGGTGTTGTTCAGCCCAGAGACCTGAAGCCTCTGGAGAAACTTTAGAACATCTTTCAGTGCCTAAAGGGTTTACAGGTGAGGAGAGGGAATTTTTATAAGAGCATGGAGAGACAGGACAAGGGGGAATGGCTTTGAACTCACAGAGGGCAGGTTTAGATTAAATATTGGGAAGAAATTCTTTATTGTGAGAGTGGTGAGGCACTGGCACAGGTTGTCTGAAGAGGCTGTGGATGCCCCATCCCTGGTAGTGTTCAAAGTGAAGTTGGCTGAAGCTCTGAGCAACCTGGTCTAGTGGAAGGCATCCCTGCCCATGGCAGGGGTGTTGGAATTAGATGATGTTTAGGGCCTCTTCCAACCCAAACCATTCTCTTGGTCCTATAATTGTTATTTGCTGTATTATTATGCCCTTGCTGATATCACTCATTTCTTATAAACAGTGTTACAAGTCACTGTGATTTTTCTCTGCTCACTATCAGTACCATGAAAATGGAAAGATTTCTGAAATGTTATAAGATACTCACCAAAAGAAATACAATAACAGTATCTGCATAGCTGAATCCATCCCACTGTAAAAAAAAAAAAAAAAAAAAAAAAAAAAAAAAAAGTGGAATTTTTCATTACAACTGCAGCAAACATTTTCTAGTATAAAGTCATTGTCATCTTTCAGAATACTATGTATCATTGAGTAAATTTATAATACTAGTTTGCCAGTTAATTTCTTTCAGATATAAAACACTCCAGTTACAAATGCTATGTCTGTATTACTTTAACCCAATAAATTACATTCTGATAGAGATGTACTGCTCTTGTAAGTGTCCTGTCTCCTTGCAGCTCTCATTCTCTTTTAGTCTTTAAGAGAAAAATTGTTTCTAAGGTACAAAATTGCTGTTATTATTAATTTTACAAGTGCTCTTAGAGGTTTCATTGTGATAGACATGCATCACTTAGATATGACACCATCTCTGTTCCATCTGTCTAGTACAAAACATAAAAATACAAATATCAGAATGAACATGATTTGCTCATCCATATTAGTTTATGCACATATAAACACACACAAACACACAAGAAACTGCTTTACATTGCTTGGGCATTATATCAGCATTCACTTGTCTCTCACATCTGTGTTGGCTTTGTCAGCAGGGGTGTTCCCCATGTCCTTGATCCAGACCCGGCACCTGACCAAAGCCCACTGGGGTTTTTTACAGGCTGCATGTCCTGCTGCCTTCCTGCACAACTGACAGCAGTGTAGTGTCAGCCTGGGGGGAAATGTGGAGCCAGGCACCCATGAGGGCTTCCATTTCCACTAAGTTTAGACATACTTGTCATTTATTCCTGTTCTGGGCATCAAACAGCTTTATCATCACAGGACCTGGTGTTTTAGCAAACTTTCTTATCATGTCCATAAGCAAAGGAAAGCTTATTCTTAACTTAGTTTTTCTAGTAGAATTTTATCTGTCTTCCCTTTACCCCCATGTTGATTGTACTGCTGCATGATGGATTTCATTGTTAGCTATCCCAAGTTTCTAGCCATGTACTTGAATCAACAATAAATACTTAAAGCACAGGGATGTTTCAAATGTGCTGGCCGTTTTCCATGTACTGAACTGTAATTTCACTTCTGCCTGCTTCTGATTAATTTCAGCTTTTTGCACTAAATCTCATTAAAGTTGTGTCAGCAACTCAAGGGAGTTCTAGAATCAAATCTAATTTGGTGTCTAAGGCATGAAACACCTACGGTGGATTGCTGATAGAAGCATGCAGAATTTCTGGTGAACTGAGAACCTTAGTCTTACGGAAGTTTCATGTTTCCTCACATCATTTCTTTAAATTTCCCTGTGCCTCATGACTAAATACCTCTACAAAACCATTTTGGCAAATTCAATCCCCCATTATGAAACTCAATTCTTTCAGGATCTCTGGTGCCTCAGAGGAAAGGGGGAGAGCAGAGCACAGTGAGCACCATACCTGTTTTTCACTCCTTCTAAGCCAGGGTGACTTGAGGCTGCACTCCCAAACATTCCTCTCATCCAGACCACTTCCTTTTTGTACAAGAAAGTGCACAGGCAGCAAAAAAAGATTCTGAGAACAGGGTCTCCACTACCATCTAGTGGAATATAACAGTACCTTCAGAAATAAACACAGCACTAATGACTATACATGGAAAAACTTTATTCTCTCAATGCAAAAAACAAGATAAGCAAATATAAAATGTTTTCTTAAAAATATTAGAAATCAAGCTTTTTTTTGTCTTAAATAATCTGAACTTGAAAAAGCATATTGAGTAAAAAAATATGGCATAGAACATAGCTGCCTGAAACTAAGATTGAAACTTGTCTGAAAGCTAATCTTAGTATTTTAAACTTTTGATTCCAACTTATTTTACATGCAAATTAATTACTGACTTACCAAATAAAACAAAGAACCTGCATTGCTATCAGTACCATTCATGAGTCATAAACATCCATTACCATTAACCCATTTTTACCTTTATTTCATTGTCATCACCTGGATAAATGACAGGTCTGGGAACAATCAAAGTCCTTTGTTTAGATGCTGTTAACAGTTTATCAAATGTACCCGGTGGAACTCTGAGCTGAAAGTTACAACAGAGCCCCCATTCAGTGGCTATCATAGTACCTGAGCTCTGAGAATTTCATGATTCATGCAAAACTAGATAAACTTTCCTATAAATTGTAGGTGGAAAACATTGCAACACAGTAACTTCAGCTTAACCCAAGAGACAGCAACAACAATCATGCAAAACACATCAGGGATTTCAGCCCATCAGTTGAAGTATTTCTCCTGTGGGAAGTCTGCATGAAACTGTCTTGCAAAATATTCTGTATTAAATTATTAATCATTGTGACATGCTTAGTAAGCTCTAGTTGTCAGGCTCTCAGAGTTTGTAGAATAACACACTAGCCTGCAAATTCAACTAGAATAAAAGAACAAAAAAACCTGTTTGAATTTTCATGCTGGAAACAACCTCTGTTAAATGCATGTACCCTTTTTGGGTTTGGAGATCTTATCCCAGTTATTGAGTAAAATTACTGACCTTCATGCAGTACCTACAATTACCATTTTGCTAGCTATGTTACAACTCAAGTTCTATGCACAGATTCATGTATTTTTAATTATTTTCAATTTTTTTTTCATCCTGACTCAGCAGAGCTTGCAGCTCCCAGCTGTGTAACTCCTTGTTTCTGCCCAGCTGCAGTAGCCTCATGCCCATCCCTGAGAGCTTGGGCTCAGGAAGAAGAATGCCCAGGAAGACCTACAGCACAGGCCAGGAGTGCACAGAGCTCCAATTTACTGAGCCTACCTTAATGTTTAAAAAAATATACTTGAGAGTCATAGAATTGAGGTTGGAAGGGACCTCACCAGGTCATCTAATGCAACATCCTAGAGAAAGGAGCTACTTTGCTTAAATAATTAAAAAGTAAAATTGATAATAAATTATATCTTTACCACACAGCTGATGAGTGAATTCACAGGACACAGCTGGGTGCAGGGACATCACAACTTCCTTCTGTCATTTCTTGCACAGAGGCTGAGGTAGTTGGTGCCCAGTTCTGAGGGTTGGGTTAGCAAGCCCACGTGTCTCCAGGCCACAAACCACCCTGGGCTGGAACCAGCCCTTCCACTGCCTGGGTGTGAAAGGCTGGAATCTTGCCTAGCTTTGGGCTGCCCTTGGACATGTTCCTATATGGATCTTAAAAAGAAGAATGATCATTGTTAGGTCTTAATTCCCTTGCTGTAAATTTTACAGCTACTGAGGACTCAGATTAACATGAAAGACAGGCTGGCTTCACTTTGGAGATGCAGGAGCCTGCTCAAATTGGATTCCACTGTAGATGACTGGCATGCAGCAGTATTCTCTGCAGACAGTGAGAACAGGGAGTATCACCTCTATCACATGAATACAGATGAGAGAACTTTCCTCCAGAGCTGCCATCTACTCTGGCAGCTAAATTTACTGCATAACACTGAAAGAAATACAAGTGGATTTTTGCATTTTTCATAAAACATATTTCAGAAGGTGCCTGAGAAAATTGTTGAGAGCCTGACTGCCTTAGAAATCAGTAGGAAATCATACAACAGTTGGACACTTTAGAATATATAAGGCCACTATTTGGGATTAAATAATCTGACTGCTTCAGCAGCCAGCTACAACCACAAATGGGTCCAGGACAATCTGCAGTTTTGGTTCTTTCTACCAAAGCTGCCATCCAACATTCAGAGCTTGTTTGGGGGAGAATATAAATAATTAAATTGATTTAAAGAGGCACTTCATAGGAAACAACTCTTGTATTCAGCTCTTAGCTGAGAAAATACTGAAAATAGCCATATTGGTAACTTTATTGGCAAACACTGCTCCTAGGTGAGGGCTGAATGAACTAAAAGCCCAAACCAGTTTAAACAGTACAGCAAATACTAAGAATCCTGGGCTGGGGTGAACCCATCAAATTAATACCAAAGCCATCTGCAGGAGTGTCTTGCACAGTTATTTCTGCTCTCCAATAAGATCTGTGAATACACAGGCAGTGCTGATCCAGGTACCACCTGCCTTGCAGGACTGAATGGAAGGTTTGATCTTGACCCAAGTCAGGAAAATGCTGACACCTGATTAGTACTGGCACTGCCAGGGAGTGTGCAATCCAGAACCACTTTGCCATGAGGGAAATGTGGAGACAGCCATGCTTTTTTCCTAGGCTTTAGCTGCCTTCCCATTGATTAGCAGATGCTTTTGATTCTGCTAAAAAAGGGACGTATCTCCTTCTAAGGAAAAAAAACCCAAACCAAAGTGGAACATAATTTTGTAGTTAGTAACATTAAAGATTATCCAGTGGGGCCCATTCTAAATGGGATAGTGACTGGTTAATGAAGTTTTGCAGCTTTTATTTATGGCTGATGAAAACTGACTGAATATTATGAATTCAGACAAGGAATAGCTGTTTATGGGAAGAGGTGTCATAATTAATTATAGAATTATAACTAATTATAAATTAATGTTTCATGCAAAGACCATGATTTTTATAGCATTTTTCCTGGAATGGATAGAGGATATAACAGCCTTTTTCTTATTTATGCAGTACATCATCATATTTTTCATCATTTAGCCTTACCAAGCTAATGATAGAATAGGAAAGAATGCCATGGCTACAAGTCTGCTGATTCTAAATCCAAGGCAATTAAATACAGTTCTAGGTCCTTTTGAAAGCATAATTAAAGACAATTAATTAATAAGTGCTAGAATTATGACAATTTGTTCAACTGATCAATTTAAAAGAAAAATAAAATTTAGACACTGATGTTGAACAAAGGACCTACTAATTCTTACATGTGAATCTCTTCCAGAACAGAAAGCACAGAAATCCCCATGAAGTGCCCTGCACTTCTCACTCCACTTTCTCTCAGGTAACATTCAAAAATCTGCCTACAGACCTTACAGCAAGGCTCCCTAGGTTACAGGAGTCTGGCTACAGAACTATTTTAAAAATTCAGTTCATTGTGTTACCAACTAGAACAGGGATATGCAAGAGAGGAGAGGGGGGCTGTGTGTGTGTGCAGAGGGAAGCAACACACCGACTTCCATACGAACCATTTATTGAATAAATACATGCATCATAATGTAGAATTACATGAGCAAAAAAGGCAATCTGTACAAAATTGATTACCCTTTGTTCTCATTTTAACTCTCACCATTTGCTGCAGCTCTGATAAAGGATTCAAGACAAAAAAATTAAAACTCTTTTAGTCCACCTCCAAGTGATATGCATGCTGATTTGAGTTTGAGTTATACCACTGCTATAGTTAAGAAAGCTGGTTTTCTTGTCAGTGAAGCAGAGTAATTCTAAAAACAGTTTCAATAGTACAGAACATGTGTTGGTACATACAGGTAACAAAGCTTATTTTTTAACCATTTCTTAAACATCTTCATATGTTCATATTTTAAGGCACAGGATAAACAAGAACTACATGAAAAGCTATCAGTTGACATTGAATAAATGACTTGATAATGAGGTGCAATTTTTGCCCAGAGGCAAAATTGTCCTTCCTGCTTCCACATAAACGGAACAACTGGATTTGGTAATACAAAAGTTGCATCCACTACCCAAAGAATCGATCTCATCTAGGCACTCACAGTCTGATCCAAATTCACTCAGGAGAATGTTTCTGAAGATCTGGCATCCAGAACTGATTATATACTCTGGGAATTCTAGTTGCTGAATTGCAGTGGACAGTTCAATCTCTTCATTTCAGATTCCTAAATGGAAAATGGGATCTCAAGAACCAATCCCTAATTTTAGGTAGTGGGCTATTTTGAAAACCTGCCCTATATTCTTTATTCAATTACTCACTTTGTGCTATCCTTTCACATTTGCCTGAACACAGCATTATTTTCCACCTTGAAACTTTAGAAGACAGAAATGTTTTTTGTTCAAGTGCAGTTTTCTGTCCCCAGACTTCACTTAAGACTTGGAACACTGAACCAGTTTAACACCCTATTTTTTGGCTTCAGATCAAACTCTGTACAGTCACTGGCCAAGATGTAGAGCAAAAATCCTTCCACCTCAGACTGAACAAAGGCAAAAGACAATTATGTTGAACTGCCACTCTTAGACCTCATTTATTCAGATTAGCATTTGGTTTCTGCATTTTCATTGCATTAAGAACAATTCTCTGTCTTTCCATTCTTAAAATCTTAATGGAGAACTAGCAAAGAAAATATGTATTTCATAATATATTTTATAATAATAGATGAGTGAATATATAGCTACTCATACATCCCAATATACAGGGAAGCCTTCAAATGGAAATGTTTTCTTACAAAGAATCTCTATTGCCCAGCCCAGTAACAGCAGTTACAGTACAATTTACAATGTAAGATTGTTTGATAAAATTGTCATGTATAAAACGTGGCAATGAGAAGGCCATCACTGTATACAGGTGTATGGTGCAGGTCACACATAACCATAACAAATGTTCATGTCAAATTGAATTTAGACAAACTTAAATTTTTAGACTTGAAAAAGACAAAAAGCTACATCTATGGTAGGCACTTTGGTACATCTAGTAATGTAGACAAATTCTACATCTAGAGTTAAGGTTCTGTCAGTTTTCTTACAATAAAGCTAATTTCAGGAGTTTATCATTCCACATTAAAATTCTTTCTTGGCTGAGACATCATTCTAGAATCTTAGCTAAATAATATACTTTGTCTAATTGCATACTTCTCCAAGGATGAGGACACTGGCTTTGCAAAATCCAAGCTGTTCTCTTAGATTCTTAATGCACATTTTTCTAACAGTCTGAAAAACTTACCAGAAAAAGAAAAATCAGTTCTGAATACAAAAGAAAAAAAAAAAAAGGTCCCATAATTCATAAAATTAGAGTTATGAGCTCAGCTGATGGGGCTGATAGTCTCCCTTCAGATCCTGCCTGCCTGGATCAGTCTGTGCTGACTGCTGCCTCCTGCCCAGCCCACAGCAATGCTTCAGGAGAAGGACAGCATTGCTCAGAAACCTGCCTGGACCACTGATGTGCAGTTTGTTCATGCACCAAACACACTAAGCAGCAATGAAGCAACTGTCAAAGACAGTCAATTTCATCTCAGTTCCCCACTTTCTTACCTACTGCTGTTCATTTGAGGATTACAGAAGGTATCACAGAACATACTATTTTAGCACAGTACTGTGTAATAAAAATAACATATGTCTTGTACATATGCCTACTATATGAACTTAACTTGCAAGCTGATTTGTCTACTTATAAATCAGTGAAACATGGTGGTAGGGACAGTTTAAAATGGTTACACATCTTTATAATACAGAAAAATCCATGTCCTCATACCTTCAAAAGATTACATGTCTAGTACTCCAGAGTACAGGAATAAATAACGAAATCCAACTGAACCTGTATAATAAAACTGTACTGTTTGTTATGTTTACACCATTTCATGAAAACTCAGATTTAGAAACTGTTATTTGTGGACCTCATCCTCTATTTATACAATATTTATAGAATTCTCATTTTTATTTATAATATTCTATAGCATGATTTCCCAATAATACATTTATATATAAATATTAAAATGTTAATGTTTTATACATTTTAAGCTAGCCCCAATGGGCCAGAAACACAATAAAGTAAAAATGTTTTTCTGCAGTTTCTTTTTGCAGAGGATCACAAAATGATTAAGACCATTGTGCTGCAAAGACAAAAGAGATTCATCTGAAGAAATTAACATGCATTTAGAAGAAAATAGCTGTATCCTTTATCTAATTTTCTTCTGAATTCAAACCAGCATGAAAGAATTATAAAAAAATAGTATATATTTACATGGTACAGTATACCTTGGTGAGATATAAAACAAGGCAGGAAAACAGCAGAACATGTCCTTTTCACTTTCTAATAGGTACAGCCATCATAAAGATCAATTTAAACACAAAAGGTTACTTCACTGTACTATTGCACATTACAGTAACACATAGAACTGTTTAGCAAAATAAAATAAAAAGTTTAACAATGAGGATGGCTATGTCTACATAAAATGACAAAGTGTTATAAAATTATTGGGGAAGTGTCTAAGAACTAAATCAGTAAAGCTATAAAAATAACATTGGTACATCTCTGAAAACAACGCGTTAAAAATATATAAAGGTTGGCAAAATTATGTGTGAGGAATTCCTGGTGTCCATGGGCCTAACTTGCACCCTGTGGCCTTGTACCATCCTCTGTCAAATCATACCTGAAAAAGAAAAAAACAAAGGATTGGTTTTGAACATTTAGCATGTGTTATTAAAACTATTATAAACACAGTAGTTGTTAGCATATAGTATTATTATTAATAAAAGAAATGTTATACTTACCACTGGGTCCAGCCTTTAGCAAGTTCTTCAGATGCCAGAGGTATCAATAACTGTGGAAAGTTAAATTACCAATCAATGCACTGTGTGTGCCTTTCATTCTATTTCTATTAAAGATCAAATCTGACAGTCCTGTCAACTACAGTGTAAGCAATGCCATTGGTAAATGATGTATTTTATATCCTTGTCATCACAGCTCTCTGCTGCCTGCCTAAAGTTTCAAGTTGCTGTTTTTGACCTTAAAATCCACACCCTTTGGTGGCAGAGTCCCAGAGCACCTCACAGCATGGCAGTGGCAATTAGCAGATACTAAAAGCCTTCCAGATGAACAGGACAATTGAGGACACTGCTCACCATGAACTGACCATGATTCTGTATCTCTCATCCTCTTCACAGAGCTCAAATATGGCAATTTGAAAGGGTGTAGGAATTTACTATTCCTTTTCCAATGGTGAAAAGGATTTTTGATGCTCCAAATCACGTGCGTAGCAAATCGGGTGATTTAATGTGTGCCTATAGAACACTGAAGTTACAAACACAGCAGCTGGTGTTGGCATTGGGAATGTCTCCACTAGCAGCTCTTCCTCATGGATTTTACAAACTGGGAATTTAATTACTTGTGTGTTTCCCTAAGTACTCATTTGTCTTTCCAGTTTTGTCAGAACATTTTCTGAAATATTGCCTGGTTTTTACTGGTTCTTTCCTTTCTCTGACAGCATGATGAATAAGTTCTGACAAGCACATTTCTTTTGTTACTGGGAACTTAACCACTCTAGAAGAGATTACTGCCTCATCTTTTTAAGTCTAGCTCTGCAGTTTGTTCCTTACCTTACTGAAGCCTGTAATCTCAGGCACCTGTATTTTTGAAAGCTTCATACCTGAATCAGGCTTCAATCAACACTAACTCATATGTTAAGAGGATTTTTGTTTTATATAATAACAAGCTGTATTGACAGAATTTGCTTATTGTCAACTTACTTTGCCAAGCAGCCCTTTATCTTTGGACAAGAATCCACCACTGTTCTTCACTGCTACATCTAGTGTTCTTCTCTGTACTTCAGGCAGGGAAACACTGAAATCAAACCTGACAGGCAAAGAGATGCTTTAGAGAGAATTCTGTACCAGAGGTCCAAGTTCAGTTCCTACAGCTAAACAGCCATTCAAATCAAAACCAAACTCTCTCCCTCCCCAAATTAAAAAATGAGGTCTGAGACAAATGAAGAAAAAAAATTCCAATGTTTTGCCTAAATTTTTTCTTAAAAACTGTGATCAATATCAACATCAAATGTTTGAGACTTCTGTTACCTTTGGCCTCTAGAGGCCACTGGTAAAACAAAACAAACACATGAACAAGACAAAAGGAGGCAAAGCTCAAGCACTGACTCTAGAGAAAAGAGAGTGCGGAATCCTACTGTACTGACAGCTTGGTATTAGCATTTTCCAAAAGGAAAAGATTGGTCAGTCTTACTGATCCTTGGTACTTGATAATCAGAGCTCATTTTCTTTCCTGGCTGGTTAAAGAAAACTATCAAAGACAGCTCTTTGCTAGAGCTGAAACTTTGACAAAGTCAGGACAAGGTTACACCACAACCTCCATCTGTTTGTCACTACAGTTCTTAAACAGCTTTATTGCTTTGCAATACATTTTCCTTGGAAAGGCACAGTGAAATAAATCTATTACCTGCAATGAACAGGAGAGAGCTGCACTACCAAGAAAATCTGCTGGAGCCTCTAACTGATGATTTACAGATTTGACAGAAGGGACTGAAGTGGTGTTTTCCCTGAATTCATTTGCTGTCAGTAGAGAAAGGTCTTTATTGAAAAGCAATGGGTGGGAGAGTAAGGGGCAAACATGTGAGGGAAACTACTTTCAAAAAGGTGAGTGCAAGGATAAGGATTTTTATGCAATATAATATTGCACAAGCTGTTACAACTTCCAACATATGGGCCGGGATATAATCTACAAGGAAATTTCCTGACTCCCTGGATGCTGAGAAGTGCCACAGAGTGACTGAGCAATGTGACCATGCACAGGCACTGGCTGGCAGCATCAGCCAGGCACTCAGCCAGCCAAGCTTTCTGGCAGAAAGGGAGATCAGCAGCACTGGCCAGCTAAAGGCACTCGTGTTCTCACCACCTGCCAGGAGAGCAAATCCTGCAGCTGAGCTACCAGCACAGGAGCATGGAATTGGTGTAGGAAGGCAGGAAAGACAGAAGTGGCTGCTAACAGCAAGAAGGGCTGTAGTGATAACAGGGAATAGAAGGATAGAAGAGCTATTACAGCAGAAGAGAAAGGTGTGATCAAGTCTAATGCTGTCAACCAGGAACTGCGACAGCTCACCCTTCAGTAAGCACAGAAATCTTGATTTGACAACTTTGTAATTACATGATACAAAACTACTACACATAGTTTAGAACCTACATTTGATCAAACACTGGGTTTAATGTCTTCTTTGATACATGTGTTTTTCTTCTTCCTGACCGTCTCTTATCAGGCAATAAATACATTCGCACGTAGGGATCAGATCCTTCCTCAGAAAACGCTATCAGATTTCTGGGAAAGTGAAAACCAGGGAAAAGCACTTAGAAAATCAACAAGACATTGCTGAATATAAATGTCTACACTACCACCACTTAATTTAGTACATAAAGCAGTTCCCCTGCACAAAATATGGAATGACTTGTACAAGATGAGATGACCAGTAAGCAGAGAGCAGAGGTGGGAATGCAACCTTTCCTAAATTCTAATCTGAAGTTTGGATATAGCTTTTTAGAAATCACGTGTTTTGGTCATTCCACAAAAAAAAATCAGTCTCTTGGAAACAGCTTTCAGATACTGCTGATAAAAATCAAAATGTCATTTTCATGTAAAATCTGACAGTGGCATAATAGACAAATATAAAATCAGAGCAAAATCTTCCACAAAGTTTTTCCTGATTCTGAGTACAGCTCTGTATATTTTTTGTATTTATGCATATGTTGTTTTAAAAATAACAAATATTAACAAATCCACTTAAGAGTAAGTCAGGATATGACACACTTTATAAAGAAATATGCCCAGATATGAAATTGTGTACTGTATACTCACCTGCAGGAATGCACCACCACAATCAGTTTGTTTCTTTGTGAACTATGACGAATTGTTAGCTGAATCTGTCCTAATGGAGACTGCCCCAGAGTTGTTCCACTGCAGGAAAAAGCAGAACAATATGCTTAGTTTTTAAAATGCACATTAGAAGTAAGACCTAACTGAGCAGTTTTCCCAGAAATCATGTATTATCCATTTAACTTCTCCAGACCAATGGGAAAGAAGAGAACATGTCTAAGTGTGTGAGCACATCCTCATCAGATTCTTGTGTTTCAGTTCCTTTGCCAACAACTCTGCTCTCCAAAATAGGTCAGGTATTCTTGTCAGTAGGAATATGGGACTTTATTCATTACAAGTAAAGAACTTGCTTGCCTTAAAATAAACATCAAAGCAGCATCTAGGAAATTGGGAATAATAGTGCCAACTGCAATGAAAACCTCAGGCATGGGCCACTCCTATATAAGGCCAGAAGCCAATTAGAAGACCAGCTCATTTTTTTCTAAATTCTCTTATCATAGAAATGTAGATATTCTTAGGATTAAAATAGTGATCATTTAAATCTACTTCCTGTTGTAAAAGCTCAGTATAAATACAACCATTTTACTTTTCTATAGTTTATATCACCATGAAAAAAAGATTAGAAAAAATTTACACTTACAGATCATGTTTAAATAAAAAGCAAGCGCCATATTTAAGAACTTGTGTTTTACAGAATGGCCAGCATATGGAGTTCCCCCATCTCCATGAAGTACTCATTTTAGTTTGTGTGAACTGACTATATTTTCCATATCACACAGGACTGTATGTGCCATATTTGCCATTTCTCAGCCACCTGAAGGATATCATCTTCAAGGGAGAAGAGTGCCTGTTTTGTGAATATCTACTACAAAGTGACTGATCCATTAAAACTGCCAAGTCATTCACTTTAAAAAAATAGAATGAAGATTTAATTTCTGTATTTTCTTAGTTGAAATTAAAAAAAAAATACTCAAAGCACCTAAAAGCATGTGGTCTGCAATAAAGGACCTCATTACCTTAGCTTTACCACACTTACCAAATGACCAAGTATGACATTTCTGCATTGCAATGAGGAGTAGTATTTCAATCTTTATCACAATTAACAAACTCTAACTCAGTTTTGGACCAGGAGAGCCTGACAAAGTCAAGACAAGTTAGCATGGGACTATGAAGATAAATGGGGGTCTGGAGCACATAAGCAGGTGGTGAATTTGTACAAATTGAAGAGAGAGCCAACAACAGACTCAACTGCAGCCCTTCCACTGCCCAAAGCAGATGGAAGACCAAGTCAGAATCCTCATGGCTGTACACAGCGAAATAATGAGACCATAGTCTAGCTGCAGCAAGATAAATTTCAATAGAAATAAGGAAGAACATTTTAAAAGTGGAGTGGTTAAGCACTAGAGTTGCTGAACAAGTTATGGTATCTCAATCCTTGGAGATAACCAAAAGTTGTTTGGACAAGGCCCAAGAAACCTGATCTAACTTTGAAGAGGGATTTGCTTTGAGCAAAGGGATGATCAACCAGAGATTCTGTCCAACCTCTATGACTCAGTTGATTCTATGAACTCTGACAGAGGAAAAGATGAATTGGTACAATCCCTTGCAAATTAAAAAAATAATCTTTTTACTTATATTCACAGAGAAGCTCGATGAATAGGGAATGAATAGTTTCCAGTCCCTTATTCAGAGCAGGATGGCTGTACTTGGTAAGTATAGCTGCCCACTGAGGCAAGTCAAAAAAAATTCAAGAATTTAAGAAAGGATGTCTGCAGCAATCTTCAGTGACTGCATAGTAACTGACTACCCATTTAACATTCTTTATAGCCTAATATCCCTCTGAGTTATTTAAAAAGACCAACTGTTTCCAGTTTAATTAATGCTAATAGGATTCAGTAGTGAAACACGCAACTACTGCCATGAAACTACAAAGTGCTGCTATGAGAAGTGGGGCATTATCTAGCAGACAATCACAATGGTAAGGAACTTCTAATTGCAGCTTCTGTCTGAGACACCAGGAAGAACCAGAAAATCCCAATGGCTGAACAGTACAGAACATTTCTGAAATGTGAACTAAGCGCTCCTGCTTTGGTGACACTGTGTGAAGGAGCTGGGATGTGCTGCAGAAGCCCTCAGCCCCCCGTACTTCTCGAGCTGCCGGAGCCTCTGGCGCAGCTCCTGCGTGGCGATGGGCAGCGAGATGTCCGAGGCGATGCTGGGCGTGGGCTCCTTCACTGACAGGTGGCTGGGGGAGCAGGAGAAGTTGGAGGCGTGGAGGCTGGAGGAGCTGCGGCTCAGATCTGTTGGCCACTGTGGGCTGGCATTGGGAGGCTGACTTTTATCAGCTGTGTCAGTCTTTTTATCACTGTCAGTCACTGGGGATGCTGGAGCGGGCTTGTTTGGATCAGATGTTGGCGAGACAGGAACCTGAGGCTTAAAAGAGGATTTTCTTGCATCTTTGGAGACAGACGGCCTTTTTACTTGGGCTGAGTGTTGATGATCTGGAGATCTTGCCTGCTTTTCAAGAGAAAGGACCTGGATACAGGAAAATGCACATAACGTTACTATTTTGCAGTAAAAGAAACAGGAACAAATGACAAGAATACTGTTTGGTGACAAGATGTTAAATTAAGACACTAAAGCAGGACCAAAACCATTCACAATTGCTAACTCTACACTATGAAATGCTTTACGTGACAAAACACAACTCCACCTTCTTCATGGCAACTGCAGTAACTACAAAACAATGTGAAATTCTCAATCCATTAAGAAATATTCTCCTCATTATTCCCTTCCCATATTCTACCCACTTCTGGTGTAAATGCTATTTACTTTGCAGTTCTAGCCATCTGGAGAGATATTCTGTAATTTTTTCTTCTACTCTTTTGAAATTTAATTTTACATCAGTTTTTTCTCATTACTTGTTCTTACTTTCTCTTTTATAAGTTGCTTTAATTTATTAATGACACATAAGCAACAAAGTGCTTCAGAAAGAAAAATAACAGAAGTGTGACAGTGTTTGCAAAGAAATATAGTACCTTATTAAACCAAGTAATTTAGATGGAGAATAAAGACAACTGACTTTGAGGTTGCAAGTTTTGTTTTCAAAACTCCAACATGTCAGAAGGCCGGTTTGAATTTTTCCAGTACTATGCAGGTACTTCCTTTCCTTATACACTTTACTTTTTAAAACCATCAAAACCTCAGCTCCATTTCTAGATGGAGGCTTTTTCACTGAGCTGTAGCCCACTGGGTTCAAAAGAGATTTGAAGGAATTCAGATTCCAAACATGATTTCCAAGACTAAAACCACAGGAGACCTTGTTTTTAACTAATGCAGGTGACTATTGTTTCATTTTGAGCATTGTACAGTTTTCAAATGGAATATGTTTAAATGAGAGGCTATCTCTGTGCACAACCAAGGACACTTGGCAGGTGACATCAAAGGAAAAGCACTGGCTTCTTCAAAAGCTGGCAGACCAGGAGTCACCACAGCCCTGAATATGCTTTCAGAGGTTTACAATGGGAAAGGTTGTAGAGTACCCTGAGTGCAATCTTCATGTTTATAGTGCTGTTGGGACCAGAGTTGCTCAGGTGGAATCTCTGATGCATAGTCAAATCTTCACTCTCTAGCAACTGGCTTAGAGGCAGCTTGAAGTTGCCCAAAGAACACTGGTGTTGTTCATCCCTCACCTGAAGGAACACACAAATTAAGTCAGTTTGTATCATCTGCTTTGTAAGAATTCAAAGAAAGAAAATACATTTTTATTTAAAAACAAAAATACAAACAATATTGAAAGTAGTTTGTTCTCAAACCGAATTTCCCTGATTTTAAGATTACTTTACATTGAAGGAGGAAAAAACAAATATACTCAATGCCTCATTTCTTCAATATTACCTTCTACAGCAAAAGTAAGACAAAAGAGTAACCACCACATCTACATCTACCAGACCTTTGAACAAAATAACTACAGGGTTTCCAAAGTATGTGAAAATTAATTCCCACAGCTATTAGAGGAAGAGTGACTAAGACAGTCCTCATTTACACTTCAGTCTCTTATAATTATGTAAAGGACATGTCAACATTGTAAAGGGATACAGTATTTGGATAAAGTGAATACTTCTTTGGTATGAGGGAGGAAAGATTCCTCGTTCCAAACTGGTATACCAAATTTACTTTAGGATTTTTTTTTAAATTAGAAAAGACAGCCATTAACTATGTTATTCCTGTGAGAGCCTCGTTATAGTCTTTCTTCCTTTTAGTAGTAAATGGAAATAAACATTTCATTGCCTAGTCTAAAAAAAATACATTCATTATATTTTTAATCATATTCACATTGTATTTATTATTTGTTATTCTTGTTCATTTCTTAACAGCCTTTAATGTGTGACTTTTACTGCTGTAATATCTTAGAAAAGAAAGGTATCTAAAGAGAGGGAGACACATACCTCAACTTCAAGATCTTGTCTTTTGGGATTGTGTACAAAGAAAGTAAAGTTTTCCTCCCATACTGGTTCATTGGTCTTGTATCTAATCTGAAGTTAAGAAAAAAGGAAGTACACAAATATCAAACAGTTTTCCTATAGAGGTGGTGTCAAGAGATGAGCACGTTTTTCATTTTGCCATTTTATATGTGTGCAAAGAAGGTCAGCAAGACTTGGGAAGGGTCTAGAGAACAAGTCTGATGAGGAACAGCTGAGGGAGCTGAGGTTGTTTAGTCTGGAGGAGGCTCAGGGGGAACCTTATTGCTCTCCATAACTCCCTGACAGGAAGCTGCCTTAAAGGAGGCTGTTGCCAGGTGGGGGTCAGCCTCTTCTCCCAGGCAACCAGCAACAGGACAAGAGGACAGAGTCTTCAACTGCACCAGGGCAAGTTTAGGCCAGACATTAGAAAAAAATTCTTCACAGAAACAGTGACTGGGCACTGGAATGTGGTCTCCAGGGAGGTGGTGGGGCCACCATCCCTGGAAGTGTTTAAGAAGAGACTGGATGTGGCCCTTTGTGCCACAGTTCAGTTGATAAGGTGGTTTTAGGTCACAGATTGTAATCCTTGGCTGCTTCTTGCCAATTTCAGTTCTGGTGGCAACTTAGTGTTGTGTATGTGCTCCATGGTTTGGTAGCCAAATGCCAAGCTCACAGACCTACCAAAGGTGTGGAGACAGAGCCAAGTCTAGAGTAGGAACTTACCTTACTCTCCTGCGCCTTGTGTCCAACTGACAGCAAAACAAGTGGGTTGGGATTGCTGTTTATTTTCTTTCCTGACTGGTAAAGAAAAAGCAAAAACTTTGCTTTCAGAATAAAGCAAAACCTCTCCCCTCTGAAACTTAAATGTTTGCATCTTAAAAATACAAATCATATGCATTCTACGACATGCTTCTCTATTATTCTCAGTGTTTTATTCAGCCGGCTGGAATGGCAGACGGGCGAGTAGCTGGTGAACACATCAACATGAAGGCATCCAACTACCTGAATATGCTGAAGCAAAATGCTACTAATAAGCAGGAGTTTTTAGACTCATTTCCATTTTCTTTAAATGAAACTGGTAAGGTGCAAATTCTTATCTTTTAATGAGCATTACAATCCCCAAAGCTAAGGAAGCATAGTTAAAACTGCAAAATGAATATTGCATGCAGATGGAAGATATGAAGAAAGCACAAACTCAGTAACTTTGTATACACTGCTGTAGAACTATTAAATTGGATGTGGTACCCAACATTGATGTTCCCTACTTTTCGGTTTGGGAGAGAAAGAATAGGCACTACAATGTATGTGAGGGATATTTCTACAGTTTACCAAATACTCTTTATTAGAGAATCAACCATCTGCCATATCTGAGCCTTGCTCACCAGCTGTATAGCATTACATCAAACTGTGAAAACAAACATCAGTTTAGAAACAAATTATATATGCAAAGGAACATTCCAACTATATGTTTCTTTCATGAATTTCAATTTAATCTAACAAAAATTCAATTCAGAAAGAAAATTTAGACATGAAAGTTAATCATCTCAAGCAGGTGTTAATGCAGTTTAAAAAGCCTAGAAAATGTAGGATACATGGTTACTTTGAGTTCTACCCTGCAGGAAAATGAGGTATATCAACAGAAAGTTAGTTAAAATCTTCTTAATGCATGTAAGGTCACAATTACAACCAAGTGATTCAAATATTTTGTACTTTTAAATTAAGAAAGTGCATCATTTAGATATCGTTTTTGATCTGAACTTACATTTTGGACAACATACTTCCACTAATAATTCTCAACTTTAATGTGACATACTGCTTAGAACCATACCTTCCTTTAGAAATAAAGCTAAAGCACTCCTTTCTTGGATGAATGCTGCCTTTCCTTTTTTATGATTTTTAATAGAAAAAATATTAAGCTCTCAAATAAAGCTGAATACAAAGGTTTACAGGACAGAAAGCCATATTGCACTGCAACTGATGGTGTTTTAAAATTGTAGGTGACATTATCTTCATTTTTTCTTTTTCCACAAAATGGTGCCTGAAACTTGCTTCATAAAATGATGAAATTACAGGAGTTGACAAAAAGACCCTGTCACTTATGCTGATATGTTAATAGGAATAATTTTAATTCAAATTAAGCAGGTAGCAATGTGCACACACATATAATGCACCTCTAACACCAGGTACTGACAGACTTGTTGAGAGCCTATTAAAGTCTGTCCCTTGCTCAAGTTCCTCCAGCTGAACATTAGCCTTTTACAAGTTTGCCTGCCAAAAAGCTAGCCTAAATTTCTTTAGCAGTCATATAAAAGATGTAAAACCTACTAAAAACATCTAGCAGGAACAGGATTATTCCAAAGCAATCCTTCAGAGCTGAGTGATAAGGCATCGCTCAGTGTGTGAAGATGTCTTAGCTTTCATGTCAGCTTCATTCTTTAGTTACTACTACAAATCAGTTCCCAGCCCTTTTCCCCAGTCTTCTCAAGCAGCCTGTACTCCACCGATCTGTTCTAGAGTTCACATTACCACAGACCACAGAATTTTAACAACATCCTGACACTGGTCTCCTGAAATCAAATTCAAGTGAAACAGAATTACACTAAATATGTATCTGGCAATAGAAATCCCATCCAGGGTTGGAAGCAGTGTTGCAGGCATTCGTGCATTTCCAATTACTTTTGTGACCTTAAATGGACAACTATATTAATGTTACCTTCAGGGCTTTCTGAACAGCAGCCTTCTTCAAGCCATCAGGGTTAAATTCTAATGGATTATTCTTTTAAGTCAGGAGAGAATGAACATAGGAAGGGTTAATAAGACATGCAATGAAGCAATTTCACTAGGTTAATTAATTTATGACACAACAACATAGGACAAAGCAGGGGAAAAAAAATCAACCTAAAAAAAATACAAAAAACCACAACATCTTTCAAACAAAACAAAACAAAACCATGAAGGACCACCACAACAACAAAAAAGTCTGACAAGTTTTTTTTTCCTCTTCTCCTCTGGATATTTTTATTCTGCTTCAAAACTAATACACCCAATTTCCATCTGCTTGTATTTCTCTGCTCCTTTTTTTTAACCTAATAGAGATAATTCACAAAATATTTCAATTCAATTCCTGATGCCCTATGAACTGCCTTCTTAATGATCCTTTTTAGAATTTGTTTGAGCATATTTTCACAACCCAGAAGCTTCTCTGATGATAAGTCAAGTAATTATGCAAAGGAGTCCTTTTATGGGAGAAATTACAACATCTAATTGATAGGGATTTATATCATTATAAAAGTCAGTTCTTTAAGCCTCTTCAGAAAAGTGATGCAAACACTGCATGCTAACTAGAATGAAGGTCTGCTGCTTTACTCAGTTGAATGAAGACATGTAAATACACTAAAAATAGGAATTTAAACTGGCTAAGCAGGACGAAACCTCTGACTGCTTTCCATTAAATATGGAAATTTCAGAATTTTATTTTAAGATTAATATACTGTTCTTTAAGTGACACAATAATGTCCAGAAAAATTTGCATTCAATTCATAAGAAATAATTTCAGAAAGTAAGATTTGGAAATAAAACAGACTTCAAGTTAGTGTACTTATGGCTGGCTTTTTCTTTAGACACACTTTTTTTTTTTCAAGGAATAATTCTTTTTTAGAAGCTGTAGATTGTGGCAATAAAAAATTGCATAGTGGCCTTTTAAAATATTCTGGTTTATGAACAGGAACTGGTATTAATGCTTTGCCAAAAGAAATGCCTTTCTGAAATGAAAATCTGAGTGACTAAAATTTGAAGAGATTTAACCTTTATGCAGAAATACTATTTTGTAGTTTCTTTTGGGATGTCATATACTGCTGTTGGTCAACATATTCCAAAGATTCCTGGCATCCTGCTTGAAAATTTCTATTTCAGAATGAACATACAATATCCAGGACAAAATCACAGAATATTTTGAGTTGGAAGCAATCTACAAGCAGGGAACACCAAGTCCAACTCAAACTTGAGAGAACCAGAAATAAGGTTGGACTATTTTTTGGGGTGTTTTTCTTGAACATTATATTTCTTAAAATAAAATCAAGGAATTTTCCACAGTTATCTATCTGATACATTAGGAACTTAGTACTGTACTTAAAGAACTTCAAAGATGGAGACTGCACACTGTCCCCAGTTGAAACTAATTGAAACTAATTATTCCTCATTGAAACTTATGCTTAACTGGTTTTCATTAGGAAATTTTTAAATGCCCAACAGGTACATTCTTTGCTGGAGTTGAAGCACTGTTCCCTGTTTTCTGACAAAGATAGAAGTGTCACTTTGTTTGCAGCAATTGTGGATTCCCCATCCCTGGAAATGTTCAAGGCCAGGTTGAATGGGGCTTTTGAGGAACCTGATCTAGTGCAAGGTGTCCCTGCCCATGGCAGAGGGGGTGGAAGGAGATAATCTTTAAGGTCCCTTCAAACCCAAACCTTCTGTGGTTCCATGATTTATTTCCTAGGGCAGAAGTCCCTTTCCCTGCTAGTCATGGTTACTGTCTCTCCCATCATCAGTGCTGTGCTCCAGACCTTCAATTGCTACAGCCAAGATCATGGCCTTGGTAATGGCAAAGAGAACAAAAGGCCATGCTTCTCACAGGCTGCATTCCTCTTTCCTACACAGAGCACAGTGTCTTCTTTCATAACAATATGACACAGCATGACTACAAATCTTTTTCTGGAGCAAGATCTCTTTTCAAATCTCTTCCTTTCTATTTCCATCCTACATTTATAAGGATGCAATGATTGTCCTCTACAGAGAAGTACCTCATTTTTTCAAAAAAATTCAAAAATTATTTTGACTCTTAAACTGCAACAAAACTTACTGAACAATTTTTCCTTCCCATTTGTACTTGCATATTCAATACAAATCTTTCCCTTCCTATATTATTATTTAAAGGAATTTTAGAAGTCAAAACCAAACCTATGTGATCATAGATAAGGGCAGGCAACCATTGACTCCTGGATATTGAGCATCTCTCAATTCCTCTGGAATCATAGCAATGATAGGCCAAGAAGGACATCAGCTGGAGCAAATACGTTTAAGCCAGGCCTCAGGGTTCAAGGGAAGGAGCTTCAGGTCCATGAAGGTGGTGGCTGAAAGGCTGCGAGGAAGGAGACTCAGAGGAGGAAAGGGGATACTCAATATAAAAAGGGGAGGTCTTGCTTTGGGAGATGAAATAGTCTTGGTATGGTTCTGAGTGTCTCTGCAGTAATAGGAAAAGAGGATGGGTTACCCAAGAAATCCACTGATAATGACACACCGGAATTCTCTAACAGCCAGTGACATTTGCAGTAAGTCCTCATAACAAACCCATAAATTATACAAGTAACAAAGTGGTTTGTTATTCAGCCAGCTTGATTCAATATGCTTTGGAGAATGACTCATTGCTTCCTTAGACTCACTGAGTGTTGCTTGGGGTATCTCTGAGTGCATCCTCACTGGACCACAAGACAGTCACTACCCCTAAGAGCTCATTTAAATATGGATAATTTATAAATTACACAGACACCAAAACTGTTATAAATTATTGATTATCATTAAACTTGTGTTACTTTTGGAAATTAACACAATTCTTATACATTAACTTCAGTTAAATCAGATGTGCATAGGTGAATGTCTTGGTGTCACAAACCCAGATTTGCAGCAGTGAATAAACTATCTAGAAAGGAACAGAGATCACTCAGAATTTTCCTCTCCCCATAGGAAGTGAGCTCCCATTTCAACACTTCCCCAGTAACTCATGTTCCACATTAGAGACTGAGCTTGCAGTGTGAATGTTTGTGTAACAGCCTATGTTTTAGGATGCCCTGGGAACAAGGGCAGTTCTAGGGCTGCTGGAGCTGCTTTTATCCCTGGGCTACTTCAGACCTCTCCTGTCCCCTGGCCTTCAGCCACACCCCTCCTCCTTTGCAGCCAGATCAGCACCCAGGACACTGCAGAGCCAGGCAGTTCCCAGTGCTGCAGAAGGGAATCCAGACCCAGCTTTCTTTGAACAGCTGCTGTTCCACTCTGCCTCACAAATTGATTCAGGGATTGGAAAGTTTTGTCTGATTTCTAAAAAATATTCTATACAGACAACCTGTCTTAACACTAAGATCCTAAAATCTACAAAAAACATCAGGGCTACATCCTTAATCCAGCATTTTGATTTTTTTTTTTTAAGAATAATTACTTAAAATATATATATGGTATTGGTGTAACTAAAAGAAAGAGCAACTCCTTAACATTTTTAACCAAGATGATGGAACTGTAGGTTATAAATTGTCTCTTTCTCATTCATTATTTTTTAACAAGATTATAGAATGGTTATAACTTTTTAGATACTTTAAAATTAACCTCTACAGAGAAACTAACAGGATTTTGCTGGGCTTTGGAAACATGTTTTAAAATCAAGGATTATGATGTGCCAGTTAAAATTTATCTACACAATCTCCAAAGACAAATCCACCTCTCTCTGGCAAAAAGATACTTATTCTGAACAGATTCTCAGTCTTTTTGAGGTTACAAAGGCTGTACTTCGAGATTTAACTGTGAGACTTAGAGGCTCATCAGTTTTTAATAGTTTTGTAACATTAAATTCAATCAAAAAATATTACTTGTTCGCTCACCCTAGCCTGGATTCTCCCAACTACAGACTAATTTCCAAAAAAGAAAAGGAGCTTGGGAATTTGCAAAACAAGGAGCATCATGGAGTGAGATAGAATTTACAAGGGAATTTAGAGTCTGGGAAGCACAAAGAACTGCACCCATTTTTAAAACAACTTGAACCAGTGTGGAGAGGTTGTAAGTTCTTACAAACATTGAGTGTGTCACCTTTTGCAGAAACTATTGGTTGCAATATTTATTATTTTGATTTCTTTGCAATAAAAGCCAACAATTAACCAGCACGCAGTGTGCTAGGACAGTATTCATTTTATTTCTCAATGAATCAGCAATTTAAGTTAAATGTAAAGAGCTTTTACAACAAACTTATCTTGGGTTTCATCAAAAAACGTTAATTACTTACCCAATGATATGCTGATCAATGAAATTTAAGTAGCCTTTAAAATGCAATAAAAATAGCACAAAAACAATGCACACTTGTTGAAACCATGCAGGAAAACAAATTGCATGCTCTCATTCCACTAGAGTGAGTGGCTTTAGTAGCACTAATCCACACTCTGGCAGAGAAAAGGTACAATACAAACAATACCAGAGAACTCACAAATAGTGCTCTATAGAGTGAGGTAGTGTTTTCACAAAAGACTAGTCCAGATGCTCTCCTCTCTTTTAAGTATCCACACCCAAAGTTTCCCTCGTAGATACTCTTAGGAAGATGGAAATGGAAGGAGAAAGCAGAGTGATGGGATTGTGGCAGAATGAATGCATAAGCAGCTTTACTACACAGAAAAGTTAAGGAAAATAGTCAAAGGATTCCAGAGAAAACAGCAGGTAACAAAAAGTAAATATTTCTCATTACAAAGAGTTTCATCCATTAAATGACTTTCTGTAGCACAGCAAGGTGGAATGCTTTTTGAATTTTTTTTATTAATTATCCAAATATATTAATCCACTTTCCAGGCTCACTCTTGTAGTTCAGATTTATATGGCAGATCCAACTAATGTTTACTAACATAGAGACCAGCCTTCTACACCATTTCTATTTCTTTTCCAGATCAATCATCCCAGTGTGCCAGAAACTCACAACTGTGATGCAAAAGAAAGGCCTGTGTTTGTGGAAACTCAACACTGTAACTCCAACAAAACAAGGCTGAAGGCAGTGACCTAAAATGTACCAGTGATAAGCATTCACTTAAGGCAATTTTCAAGGTAATAAAAGTAATTATTCATTCATGTAGAAAACATTTCACTGTAATGTTAAAGTGGTGCACAAAAGTCTTCAAACTATTAATAAGGGTTCAGTGTAATTTTAACCATTCTCTTTGAATTCTCTCTTCTCCATAAATACAAGCAATCCAAGAGATTAATTTGCTATTTCTCTACATAACCCCTACCACTGAACTTGAGCAAAACATGGAAAAACCAAATTTCATGTTTAATCTTGTAAATGTTGCTCCATATTAGAATCCTATGGCCATTAAAAAAGCTCAATTTACTACAATAACTGCAGCTCACGTAGAAGCTCCATGACATTGTCTTTCTAGAATGTACAGGAGCCTTTTCAGTTCTCCTGCATAAAAAAAAGTATTCCCATGGCATTTCCCCCTATTTGACACAACTGTGAAGCCTTTCTGTCTCTGGTTTTGGAAAATTTGATTTAACACAGTATCATATTATTCTTTTGTAGTAAACTTGTACATGGAATTTGCAATTGTTCTATGTTACTTTCTAGTATATCCATTACAACACTGGAAAGAAAATTACTTGAAGTTAAATATTGAGTCATTTGTTGCAACTGCTTTTCTGGGCTGGTAGAGGAAGAAAAAAAGTAAGAGGATTAAACAGGTCCCACACTATGACCATCATTCTCAACCCACCCAGGCAATTCATGTACTGTAGACAGAATATCAAATGCAGCAATAGGAAATTCAGGATGCTGTCCTTAAATCTCCCAACTGGTCTGCTTTGTGCAAAGAACTCCCCCTTTCTGTGCCCTAGAGTTTAGAGATCTACTGATTAAATGCACTGAAGTTAAAATACTGTCTGCAAAAATAGGCAGAAGTTGAGACTTGCAACCTCATCTTTCCAAAGGAGGGAGACAATGTTAGAGAATGTTTGTTTAAAACAAAAAAATTATTTTATGACAATTAATTTATGACAAAGCCTCAGTATTTGCTGGAGCATGTAACAGAGAATCAGAGCTATGTGGAAAAGACTGGAACTGGTGCAGGAGAGAACTTTATATGACTTATTTTTAATAAGAGGCTTTAGTGTATTTTAGCAAACATTAAATTTGTTGCTGTTCCAGTAAAATCCAGTAGTTGAACACGAAGATACATAAATTGGTTCAGCTGAATCTAGTACATAAAACAGATGGCAAACTTTTTCTATCTGTTGCTCTACTCTGAAACTGATGCTAAGCACTTAATTCTATTCTGTTCTGTTCCTGCTTACTCTGTACTGCAGTAATTCTATTTTTTTTCTGCTAAGTTACAGATTTTGCCTGAATTCACTATACAGTGAGGTTAAAAAGGAAACATGAGGATCTATTCCAAATGAGTTTTTTTAGGTTTTAAAATAACCCAGAAATACTACTTCCAAACTCTGCTCTATACACCCTGGAACAGACATGAAATCACTAGTCAGTCATGTAAATTGTTTGGGCTACTAAAGTTTCATTTGTTACCACTATGACTTAACTTAATTTTACCCTAAATTTCAGCAGACAAATCTGCAAAATGCATGCAAAAAAATCCAAAGCTTGAAAACTGTATTCTCTGATTATATTTTAGTCATCACTTGCAGAACCTGTCATCTAATAGCAATGCTGAAAATCAGCAAAACTCAGTTAAGTCTCATGTATCTGTTTATGGTAGGGTTAACTTTATTACTGCTATCAATTACAACCAGCAACAGTACTTTACTAACCTGAAATAAACTCCAAAACAAGTTATTTCACAGTCCCATAGGATAAATCCATAGGGAGAGAGAACATGATTTATTTTGCAAATTTAAGAGCAAATAAACCACCCTGCAAAAAACAATCTGATAGAACTCTCATACAAATATTCTGGCACTGTAACATCAACTGCACAGGACTGATTTTATAGTGAGGACTTCAGTACCTCCAAATCTCCAGCAGTACCCTAAGCCAAAGCAAGCAAGTTCCCCTGAACTTATGGAAGTGGGTTGTTTCCCAGTTAGTTCCTTAAAATTCCTCATGCTAATCCCATACTGTGTATAGAAAACATCATAGAATAAAAACATGCAGCCTTTCAAGTCCAGGAAAGGAGCATTCTTTAAAGAAAAACCACACTGATTAAAGAATAATGTTTTATTCACTATATAGCTAAAGACTATGCTACTAAAGAAGTGGACCTTACATTACACATCTTGAAAGGAGAGGAATTATAGAGAAGATGGCACAATGTGTGTTAGTAAAGCAGTGTCACACTACCAAGCAAGACATGCTGGGAGTACCCAAGAGACTCTGTGACAGAAGGGTATCCATGAGAACATAACTTACAGGCAGATTTCTTGCTGAGTCCAAATACAGAATAAGCAATGCAGATGAAAGTCCATCATTAGCTTGGTCTTTATCAGCTCTAATGCTTGTTAGCACCTAAAACAAAAACACACTGTAAGCTTTCCTGGAAACCAAGTATTACTATTTCTGTCTCATTTCTGAAAAAAAAAAAAAAAAAAAAAAAAAAAAAAAAAAAAAAAGCTCCCAAAAAGCAAACATTCACAAATTCAGAGCATGAAGCATAAAAAGTAAGTTTTCAAGACTCATACAGACACTTCAAAACCATTTGCATGGAAATTTGCACCCCATTTCCTACTTAGTGTTTTAGATTGGACAGATTGTAATATCATATCCATCTTAATCTTCCAGACTAATGAAATATCAGCAGATATTCTCTGTAACATTAAGAGAATGTTAAACAGTAACATTAAGAGAAAAGAAGAGAACCACAAAAGCATTTGAAAATCTCAGGTTTGAGATTTCTAAAGACAGACAGCTTGGAATAAAGCTGTTTCTCCAAATTCACAGCAGCTAGAGATCTGGTTACATACTTAACAAATAAACAAAAAAAGTCACAACAAAATCACCCCAAAACAATTAAGATTAGAAGGAAAGTAATGTGTTCCTTTAATACCTTGTCTAGATTGTCAGCAGTTGGCATCAATGTGAGCCATTCCAGTTTTAAATGCAACTTTCCTTTGGACACTTCATCCAAAGTAAACCACTGGAAATTAAGCAAAGTAATGTGAAATAATCTAGCAAACAAATACATGATTGCAATTAGTTCTTCAGGACATTTAGGAAGCACTAAAGTCTGCTAAGAATCTCTCAGAGCTGAAGTCCATATAACCTGAAAAGATCTGATCCATTAAAATGTCGTATTTTGCAGGAAGTATTACAACACAGAATGATAAAACCACCCAGACAAACATTATGCATTATATGATAAAAGCATCTTTAAAATACCAAGAAAATTCTTAAGTTCTGTAAAGATGTTCTGGGAACACAACCCTGCACAACGTTCCTACAAAATCTCTTTTACATATAGGACAAAACTGGTCTGCCTAGCAATTAACTGCTCTCTTGCAAAAAAAACTTCTCACCAAATACCTAAGTTACTATTTTTTGCATTTGCTTAAAACCCCAAGACCTAAAAAGAACATCATTATTTTCAGATTTCACCAGTTTAGATATCTCTTAAGCTACAGTAATGATCATCAAGTCATGTATTTCTACAGCATTAAGGTTATTCTTGCACATACAGGAACTGTGCCCAGGAAAAAACAATCCAAGACCAACAACATGTACAACACATGGGCCTCGTTCAACCAAAACTGACTGAACTTGATTACCTCGTCTAGAAGACGCTCCTTTTCAACTTCAATTAAATCAATCATCAAACTAGAAAAATGGAGAAAAAAAGGAGTATATTAGCCAAGAAACAAAAGATCTAGCACAGAACTCAAGCACCACCCTGTGCTTGCTGAGTATCCACTAAGACCAAAAGAGGAGAATACTATTCTTTTAGCACCTAAGAAAAGAAGGAGCAGGGAATGAAACAGCTGAGCAAAGATGAGTGCAGGATAACAGAAAAATACCTACACTAGAGCCCATTTTGTAACCAAGAGGGCAACTGGCACAATATAACTCACACATGTATGACCCAACTCTCAAAACAGAGCACATCCAAACTACCCACTGCAAATAGCACCTGTGACCAAATTCATGTTTTGGCAGTGTCTGGGAGAATTCTAGTTCACACAAGCTAAAAATGTAACAGGTAATGAATCTGCTAAAAACTAAACAGAGCAGACATCTGCATGCCAGTGCATGAACATTTGTCTGGCCTTTTATCAGTACTGATTTACACATTATGTCACTTCCTCCTCCCATCACTTCAGTGTAAGATTAGGGAAGTGCAAAGAAAAAGAAGCCTTTGTACTGCCTACTTCTTAATTTTAATGAGAAGTAGGTACTGTTGTTCCTGTTAAGAGAGAAAGAGCTGGAAAGGCAAAGGAGCTCTACTCTGTATGGAAAGCAACAATGGGACGTTCCAAAACTCTGCAAGAAATAAAGGTGACAAATTACTGGAGAAAGAAGCTGGCTAAACCCCTGAAATGTTTGTGAGTAAACACCTATGGCCTATGGACTCAAAGAGTGAGTCATGTTTGTAAAAGCATTAAAGTTTTTTTCTTTAATCAAATAGTTAAGATCAGCTCTGAAGAGGAAAAACAAACTCAAGACAGTCATTTAGAAGCTATGAAGATGAAGAAGATACAGAGTTATAAAACTATATTAACTTTGCCTGAAGAAAGAATTAAGACTTAGTGCTAGATCCCAGAGATGAAAGAAGCTAGGGAACAATTCTGGGTACCCACAATACTCACCTGTTTTTTTTAGAAAAGATGTAAACATATAGATGTGTATATACACACCCAAGCACATTTGCATATAAATGTATTTACATACATGAAGTAGTTAGGGAATTACTTACTACCAAGATAATTGATTTATAAATACAATTAGAGAGCAGAATAACTGCAATAAAATAAAAATAATAACTAATAAGAAAAATTACAATATTTAATCTCTTTCCAATACCTACAAACATATTCTCCATAACATTTACCTGCCCAGGAAGTCATCTTTATCTGGATCTTCATCAAAGAGCTCAATCTCTAGCTCCTGTCCTGGATGTTCATACACTAAGGCCTGGAAGTTCATTGAGAGGGCATTATCAGTAAAACTGACCAGCTTGGTTAAATGGCATAATAACAGTAAAACACTGAGCTGCAGTACCTTTGTACAATAAAATACATTAGTAAGAAAATGCTTTAAAAAATTGCAATTTAATGGGCAGAGCAATTTTGAGAGCTTTTCAGATAAAATTTGTCAATGTTAGCTCTAAAAGCCCAAACTACTGTTTCAGAATTATCGATGCTCAGTCTAGACAAAAAAGTATATAAATAAAGGGAGAACTTCTGTTTTGTTACAGAACTTTTGGCTTCTAGAGGAAGACATCAAGAAGCTTAAGGACACCCCCAAAATAATCTCTTTAACCAAAGAAAGAGGACATTTCTTCATTTGTTTCTTGCATAAAGAAGAACATACAAGGTATTTTTATTGGTTATACCTCATAAACTTCATTCCATTTTGGATTGAGATTTTCTTTGATGACCTTGCTTTGGAAAATTTGATTGCCCACACGGATGATTCCATAAGGATCTGACTTTCCTTTGACAATCCCTTTTAGATAAGTGTCTTTACCCTCTAGGTCCTGAGCTTCAATAAAGTGTATCCTCAGAACACCCTGAAAAAAGAAAAGATGAGTTTGTATAATAATCCGAAAGCTTCCATGTCATCACAATTTACACAAAGATGTTTTATAATTTCCACTGTCATTTCCTTAACACGAAACTTATTTTGGACATACTGTAAATAGAAGATATCAGTGATGATCCACACACTCAACAGACCTAGCACTCAAGAGACTCCTGAAAAGAAAAACTGTCATCAGCCATCAAACATGCCAGTTACATCAAGAAATATCAGGTTTCTGGAAGTGAGTTGCAAAAAAAAGAAACAACTGTTTAGTGAAGCACACTAAGAGTAATTTTCCATGAAACATAAAACACATGCTACTTTTTCTATCTATACAGTTAAACTAGATTGTGGCAATCTAGTGATTATACAAGTAATAAGCTTAAGATTTAAAAAATAAATGAATAAATAAATAAACCTTTCTTGGTGTTCTTTTGAAACATTAACTTCAAAGAAATTGTTTATAAATTAAAGTACTTATTATTAGTGATTGAATTCACAGCAACTTGTACCAGTGAAGTAACTGTACTTCAAAATTCCTCCAGATTGTCTTGAACAGTTACTACAGAAGAAACTGAATGCCCAATTATTGCTGTTAACAGAAACCTGCTTACCTTTGGTATAGGAAACCTCAGCTGAGCAATCTGCACTTCACTGACCAGGGGGACTGTAATTCTGTTTGGAAGGACCAAGTAGTTGGATATGATATCCAATATTATTGTATCTGATAAGCCACTGTTGGAGAAAAAGAATCCTCAGTTACTTCAAAATAATATTCCTTTTGCTGCTTAACAACCTAAATGGAGAAAATATTTGCCTTCCTGGGAGAGCAGAAGTCACATCTGGTCTGTAAACTTAAACTAAAGGATTCTTGCCCAAACGGCCACCAGGTGGAAGCAGCTGACACTGAACAGCAGATACCTCAGGGATGAATATCAAGTTCCCATTTCCCTGCCACAGTCAGATTTCCCCCTCACCCTTGCCTTTTAAAAGCAGCCTGGGCAAAAGGCTATTGCATAAGTGCTCTTGCCTCTAGTGCATACAACCGAGCAGATGGTAACTGTTTAATTACTTTTGTACTTCAATAATGATTTATCTGTCCTTGCAAGTTTGGCTACCCCTTCCTGTATTGTTATGAAACCACTTGTCCTCTTGAGCTGGGAGAAACATCACTTAAACCACAGACACACAGAACACAATGTGTAAACCATAGTAAAATGTAGCCTAGGGAAGCAAAACTGGTTCTGTTCAGTGAAAAGGGAGTGGCAGTGCAACCACACTGGTAATGAATCACATAAAACCCAACCCCACACCCCTCCACAAACACAGAGAAGAGAACAATTTTCTAGGCTACAAGGTCACCCAGCTCAGGTCTGAACTGACAACAAATCATTGTCAGACCAACAGCACTGATTGTACACATTGCCTACACAGGCAGAACACAGAACACAAGCACCCAGGGCATCCCAGGAGGATGTACAAAGGTTCTGAGAGGTCATTACAACAATACTTGAGATACTCTGAACTGCAGAGGGACATTCTCACTAAAGCTGGTGGAGCTGTGATTTCTCCTCCTAAATACACACCATGATTCCCTTTTTACAGTCTTTGTGAAATCAAGATGCAGATAATGTTTGATTACTTTGAACATTTTTTGGATGAAACACTTCTGTGTGAGCACCTTGTGAACTTTTCTAAGACTGAATCTGAAGCTGGGAATAGCTCTGACTCAGGAGCTAGCATATAAAAACACAAAAGCTGCAGTGAAACATGATATGTGTTACAGTTTCATTTGGAAAGAAAATGTAGTGGGGAGCAATTAACATTATGCTAGAGATGGGCAACAGAACAAACCCATTAAATACAATCTGGCCCACTAGAAATGCACACTGATTTTCATGCCAGAGATTTGAAACCTGAGCAGCCTGCAAGCCCTTGGCTGCCCACTTCCACTGGAAATCCAGATAACTACAACACATGATGGAACATGGCTGACTTTGCAATGGTACTCAGAACAACAGGAACAGAAGGAGCTCAAGGCTGCATCAAAATCAATGGACAGGTCTGTGCAGGCTGCTGGTTAGAAAGAAGAAGCAGTGGATAATGTTAAGATAGTGCTCAGAGGAAAAAACTTCTGAGTTAATTCACATATGCCCTAAAGAGTCTTCCTTCCCCTCCCTTTCATGCAGAGCTTATCCAATCAAATTCACAGAGGTTGTCATTCTATGTGAACCCTAGAAATTTAGTTTCAGAAAATTTTAAGACAAATACTACAAGATAATCATGTTATCTGAAGAGTAGCTTCACTTAGCTATCATTTTAACATACTGCTTTTCAAATTTTAAAGTTTCATTTTGCCAAATATCTCGCTTTCAATTTATGCTCTCTGAAACGAGCCAGGAAAATAGAATTCATTATTTTGTCAAGAGGTGACAAAAAATTGAAGATAAACATCTCAACCAGTCTTAACATTAAAAGGAAAAGAAAAACCAAACCCAAGCCAAAGTGGTGGTGACTACACAAGCAGCAATCACACTTTTCAAAATTCATGTCTAATGACAAAACTCTCATATAGAGGTCAGGTAAGCCTTTTTGTTCCTGCTTTTGTTAGTGTCCTTACTGGCAAAAAGAGAAAGCTCTGCCTTTATGCTCAGTCCCTTAAGAACAGATGACTAATGGAGAAAACCAACTGACAGAAAGCACAGAAGCTGTGCAAGGAAAGCAATGGTACCAGAGCTTGCCCTGCTCTTCTCTAGTGCTTCCTTAAGATCACAAACTTTATGTGATCACAGGCATAAATGAACCTACTCTGGACTAGCATAAGGTCCAGAGACTGACTAATGTTCAAATAGAGCTACAGCAAATCTCCTTAAATAAGAGAAAGAAACACAGCCCAAGCACTGGGAGAACTCACAATCCTTTATGCCAGACCCAAATCCCAGCTGATTCCAGAGGTCAGTCTCATAATTTTATCCCAACACTACATTGAATTTCACTAAAACACCTGAGAAAAATGAGGCAGCATTAATGATGCTTCACCAAGTTTTACACAGAGAAACTGGACTCCTAGAGGAGTTAGGGTATCTAACTCCTAGATACCCTAACTTTAAATATAGAGCTGAAAAACAACACTGAAGATTGTACACAACTAACTAATGAATTAAATTAACTCTAAAACAACATGATGCTTTCAAGCTGTTTAAATCTCATCTAGTATTAGCCAGCTGGGGTGCACCTGGATGCAAAGTATTCCTCATGAAAGCAAGGCAAAAATGACAATCTTTTGCATTTTTTGTTATCTAAAGTAAGTGGTCTGATCTATGGAAAGCAGAGACAAAACACTGCAAGCAACAGAGAAAGATGTGTTCATAAACCCTTATGTTGATGGATCATTAAAAAACAGCTTCCTAAGATCATAAAAATTTAGTCAATGATTCTATGTACAATTATTTTTTCAGTTCAAAAAAATGAAAGAAGTGTGCAATGTTTCATATATTTATTAGACTGCCTTCAAAAATTCAATTTCATTGCAGAAAAATAATTGTTAGTTGCCTACTCTTTTGTATTGCTCTTAGCTCTACTTAATTTTGATCAATTTTAATCAGCTGTGTATTTTTCCTGTGCTATCTTTATTCATACTGCAGAGACAGCAAATTTCTGACTGTACTGAGTGTTTTCACTGTATCTCAAGCAACCCAAACATCTTCCCATCATCCACATCCCCTCCTGAAAGCACCTGAGTATTCTCACAGCCTGGCTCCTCCTCACAGAGATTTTAATTCCACTTCTCCATAAGCTATACTAATGATGGAATATGAATTACTTGTGTGTGTCCTTCTCCTTGTGGAGTCATATAGGAGAAGCAATGAAAAAATTGTTAACAGCTGACAGGGAACTTCCAGCAGCTAATGCTGAAATTCAATTAGCAGAAGACATTTGCAGAGTACAAATAAGCACTTCAGTGTGCAGCCAGAAGTCACAGGACTATAAAGGTACCTGTGGTGGCAGCAATCTCTTGTTCATCATTGTTTATAACAACTACAATATGTCAAGCAGTCAGACCAAAATACACAACTTATCTATACAGATAAGAAAAACAAATCCAGCACTAAAGAAACCTCTTGGCAAGGCAGACCATGAGTCACCCCAGTTACAGTTACTATAGAAACTATACCAGTCTAGATGGCACTGGTTTGTGCATATGTGGCCAAGTTTGGTTGCTCTGGAAACCATAAACTTGAGACATTTAGGAGACTTTGTTTACATCTGAGGTTTTGTGTTTGCAGTCAGGCAAGTATGTAGCAGGATGTGAGTCTCAGGAGCCTAGTAAAGTTAAGTACTAAATGTAAATTTAGTCATGCTATTACAAAAAGGAGAATTATTACTCAGGAGCTGAATTTTGGAAGCCATTTTCTCTCACTCATCAAGAAAACCTTTTTCCTCAGAGACAGGCTTGAAACATGAGCAATTCTTGGAGCCATTAACCTACTTAATAAAAGTTCTAATTTCAAACTGTTCAGCTGGGATTCTATGCAATGGCTTCACGTGTCTAAGGAAAGCAAAACTCACTTCAGTCATGGAGTTGATTACTAAGGGATTAATTTAATACCTAAATTCAAACTCCTGTTTTGAAACAAGAAAAAATAATTCTGGAGTCAGCCAACTCTTGAGAGTATGGGATCTAATAAAAGGGGTATCACAAAATCCAAGTGTGTATCAGATCTACCATTATTTCCTTTGCCATTGTCTCCACATTAAAAAGCCCTTGGGTAACTATTAAAACCTGATAAATATGAATATATTATTGGACTTAACTTTATCAGGTTGTAATGATTGAAAGCAGCCTGATTTGCACCTCTATTGATGCTTTTTAATTTGGGATTTTATCACGTGGTATTTATTAGGAAAAGCTCTGAATAAGCTAAGCTACTTATAGCTATATACAATCAATATTTTGGTACTCCACTTGATCTTCACATAACAAACTGAAAGCTTTAAAAGTAAACACTTGAAGATATTAGAAATTTTATTTAGTTTGAATAATCTTAAGGTACATCTAACTACCTTTACACAAGCAAATAGAGATGGATTGGCACACAAAGCCAAGAACCAAGATGTCATGAACCCACTTGCATGAAAGCAAGGTGTCTTTCATAGGAGAGGGCAAATAGGAAATTCACAAGATTCTGGAAAGACTGAGAACACTAACAGAAGTACATTACAAATTATATTTTCAAAGCATTTTTAACAAGACCCACAAGATATACTTTTGTCATACTCTGACTTGTGGTGAAATCATTACCTTCTGCAAATTGAGCTATTTCATATAATTCTACATTAGGAGAGAACTGCTCAGAGTCATCTAATCTAGAAATTATTTATTTGATGGTCTTGAGATTTTCTGGGCTTTACTGGGGTGCAGATACATCATACACTGCTTTAGGAATACTCACTTCAGTCCTGGAACATCCAGAAGATTGGTCAGTCCAGTCCAGTTAATTTCCAAAAGCTGTGAATTGCAGAGAAAAGAGGGAGGGGGGAAAAAAGGAAAAAAGAAAAGCAGCTTAGAATTGGTAACACTGAAGAAATAAACAATTGTTACAGATTCTGATCAGTGGAGAATTAAACAGTTTCCAGGATTTTCTTAAACAAACAAAACAACCCTCTTCCATTCATAAGAATTTTTAGACACATTTTTTAAAAGTTATAAAAGGTTTCATCATTCTCTTATCCATTCTTTCACCATTCATATAAATACACACCCCCCTATATACACAAATACACAGGATCTACTCTGTACAACCCATTTAGAATAATGAAATGTGCCCCTGTTTTCTGGAGAAATATTTCTGGAGTCACCATAGACCTGTTGGAGATGAACAGTCATTAACATGAATTTGCAAATTATAATAAACTGAAAGAATCCCACTTGAGACCAGAAAAAAAGAGATCTGGAAGACACAGCCAACAGAAAGAATGAAGAATTGGGATTAAGAAGGGGGCAGGAAGATGTGATAACAGCTTGTAAACACAAAAGGCTGTTTTCAAGGCACAAGTTCATTCTATCACTGATAAAGAAGAAAGGTATCAACAGGATTAGGTATCAAAGAGAGAAAAATCTTCAGAAATAATTAAAAGGGATAATTCATTGCTAGGTCATGCATATTTTCTTCACTGAAAAATCTTTGCAGAATATTATGCTGTATAAAGGTACCTATTCTCTTTCAAGATTGCTGACATTAAAAACCGATTTAAAACATCCTTTTGGATCCTATAATATTGTAATTCTAGATTACAAAACCAACAGACCTGAGTTCCCTTGGTTCTCTCTTCACTGAATTATTTCAATTGATGTCACAGAAGTTACTAAAGTATTTAAACAACACATAAACCCAAACCCACCCAGTTATCACCATGTTTCCAAACCCAACTCACCTAATCTAAGTATAACTGCATGAGAAAAGGATTTTGATATTCCTTAGTTAAGAAACTAATTAAGGTAGGTCAAGTAATTGCTAAAACAAAACAACAAACCCCTACAAGAACAAATGTATTTTTTCACAGACGAGAATCACCACTCTACCTTCACTTTCTTTTTTTAAAAATAGCACATACCATTCTTTTACAAAGAAGCTATTAATAGTTAAATTAGTGATTTCCTTTGCAAATACTTCCAGTAAAGATAACACATAACAGATTTACTCATATAGGAGCATTGTTACTTAATATACTTTTGAAATGGTGGCAAATATTTCAACAATGTTACATATGAATATTACCAGGCCTACCTGTAACAAACAATTAAGCAGGGAAAAAGGAAATCATTATCCTTTCAAGGAAAAATGTAAGATGTAATAACCAGATATTCCAGAACAAAAGGCAACACAAATCATGGGACCTACTGCAAGAATCCAGATGAGCACCATGCCCTTGCCACAAAGAGGGCTCAGGCTGTCCTGGGCCTTATGAAGATGATTAAGGGACTGCAGCATGATGTCATGAGAGATGCCCAGTACCTTCATTATTTTTGTGGCCCTCCACTGGACTTATTCCAGCATATCCCTGGCTCTGCTGTACTGGGGAACCCCACACTGCACTCCAGATGTGCCCCACTAGTGCTGTGGAGAATGGAAAAATCTCCCTCAACCCGCTGACAACGCTTCTCCCTCCTACTGCAGCCCAGGATGCTGTTGGCCTTCTTTGCCATAAGTGCACATTTCTGACTTTTCTTCCCCTTTCTGTCTAACTAACAGCCCATATCTTCTTCAGCAAAGCTGCTTTCCAGACAGTCAGCCCCCAGCCTGACATGGGAGACAGGGTTATTCCTCTCTAGGCACAAGACTATACATTCCCATTTGTTGAACTTTATGAGATTCCTGTTGCCACATTTCTCCAGCTTGTCAAAGCCCCTCTAAACAGCAGTACAACCATCAGGTGTATCAAGCACTCCTTCCAGTTTTAAGCAAGCTGAGAGCACATTCTGTCCCAGCATCCAGGACAGCCATGAATTTGTGCTGGCCCCAGCTTTTACCTCAGGGTAAATCACTACTGATGGTTCTCCAGCTAAACTTCATGTTGCTGACCACAACTCAGTGAGCCTGAAGAGTTTAGCCACTTTTCAACCAAGCTGCCCATGTATCTACTCTGTACTTAGCAGTTTAGCTGGGAGGATGTTCCAGAAGGCTGTGTCAAAAGCCTTACTGAAGTCAAGGCAAGCTGTATCCATAGTTCTTCCCTCATCTACCCAGCCTTCTGATCACAGAGGGTTACTGGCTTGGTTTCATGATTTCCTGCTCATGCCTCCCTCCTGGCTACTCCCAATCTCTTTCTTGTCTCCTCAACCTTACCAGCAGGAGGGAGCTCACCACCTGAGCCCCTGTGCCCTTGACCTGCCTCCAGAGCCATGCTGCAGTCACCTTTCATGCTTTCCAGATCTCCCCTGAAGTGGTGTTGATCCCCACGTGGAAGAGCAGCAGTGGGTAACGGTCTGAGGCCAGACAAGCTGTAACAACATGCTGAACCTGAGGTCCAGGCAAGCACAAACCTCAAGAGAAAACAGCTCAGGATGGCACATGGGGCCAGGAGTCTCTCCGAAGTGACCACCTCCTGCTTTCTCCTGGTGCTTCAGTGCAGTTCAAGCTCTGCTGGCTTGGATGCTCCCAGACTGTCCTCTGCTACACTGGCCCCAAACCTGTTCCACAGCTGCAAATCTGCAGATGGGGTAGGAGTCATCTTCCTTGGGGAAGAAAATTTCCATCTTTCCCCATCATGGAATAATTCCACCCAGTAGTTTCTCCAGAAAGTCAGAAATTCTGTTTCAGACATCCCCTCTCTACAGAGAGTCACCCTATGTGAGGGAAACTCAACTCAGACTAAGCCATCTACCTGATCATATACATTAGTTATGGATGAAACCAGACTGTAAGAATCTAAAGGGAAAAAATTCTTCAGAAGTTCTACAGAGATTGCTGACTTCCTTGACTGATTCCTTCTCTAGGTGAAAGCACCAAGCTATCACTAGCTGCAGGACCACTTTGTATTCAATGTCTTTTTTAAAGTAGCTCATTTACAACCACTTTTGCCCACTTTCTATTAGAGTACTAACAGGTTTTTAGTGAGAAAAGGTTAATGCTCATCTATTTATGGAATACTAGCAAGGCTAAATGGAAGTAATACCTTTCAGAAGAGAATAAGGTCTTAGCTACAACCCATACTGTATACTGAACAGTCTTTTTTTTCTTTGAGGTACTGTAATTTTTTTTCTACATGATTATCAATTCAAAGCTATGAGATTTTTAATTTCCAAATGTAAAAAACTCCTTGTGGAAAATAATTTGATGCAAAATGGATTCTTTTACACTGGTATGCAATCCTTAGTTGTACAGTTCTACAAAAACAAACTGTGAACTAGAACACAGAACATTTTAATTTAGGAAAACTAAGATTCCACTTTAAAAATTAATTGTGCAAATTATTGGTATATGTTCTCAAATCTCCTCCTTATCTTAAATCTGAAAAAAAAAGTTAAGAAATAAATAATTGAACCAGAATGAAAAGTCCAACTTAGTGTGAATAATTTCAGTTTTAAAGTACTTCCTCAACCATGCACACCCACAGATGTTTAAGTAATATAGCAAACAAGTAGCTTGGTAGTAGCTGATAAGACTAACCACAAATTGAGTATTCAGACTAATTCTCTTGTTCTAATCACAAGTTTTGACTGTACATTATGAGACACTTTAAAAAGCTATGCAGTCTACCAAGGTTCTAGAAGAATTAATTTTATACTGTTTTAAGACAAAGAACCCATTTTATTATATGATTTATGTTTTCTTTATTCATAGGCAAAATAGAAGGAAATGGACACCATAAATACCTTCCAAAAGTGGTCCCTATCATGAGGTGCTCATACCTGCATCCTGTATTTAACAGTTTTATATAACCATGTTTTCAGATTAAATAGCAAATGAGAAAAGGTTTGCATTTCCTTTTTTTGTTTTCATATTTTGTTCAGTGTACTGCATACAGCAATTAACACAGTAAGTCCTGGGCTGTCTCCTAACAGACTTCACTGAATAAATGCATTGAGCAATGCATGTTGAAATTCAGCATTGGGAAACATCTCCTGCATAGGACTGAAACTTTTATCACAGTGGTTTCTGTATTAACTGCCACAGCCCAAAAGAAAGCCAAGAACAACCAAAGAGATGCCACTGAGAAGTGACACTCTGCATTGATGTGACTAAAAGCATTTCAAAAGGTTGTAACACAGTCTATGAAACAAAACAGGGCCTACGGTACAATTTCACTGTCAATATTTTGATTATTACACACCTCTGCTAAAAATAAGCCTACCCATTCATTCCATCATCTGTCCTTACAGCATGAAACATGGAAAAACAATTACACAAAAAATCCGAGATGTCTGCCATTAAGAGTGGTCATCTAGAAAAGAAATACATATAATGCCAGAAATTCTCTTCATCCACTTAATCTACAGGAATAAAGACAAAGACCAATCTCAGAAATGTTCAAAAAATCCTCTTCCATTTGAAGCTGAAGCTCAGAAATTAAAAAAAAAAAAACTTTATTACAGCTAAGAACTTTACAGGGTTATTTAAAAAGATTTGCAAATAAATCTTAAGCCATTAAATGTTTTGGAAGGAATAGGAGCCTTCAAACTCCTGCCAAAATCAAGGTTTCACTGTTTGGGCTTTTAAGGTAAATTCCCCTGTCAAATAAAGTTTGTTGCATTTGCCCCCCACAGATCTTCCTTTCCAGTTCTACCAGAAGCACCCAGCAGTAAAGCACACTATAATCTTGGTCTACAGGTATTAGAGAGAAATGTTTGTTTTGTTTTCTACTCTTCTGGTTTTTTAGTGTTCTATCTCTCCCTGTCTTCACTGCACCTTTCCTTTCAATGAAGCTGTTTCAAGTCTGCTCTTGGTTTCCAAAAATTATCAGTCCTGCAATAGATACACTCTTTGCAACTTAGGTGTTTTCCAAAAGGCAACTCAGAAAAAAAAAATCCTTTTATCTGCAAAAGTACAGAAATAACACTGACAGCAGACACACTCACAGCAGAGTGAGAAGAGAGGAGGCAGAAAATTTCTTCATAAGCAGGAGAGAGCCCCCAGCCACAGTCCAGCAAAATAACAAGAGGTTTTCATTCTGTATTTTGGGCACTGCCATGCCATGACTTGCTGGAGAAGAACAGGACTCCCTAACATGTGTTTCTGACAGAATTGTGATTCTTAGAGCAATGTTGCCATCATAACTAACTTCAGAATCCTTTGGAGAAAAAGGGAGCAAGCAAAGGACTCCCAGCTAATGAATCTTTTATGAAGCACCAAACCTAAAAAACCTTCCATATTTAAAAAACAGCTTAACAATATGATTTCCTCCTCTGTCACCATTTTAAGCAATGCATAATTCTCTTAGTTTAGCTAAATTCAGAGAATGCCAGCTGGTTCTCTGCAGCAGAACTAACAGAAATATTTTCCAGAACACTGGAAAAACTGCGTGCAGAATTTGTAAGTAAATGAAATTCTGCCAGAAGCCAGAAACGATGGTATTGTTCCACAACACATTGTAACTAGAGGTGATGTTCCTTGCAGACTCTACCAACCAGCTCACTGCACAAAGGCAGGATTCCAGACACTAGTTACACTTTCCAGTGAAGTAGTCTGTGTGTCTTGTGACTCAAACTTCTTACAAATCTTCCTTTGCTCAGAGAGGTGAAAACAAATTTCGTTATCTGCCTGAAAGCCAAGAAATTCACATCTTCCCAAAGCTCTGTACTGAGAACCAATGCAAGGCATACTTTGGAAGAGGTTAAAAAATCAGATTAAAAAATAAAACTCTTCAGCCAATAAGAAAAGATAGGCTAAAAACTAATGAGCATCTCTATACACATTGGGTGCTCTCAAGACCCTAGAAACCTTTACAAAGGGAAAAATACCTGCTAGAATGTAGAATACAAAGGACCATAAATAAAGTTCACAGAACTACAAAAAGCAGCCTCTAAACACTGCCAACCTTGTGGCTTGATTTGGCTGCCATAAACAAAACTAATTCTCAGAAGAGAAGCCACAGAATATTTTAAAATGCTGATTAACAACTTCCTGCTAAATGATTTATGGAAGTGTAAGGCTTTTGTAGGAAAACTTAAGCTCTCCAACAGGCCACGAGGATGCAATTCCATAGGTAAGGTGTGATTCTTCCCAGAAATGTCTTACAAGGAGGGGACTGACCTGCCCTCCCTCTACTGTTACTTGTGAAAGGCCCATGGTACAATTTGTTTGTTAGAGCAAAGCCTATCACCACCTACAACACTGAAGTGCTGGCATTGTTGTAATAATTTAATATGTAACATTATCCAGTGTATCTCCCAGGAAATACACAATAAACTCAACCTCAAACAACACTGCAGAGAGTAGGTGCAGTAGTGCTCCCACTGGCTGCTGTAGCAAACATGGCATATCTCTGCACAGAAATGGTGTTTAAAGTTTTTCAGTTGTAACTCTCTGAAGATGGCAATGCAACTGCTAGAGAGGTAAGATGTATACTTGAGGGGATAGAAGACACAGCAGGCAAGTGAGCTGAAGTGACCAGAAGCAGGATCACAGTTGACTTTGCACAAATCCAGTGCACCTGCTCCTCTCCATAGTGTCAGCTACTCACAGCTTTATTCAAGCCAACCCTCTCCACCTTCTCTACTCCTTCCTACCCTTCTACCAGTCTGCTTTTTGGTTCACACCCTCACAGCAGTCTCCTGACTTTAGTGAGCTGCTCAGGCAACTAAAAAACATCTGAAGGACAAGAAACTGGGCATTTCTTATGATGTTTAATATCCTGCCAGCTCATGCCCCTTAGCCAGCTTCTTCCAGCAGCAAAAGTTTCAAAACTGGTGTAAGAGAGACAACAGCATTGAATGGGAGGGCACAGGGAGAAAAGAATAAGGTACTGTGGAAACACCAACTGTGATGGCCCTTAAAACATCCCATTAGCTACCAAAACCGAAAATCACTGAGAAAAAAATGTAAGTTGTAGCAAATTTTAAGTATGCTGAGAAGCAGTGAAAATCAATCACTTCATAAGCAACAAGACTAATTCTTAAGAAATATTATTCTAACAGTGCATAAGCATTTATCCAGGGGTTCCACAAACCTGACAGTTCCACATGTTCTAGAGGCATTCTATACATTCTACATAACCACTTTTTTTTATTTCCAGCCATTTCACTGGACTCATTATGGCTGCAAGCACTTATTTTTGAGTCTAATTTTCATCAAGACTTATAATTTTGAAAGTCCCCTCCAGCCAGTTTTCCAAAGGCAGAGAATATTAAGTAAAATTAAGCCTTATAAAAAATTAATCAAAACTACAGAACAGCACCAATCTGTAAAGTGAGTAGAAGGAGAGTAGTACTCAAGTCAGCAAGTGGAAGACAAAACTGTAAATCTGAAAATGAGAGCTTTGGAAGAGCTTCCCATTTTTCCTGGAAGACATCCTGTTTTCCAGCCATTGTTCTTTTTAGAACATTAGTATTTTTATGTGTTTCCCTTATTGGGAGGGTTTTGGCTTTTATTAAGAGAAAACGGTTGGGTTAGGACACACCCTCAATTCTGAGCATGCCACTGGACAAGCTTTTGAAAATCACCCATTTACAGTACAACTATAAGCCATATAAACTTCTAATACTGAACAACAAATCAAAATAACTATGCACTGATTCATGCTAAAAGAAAAATAATAACTAAAACTTTGAGATCCAACTATCTGGTAAATATACATAATGTTAATATAGTGAGAAAATGCAAAGAATCTCACAAATCCTGACTGTTAATCCAGTGCCACCTTGTCTCTAGCACTGACACTCAGAGATTTAAAAGACCACTTTAAACATTAGAATTGCACATATTTCCCTTCCTTGATATGTCCTACATATTTGGATTTATAAAATAAGCTGATGAAACTTTTAGCACTTTCCTCACAATAACAACAAAATACAGTATATAGAAAGTTTCATAAGATGTAAGAGCTCTTGAAAGATCAAAAACTTTATGTATTACTCAGAAATATGAGACTGGTAAACTCATAGGCCATGTTGCCTTATATAGTCATTAAGTCCAGCAAACAGATGATACAGAGCAAGAGGAATTGTTGCCAGTTACTTTAGACTGGAAAATATGAGAACAAAATCTAATGCCTGCTGCCAGCTAATTCCTCTTCTCTTCTAACAAAAATATTTAAGAAAAGCTTTCTTTGGCTGCAGCCATTTGCTCTCTAGTAAGAGAACAGAATTTAGTTCTTGCTATAATAAGCTTTATTTTACATTTTTCTACTGAAGTTAGAAAAATAAATACTGAGAAAACACACAGCATTGGGGAGAGAAGTCTGTTTGGAAAAAGCTGAACAGCCATGGATAACTGTCAAAGTTATGGCCTATCTTAGATAATTTTTGAACCATTTACCCTTAGGTTTGCTCAGAAATTGACCACTACCTTAGTTTTTAAAGGAAAGGAGGGTGAAAAACACTTTTAGCATTATAGTAACTGAATACTTTTGGGGAGGGCCTGTCTTTTTAGTCCAAGCTGATACTCTGCTCTACCACCCTTTTTTTTGTCCCACTAATAAAGTGTCAGGGGTAGGAGAAAAGACAAAATTAGTCTGGACAGATGATTTCTCAAAGTTCACAAACTGATCCCAAATGAGGGGTGTTTCACTTGACTTGTTTTCAGTTTCTTTTCTCAGGTGCAAGCTGTCCTAGTTCAGCAGTTTGCAGATGCATCACACTTAGAAGAGTGGGCACAGCTACCAGAGTTAAAATCTACTGGAGAAGGCTCTGGGAGTATCAGAAGTGGAAGGTTTGGATACCTCCTACCAGGGCAGGATGCTGGGAAGCAGAGCTGAACCAGGAACTGCTTCTAAGGATTCCTGGGGCTGATCTCTCCCTCCTACCACTGCCAGCTTTCCTACCTCTCCCCCAGAAGGCACCAAACAGCAGCATCTGCAGGAGGTACCCCAGGGCAGTCCAGACATACTGGGTCAGGTCATGGCTCCAGCACAGAGTGCGTCAGAATGACTTTGCAGAAGGACTGTACAAAACAGAACTGAGAGAGACAACACAAACCACATCTACACAATGGAGAAATGCTATTCCTGCAGGGGAAAAAGAGGCAGCACCTCTGTCCACACAACTACACTGTTCTCCCTGCTCCTCCTAAACCAGAATGTTTGCATTTAACTTGTTTATTGGATGGTCCCTGGAATGAGCTGGGGACTGTACTGAGTAGGGGAGTTGTTTAGGAGAGGATTAAATAGCAAAATGATATCAGAGAGTATGCTAACAATTTCATAGTGCAAACCAGCATAAGACAGCATTCAATCCTTTTCAGGGCCATGCTTACTTTGTTAGAATAAACATGAAGATTAACAGTTGTCCTACATTCACTGCTCAGCCACAGATTAAAAATGAGGTGAAACTTAAGCAGACATCTCCTAGTGTTTAGGCTCACTTCAAAGAAATCTGTGGAAATCCAAATTTGGTTCATTCCAATGTACTTCCTCAACTATTTCCAAATAAGAGCAATGATGTTTTACCAATTTTGCATAAACTAATTCACTTTTACAAAAACACTGACTAAATCAGGGCCAAAATATTTCCAAATTCTTGCACATTTTGCTAAGATTTAAGTCTCCATTCCTTCTACCCAAGGACACGTGGTTTCCCAAGACAGTTGAAAACAGCCACACAAATACACAAGTGACGTAAGTTTTTTCTAGGCCACACATAAACATCTAAAACCAAACCTATTTTTCAACGTGGTAGCCAAAATTTATCACGGGACATTTGTTCAAAAGAAATGTATCACAAGAATGTGATTTCTTTGAAGAAATAACAACATACCTCCTAAAGCTGCTGAGGAATTCACTCTCACCCCCCAAGCCTAGATCAACTTTTCAGAGTTTCAGACTGCTGATGAAACCAAGTTGATGACTTTGTGATGCTTCCAAGTGTCTAAACCCATGCACTTGTAATTTGTGACCTGCCAGTCTGAAACTGGTAAACCTTGACATAGGAAGTTTTAATGTTTAATTAGAACATCTTCAAGGAAAGCTTCCAATGGAAAATATACTTTCCAGTAAGAGATGGAAACAATTAATTTCTTGAAAGAAGTCTGTGGAGCATAAGAATTTCCACGTTGTTTACATTTTTTGTTAGGCTTTTATGGAGACTTACTAAAAGTAGCACCAAACTTCAAAGTGCTGAAAGTGCCTCACACACACACACACAACATCAAAAAATTTTCCACCAGCCAAGTGCAATGTGTATTATGTTGTCCTTTATACTTTTATAAAAAGAGATTTGGTGAAGTGCTGTGCCTAAATCTGAAAGCATTTGAGAACTGTCCTCTTGTTTACACACGCCAGTTTGGCTGTATCATTTTCATACCAGCAAGACCTTGCTGGCCCACCTTTGTTTCACTGTTATTCCTGCCCAAATATGCACTTTGGCCTAGTGCATTTCCCAGCTGAACTCTGTGATCTTCTCTCTGCTTTCCACTTTTGCTGCTATCATGATTGTTTTGAATTCCAATTCCATCTCACTATGTGCTTCATCCACCCTGACACTTGGGTCACTGGTAAATGTAATGGAAATTGCCCACTTGCTATCTAGAAAAAACTTCACAGTAGGTGAGTAATTTCCCATTTTAATTTGTGCTAACACCAGCATTGGTCTTCTTAACAACCTTGCAGAGATTTTGTGAAATTTTAAGTTAGATCTACAGAATATAATGAGAACAGCAACACAAGCTTTTTTACAACCAATCTAGATGACATCTGTTATCTTTTCTTACCCAGAGGACTTGTAAGAAAAGTTTGACAGCTTTCACAAAACACACTTCCAAATTCCAAGGTACTTATTAACCATCTTGGTTCCTGCTAGCATTCATAAATTTTTCCAGTGCTTATCTGTCAAAGTTCAAGCAAACAGTAGTGATTTCCCAAACTCTTTCCTTTTACTGCTTAATTCTTGCTCCATCATTTTAAACTACCATCATCACTACTCTAAAAACACTGGAAAGGGAGATAAAAGAGCTTACAGGCTTCCTAAGGAAAAAAAGGGATAGTGCTCCAATTAGGGGCATGTCTCCAATTAGTGGTTCCAGGATAACCCTCATGGTGCCATGGATCTGTGAAAGGAAAAAAAAAAAAAAAAAAAAAGAAAGAGAGAATGAAACTTACTTTAGTTATATTTTAAATAAAATTTATTTGCTGGCAATGCTCACACTTCTAACTTATTAAATGTTTGCTTATGGAAGAATTTTATATATATATATATTATATACACATATATATATATATATATATATATATATATATATATATATATATATATACATATACATATATATATATATATATTTCTTTATATGTCATCCAAACCCCCAAAAAAAATCATTCAAACACTGAACAGTTATGCTTAAAAATTCATTACATTCATCTGTATCATGCAGTGTCATATTGGTGGTAATTTTTTCCATTTGTGAAGTAGATTATTTCTACAGCTCCACATAAACAAACGTGACACAAGAAGCACAGTGGCACCACAGGTACCAGAGCAAAAGCAGGTAGATGCTTACAGGTGTGTCAAGATACACATGCAAAAAAGCTAATTCTGCTCCTTAGGGAGAGATGTGTTATCAGAAAGTTCAGGCCATCTCAGAAACAAGATCAGAAGGCAAGGCTACTAATAGTAATTGCATCTAAACCAGAAATTCTGTGTGATGCTTAGGTATTACATGAAATAAAGTTTTAAGCTCCATGGTGCCTTTATAAACTGACACATCACATCAGCTTGATATGAAATTATTTCCAGCTTTTCCTGTAGTAAATGTTACATGTTTGTTCTACATATTAAAGGGATTTTTTTCTTATGTTAATACATGTTATTGAAAATCTGATGCAGTATCAATACTATTCAAATGAGAAGAAAAAGCTAGAAAAATTCACAATTACTGTTGCTTTCTTATAGATTTAATCAGAAAATAGTGATTTAGTGATATGAAAATCAAAAGAAAAAAAACTGAATTTCACCTGTATGCTTTTCACACCAGCTCTGCAGAAGTATCTCTTGATCTCCAAATCAATTTCACAGTTTCCAACAAAACTATAAAAGAAAGTATACATTTCACTTTTATGAACTAAATTGCAATAAACTGTTATTCTGTTTTGCAGTGTCATGACAATGGATTTTGTCTCCCAGTATACGCACAAAAAATGCATGTTGAAATATTGGAACATAAAACAATGTCAGTTTGCTCAAACATCCCTTTCAAAACATCACTGTCATCAAAATCACTCAAATTAATACCTAGGTTTGCTACCATCTCCAGAAGGATGCATAATATGAAAGAAGCAAGAGGCCCTGCTTTTGGGAAATAATGGACACAGAACTCATACTCCATTTCAGGAAAGCTCTCCACGGATCTCATTGATTGTAAATGTGCCCAAATCCACTCTCATCTAGCATAATCATGAGAAGCACTAGACAGAGATGGTAGTTATGCTAAAAATGAAACTTGTCTGAAATATTCATAGGCTTGCAAAGCCAGTTGTATTTAGAATTTCAATAAGCAGGGCATGCTGAGCTGAATGATCTTCTAAGCAAGTTCTAAGCCAAAAACAGTTGAGTCCTTTCTGAAGGGAGAGAAGGCAGGAAGCAAATTAGAGAACTTATTAAAAATTACGCGTATTTTTCCCTGAACAGTTCTTGCATCCCATTTTTGGGGATTTAAGGTCAAATGGTTGAAATTTTCCAGATGCTGCCCTGTATTTCAGATTTGTCAAAGTTGGTAAAAAGAAGTCCCATCTATTTTGCCATGCTACAAGGCTACAAGATTATTCACACAGAACTCAGGCTTGGATTTATAACTGCTTTCCCTCAACCATGTAGCAGCAGAGCTGAGCAACCTTTTTTTCCAGGAGCTGGTACTGCTCTGAGACACATTGGTTCTGAAAACAAACTAATTTTGAGACTTTACAAGGAATTCAGGAAGAAAGTTTGAGACTCTGATTTAGCCCAGAATTGGTCAACGATTCTGCAGAATGAGAGCAAAAAGCAAAACCCAACATTGAATACCATGCTCCAGGTAGGGAGAGATGAGCTGGACTAGGACACTCTCTAAGAAGATAGAGGTTGTAACAGAAGCACAAATGAAATCTGAAAAGCTTTCTGAAGAGACTGCCCAGATACAGAAAATGGAAGAAGGAGCCAAGTGGGATGGAGATGAGCCAGATTAAAGCCAGACACTGCTGAAAGGAGGGGGAAATTTTTTCCTCTGCAGGGCATCCTGTTCCAGATTCTGCAGCAGAGCTCAGCTTTCTGCACATTAGTTCTTCAGACCTGGCCTGTGAAACACTGTTAGCTGGGTTTGGGAATATGAAGTAATTTTATTACAAACATGTTTAGGGAATTCTGAACAAATGGAATTGCTCTCTTCATTGGCTATTCTAGACTCAAGTCAATATAGAATAAATTACTCTTACAGTAAGAGCAGAACAGCAGGATTGCTGTTCCCTTCTCCTGAGGGGCACAAAGTACTACCAAAAGAAAAAACAAGGTGAAAGCTGCTGCATTCCACAAATCCATTAGCCAAATCATCTGTATCCTCCTCTGCTCTGTGTGTGGTGGTGCTGTCTCTGGGATTTCAAAAAATGCAAATCTTAACAATCCCTTAAGCAGAAATAAACAATAGTACCAAGACTTTCCTATAAACATCCATCACTGGAATTTATTTTCAACTATTCAAAAGATAACACTTTTGATACACTATGTAGAATCTTTTTTGTTTAATGGCCAGTTTGGGGAACTAGAAGACAACAACATGATGGGGTCTATGTCAAAGGAAGGTGACAGTTGCTTTCCTTGGAAAGAATGTAGTGTGACTGTACAGTTTAAAAATAGGTATGTAACTTTTAATACACAATTTAAAATGATGTAATTTCTATTTTTAACCTATCTAACTATATATAGAGATAGTAGAGATATATATAAATACACTCCCACATATATATATATAATTGCATAACAACATGACACAGACAAGCAAGGTCAATTAAAACCTGCAACTGAAACCTCAATCTCGGCACTCTGCAGCACCAGAACTATTTGTGTTATGAAGACTGGGAAGCAATATGCTTGTTTGAAAATCCATAACAACATGATGACAAACTGAAGTACAAATAGTAACAAACTGCATTTGAGGGGACTAAGTCAACAACATTTAACTTTAAAATAAAGCTAAATATGGTTTTATCCCCCAAGATATTTGGCTGGGTCCATTAACAGTTGATGCCTACACAATTCCACTGTAATACACCATAGAATTTGGAAGCTCATTTAGTAAGCAAATTCCATACATTCAGATCATAATATCCCAGAAATATTTATGATCCCTTTAAGGCACAGAACACTGAGATAGATCACAGTTTAATGAGGACACTCTTGTAAGAATATTAACAGCAGCTGTACTGAATCAAAAGACAAGTGTGATGTACTGCATGTGGTCATTGTAGCCCATGGAAGATAACCAGAAGAAGAAAAAATAAAAGGTTATAGCAAAAATATTTTCTTTATTACAGTGATATGTGGTTCTGTACACTGAACTATCTTAATTGTTTTTACAAAGTCTTTAGGCCCTATTTTTGCATCTGTCCTCTGCCAGTATAATGCAGTGAGTCTTCCCATTCAAGTATTCCACATTTGAAAAAAATCTGCCATGTGTTTCAATCTGCAGCCTAAAACTCTTTCAATGCATCTTTTTTTTTTTGTGCCATGAGAAGCTGAAAAAACTCAGGTCATTAACAACTACTTGTTCAATCTCTCAATCTTTGCTTTCTTTGCTACAGTTCACATTTGAATTGACTGTCTTGAGCTTGATTTCTGTTGATCCATAACCTTTACCCAAGTATTTACTACATTCACACACTTTACCAAATATAAGATTTCTTATTAATAATTTCTCTATATTTTATCTTCATTTGCTTAAGTGGCTGAAATTTTTCCCTTTCCCATATTTGTCATCAAGAACAAGACTTTAAACTGTAATGAGTTTTGATATTTTTTTTTAACATAAACTCCTCAGTAAGAGAAAGGTAAAGCATTCCCTTCACAAATATGGTCCTCAAACTGAAGTTTTAAATACATTCTCCAGTGAGTGCTTTGTGGATTAGCTATTCAAGTTACTTAGAGTGAAGCTCTTAATTGGACCCTGAGTGATGCACAAAACCTGCTCCAAAGAGTTCTGAAAAATACTCTGAAGCAATGATCATAATGCACTCAGTATCCTTGCAGAAACAATAGAAACTAAACCAAAACACACTCCTTTTGTAATTAAAATTAAAAGCAGACCAAAAAAAAAAACCCCTCAAGGATAATGCAAAAAAATACTGTAGAGTTTTGGAGAAGCTGAAATACTTAAATGCACTATGGAAGGTCCAAAGCAAATGCAAACACCCCACCACAAACAACTGACAGCAGAAAGGGCTAAAAGAAGCCACAATAGTGGAACTGCAGGATAAAAGGGGATTCTTAAAAGAATTAATGTACTTTAAACTGAAAAAAATATACAAATAAAATCTTTCCTTCCTTCCCTCACCACACACCCCACAGGGCTTGGCTTCCTACAACTATTCTTATGAATGTTTAGAGAGATTGTTTGAGAGGTCCTTCTCAACTGTATTTAGAGAATGAAGGGTTTATAGAAAGCTCCTAACTTCAAACTTAGAAATAAATTGAAGTTATAACAAACTAATTTAACTGGAGATTAAAATCTACAGGGATAAATACTCCAAAGGATGGACTTTTCTCCAGAAGTGAGACTGCTCTTTTTAATCTTGCAAAACTGCAATATAAGACATAATTTAGAGTTGGTATCTGTATTTAACTCTGTATCTAAATGTATCAAGAGGCACTTATTCTTCCTGTTATGACTGAGACAATCCCAGTGACAAGACTCTCAGAGGACATATAAATCAAACTATTAAAAAGCAAACAACAACATCATACAGTAACAACTGGTACAGGGGGCCGGGGGGGCTCTCTGTCTTAAACTTGCATACTAAAAGGCTTTGAAAAACAGCCCTTTCTGAATGAGGTGCAAAGGACAAGTCTTAAATATGAAACAGGACTTCCTTTGATGATGGTTTTGTCTAAGCCTCAATTCCTAGAAGCTGTGATAGCCACTGCAGAGCTCTCATTTCCATTTTCTTCCTGGAAGCCTGTGCCACCTGCATTAGGGACAGGATGTTGGGCTCAACAGGCACCCAACTGACCCGGCTCTATTATTGTTATCTAAACCACATCAAGGAATTTATTTCAGCCTTTTAGACTGGATTCTATTGCAGTTCTCTACCACTTATCTAAGCAGGTTGCAAGGTAATGCAATCAGACAGATTTCCTTCAGGTCTATGTAACAGGACATTATCCCTGAAATTTTTGTACAAACCTACTGGCCTCTTTAGTTTTATCTACTTCATGAGGATGAGCAGAAATTAAAAAAAATAAAAACCAAACTAGATTTACTCTGTCTTCCTGTGACTAGTTCTGCCTTAAAGGGAAGAAGTGGTTTTGGAACAGAAACAGCTCCTTAAAAACAATTTCTATGGACTGTTTGGTCAGACAAGATTGTTTTCCTGAGGGCTTATTTCTGAAGAGGTGATGCTGCTCTCCCAGCTGCTGTCAGAAGTGGCAACAAAGAGAAAACTGAAGGAAGTTGCTCCATTAGGGCTGACACATTCATCCAGTGAAATAAGCTCTCAAGAGCAAATCCTGCTGTATTTTTTCCAACAACACCAATCCCTGATTTGAACAGCTGTCTTTTTCCTACAGAAATTAAAAGATTCAATTCAATAAAGACTTGGCTCTGCTCACAGATGTAGCCCCCAGCTGCTCTGGAACCCAGGGAAGGAGACAGCAGCCTTTTCTCTTATCACTCTGGGGCCTGCCCAGCTCTGCCAAAGCAGCAAAGGCTTCAGCATAGCTGAGCTTTAGACAAATAATTCAAATTTAAGAAAAACCACATTCAAATTTGGGAAGTGCCTCTGAAGCTGAGATACCTGATGACCCTCCTGGCTACTGCCAGGGAAGAAGTGAGGAGCACAGAGGGCTGCTCCTTGCTGGACTGTCAATGACTGTCAATGTGGCCTTTCCACAATCCACAAACAGGCAAAAGCAGTCAAGGGAACAGAGACCAAAGATGGTCAATTATAAAAACACTGCTGTGTTCACTGACTGAACTTTCAAAAAACTCTGCAACTGCAGATTGTGTTGAGAATGACCAGGGTAAATGTAGGGTAGACCTACTGAGAAACCTATATAAAAGGAGTCATGATGAAATAGCAAAGAAGGCTAAAACAATGGAGCACAGTCATCCTGGCATTTTATAATACACAGATTTACTCTGGTAAAGTAAGCACAATTTCTTCTGTAGCTATTATTACTTTTCAAACATAATATACTATATTATAAATGTAATATTTTATTATCTTTATAAATACAATACTACGATTATAAAATAATCCAAGTAACTGAGAAAAGTAAAAAACACAAAAAATCTTACATCTTAGATTTCAGACTACATGTAATGGCAAAGTATTAACACATTAAGGAAAAAGGTCAAAATTAGTGCTTTATCTTTGGAAAGTATTTTTTTAATTAATAAACATGACTTTAATGATGAAAACACACAGAGTTGATATTCCATTTCCCTCAGATAAATGCTGCTTACAGAATGCAGCTTCTTCCTCCATTCATACACAATTAGAACTATATTTGCATAATGAAGCAATTCTCCTTTCAGGACAATGTAACTGCCAAATCAAACATTGTGCAGATTATAAAGCAGGGACCCCATTGTTATATAGTAATAAAGTTTACCTGATTTGAAGGTCCAAAATGATCTGCCTTTTGTCCACATTTTCAGTGTACACTTTTACACCATTTATCCTCAGAGGCTGGAACAATGAAGCAAGTAAAAGTTGGATTCTTCTACAGAAGTACATTAAACTCTTAACTCTGAATTAAAGGTGAATATAGACATATTCATGCCAGAAGTTAAGAACCTACCATAAACATTAAAAGGTGTGAAGTAAGGCTATCAATTTAGTTCAAAATCTTATTTCAAGGGTAAAAATTACCTCACTGGGAACCCATTACTTGCAATCCTTCTGGAATTACCCTGGGTATGGACCACTAAACTTCAAGATTTACAAAATATTTAATAATCAAGCTTTCCCTCTCCCCTGCATAAATATCTGATTTCTCTGTAGAGGTATATGTCTAACACTCCCAAAGCATTATTTTTCTGTGTAACTACAACAACAAGCTAAATTTAGCTCACAAAAAGACAATTGCCTTATGTGGAATTTAGTGAGAATAGATGGAAAAGAATCCATAATTCCCATAAAAAGATGTGTCAACTACTCCGTGCTCTCTAAATCATTGTGTTCACACTCCCCTCTCTCTCTGCCTCACACAGAATTAACACACAACAATCACACACTCAAGCCTCAAATATTCATCAAACACTAGCCAGGAGAGGATGACTAACAACCTCACTTTTGAGTTTTTCCTATCTTGAAAAATTTTCATATTTCTATTTACAATCTTTTGTTAATTTCTGTAAAATCAAAATCTCACTGCTGTGTTGGGGCTGTGCAGCTCAATCAAATCAATCAAGGCTGCAATATAAAGAATAGCTCTTTGTCATGTCCAAGGTTACTCTATTCAGCTGCAGAGCCATACAGAGGTCTGGAAGCTAATCTAAAACCTTCTTCAGTCTATAATATCTAGGGCAGAGGCACCATGTAAAAGGTTTTACAATTAAAAAAAAATAATAAACCCAACACACAAAAGGTGCCATAAAGCATAATGAACTTTAACCTACATGAACTAGTCACAAAGAGGGAAAAACAATTCCCCTCTATCACACCTGAAAATTAATTTCAGGTTTCCTAACATTGAGGGTGTGTGGGGGTGTTGATTTTTAAATCCTCATTTGAAATTCAATTTATGACAAGCAACAAAAACACAAAAGACAACTTCAAACAAAAGCTGTTAAACTGCATCTCAAAGCAGTAAAGTTCTGGTTAATGCAGGGATGATTAAGTAGTGCTGAACTTGCTGCAAGCAGAGGGGACCATTCTCAGCTTGCACTGGTCAAGCAGGCTTCCTGCAGGCATGAGACTCCTTCTTTCATGGGATGGAGCAGAAGACAAACACCTGTATGTCCCTTCATACTGTGTTTTGTGCAGTCCTTGAAAAGCCAAGCCAGCAGCCTTGTCATTGACTCCCCACATATCATGATTAGAAGTGCATCTGTGACAAGAAAAGTGCACTTGGACCATCTGGCAAAAGGATAATGGCCCCTGCTCACTTAAGGTAAAGCATTGCATGAACAATATTAAAATCACATTGCTGTGAGCTCTTCATGTGACCAGGCATTACACTGAGTCATCTCCAAATTCTCAGTCAAGTTTATGAAGCATAGATCCCAGGAAATGCAATAAAGCCTCTGCTAAAAAACCCACACATTTTTATTTTAATGTTACAACAGAAATCAGAATCAGGCTTAAGACCAAGTGTCACAGACAAATATTTCTGTGCAGATTTGAACAGGCTGCATGAAAATGTTGTGTAAAAGAGGCTCTCTTAAAAACCTCACCAGACACTGACCTGATGCCCAATGTCAATCTTTGTAAAACTGAAGGTACTGAGGTGGTTGTTTGCTCCTCTTACTGCTGGTTCTATGGTTTCTCGGAAGAGTTTCTCAATGAATTGACAAATAAAAGGCCACATCTGTTTTACAGTCTAAGGAGAAAAAAAAATCTACATGGAAATACAGTTCTAAAATACATTAATAAGCTATAAATGTAAAAATCAGAAATTTACTGCATCTGAATTTTCTATCTGGAAATTCTATATTGCTTTTTATTCCTTACTATTTTCCAATTAACTCATGTTCTATGCTCTTTGAATAAAAGATATGTTTTAAAGAGTAAGCTACATAGATTTATATCTTAGATTATCACACACACAAATCAAAACTGCAAATTTCATTTATTTTTAGATTGTAGGTCAGGAACCTACAGTAATTGGAAAGTATCCCAGACAAGTAGAAAATTAAAGATTGTGTTTACAGCTGCTATGACTTCTACGCAATTATAGCTGTCATTACTGTTATGCCACTTTAAATCATTCATAAAACTCACATTTTCAGGACCATGAAACTAAATTTAATCTTTCTTGTGACTAACTGGATCAACAAGTAAAGACTTAAAGTATATAAAGCATAAAGTTAAAACTACTCTGTTTCCAGATTCTTGCCTCACCTTTTATTTTCATCTCAGCCTTCCCTCCTGCCCCTTCCCATTTGGGAGCAATGTTTCTCCTTACCTTGTTGAGCCATTCTGCTCTCTCTGTGTCTGGAAAATGCACCTAAAAAACCAAAACAAACACAAAACAAAAATTAATACAAATACAAAACACTTTTTAGTTAATTGTGTCCAGTCATTTATAATGCCAGAAAGTTTAGGGATCTCCCTAGACATATTGAGCAATCAACACTACTGACAATTAAAATACAAGCAAATTAAAACACAAACTCATTTCTGAACTACATAAACATATGCTCGGACTTGTTTCTGGTAGTAGCACCTGGAATAAAGCATTGCTGTAACACCATGGACAAACTAAAAAACAAGCACAGCCAACCCAACCAATATTAACACGACACACATGACTGCCAGAGTCCTGACTGCACTTCTACTTCCTTCCTTTCATGCCAAATCTTCTTCAATGCCAATAAATCATGGCTATAAATATTTAATCAGTGAAGCTGAAGCTCAGGAATATGGATTTAAGTTCAGCCAAGAGCCCTCTGAAAGACATTTCTAGTGATTTCTTTCTTTAAACAACTGCAGAAACCAGCCAGAGTGACAGTTTATACACAGGGCAGAAAGTACCCGTGGCAATAGGAAAACATCAATTAAATGCTGGATGAACACAGTTTTCCAGACATAGGAGAGCACAGGTAGTAGCTTTACCTTTTACAAACACACACACCAAAAAAAACCCCAACCAAAAATCCCCTCCAAACGAAAATAAAGCCCTGAAGAAGCAGAGCTAAAAAGACTTTCCTTAGAAACTCCCAGGCTGTAGAACAAGATGCAGATCACACTTCCCAAACACAAAGAGCCTTTGAACACACTAAAAAACCGTGACCTACATATGGTGACTTTTGTGAAGCAGTGTCTCTACTTAACTGAATTGCCAAGTCTTAATCTCTTCATAGCATAACAGATTGCACCACGGCTTCAGCAGCAGTTATTTTTATTATGCATATCCCAGATGTGAACAGTCAGTGAAAGAGCTACTCTTTAAACCATATTTTCAACAAGATCAATTTGAAAGCAAGCCCCATTCATGACTTTTTAAAGTTTTTATTCACTTCTTGCATTAACAATCAGCACTAACATATTCTTCATACACTCAATCTACCCTCAGAGCAGTCCTTAATTTCATCTAAGCCCCCAAACTTTTGCTATGCAGTTTTTGCTATGCTGCCCCTCAGCATAGCAAACAGTGTCAGAGTTATCTCTCCAGTCTGTTTATTTTTCAACAATCCCAGGTCAATAACAAAGGTAAGGCCCATGTTCCTACAGATACTTGAAGAATTACAAATGCTGCTGTCTTCCACTGTCAAGAAAGGCTCTCAGCATCTTTTTCAAGTATATCACATCTCAAAAGCTTTACAAGTGGTTTGAAAGTGTCCAGAGATCTGCTTGACTGAGAAAAACACATTCAACAGCATTTATTTTACTGAAGTTAAAAGAATAGAATTATTAATAGCAGATGGAACAATTTGGGAGCCATGCTCTTTTATTTACTTAGAAATAATTTCCTAGAAAATTATGGTGGGTAGAATGTCATAACTCTGTACTTAAGAGGGTTAGGGATGGCGTCCACTTTTTGAAAATAAATACTTAATTTGTTTTTTACTTTTGCAACACAAGCAGTTACAAGTTTGTATATGAACTTACAGCTGAACAGAGTTTACACCCAGTTATTGTCTTGCAGGGTTCTCATGTTGCTCCCCATGGTTAAAAATTTAAAGGAACAGAAAGAATGAAGACTGTTAACCCCAACACTAATAAATAACATCTTGATCTTTCCTTTAAAATATTTGCCTTCTGAATCTGCAAACAGAAAAAATGCCAATTCTCAACAATGACTTGTTCATGATGTTGGATCAACATGTTTCATTTCTGATTTAGGTAGGAGAGATCAGTGATGTTCAGTTTCACAGGGTGAGAGCTGCAGAGCTGTGCCACACAGGGGACACCAACGTAATCCAGGAGGAAATGGTCAGCAACCTTCTACACCACTTAGACAAGCACAAGTCTCTGTGCCTGGAAGGGATCCACCCAGTGGTACTGGGGCAGCTGGCAGAAGAGCTCACAGAGCCACTTCCCCATCATTCACCAGCAGTCCTGACTAACTGGGGAGGTCAGCAAATGTAACCCCATCCACAGGGGCCTGGGGAACTACAGGCCTGTCACTCTGACCTTGGTGCCAGCAAAGGCCATGGAGCTGATCTCCTGTTATGACAGCATCACTTAGTGGACGAGGGAAAGGCTGTCCATGTGCTGACCCAGACTTCAGTGAAGCCTGACATGTTTTCCCACAGCATTCTCCTGCAGAAACTGGCTCCTCATGGCTTGGAGGAATGTACAATCAGCTGGGTAAAAAACTGGCTGGTTGGCCAGGCCCAGAGAGAGTAGGGGGAGTGGAGTTACATCCATGATTGTCACTCTGGCCAGCCACAAGTGTTTTCCACAGGGCTCAGTGTTGGGGACACTCCTGTTTACTGTCATTATCAATGATCTGTATGAAGGGATCGGCAGCACCCTCAGTCAATTTGCAGGAGACACCAAGTTGGGTGGGTGTGTTGATCTGCTGGAGGGCAGGAAGGCTCTGCAGAGGGATCTGGACAGGCTGGACTGATGGACCAAGGCCAGTGGGGCTGGACTGATGGACCAAGGCCAGTGGTATGAGGTTCAACAAGGCCAAATGCTGGGTCCTGCATTTGGGTCACACCACCAGGCAGTGTTACAGGCTGGGGACAGAGTGGCTGGAAAGTGGCCCTGTGGGGAAAGGACCTGGGGGTGCTGGTTGACAGCAGCTGAACATGAGCCAGGTGTGCCCAGGAAGGCCAATGACATCCTGGCCTGTATCAGAAATGGCGTGGCCAGCAGGACCAGGGCAGTGATTGTCCCCCTGTCCTGGGCACTGGCGAGGCTGCACCTGGAATCCTGCGTTCAGTTTTGGGCCCCTCAATACAAGAAGGACATTGAGGTACTGGAGTGTGTCCAGAGAAGGGCAGTGGAGCTGGTGAAGGGTCTGGAGCACAAGGCTCAGCTGGAGCACTTGATGGAGCCGAGGTTGCTTAGCCTGGAGAAAAGGAAACTCAGAGGAGACCTTATTGCTCCCTACAATTACCTGAAAGGAGGTTGTAGCCAGATGAGAGTCACTCTCTTCTCCCATGTGAAAAAAAGAGAGGATAAGAGGAAATAGTCTCAAGTTGCACCAGGGAGGTTTAGAATGCATCTAAGAAATTTTTTTTCACGGAAAGGGATTTTAAGCATTGGAACAGACTGCCTAAAGAAGTGGTAGAGTAAGCAGTGCTGGATGTACAGCAGCTGTGGCATTTAGGGTCATAGTTTAGTGGTAGATCTTCCAGTGTCAGATTAATAGCTGGACTTGACGATCTTAGAGGTCTTTTCCTAAATTCTATGATTCTACAGGCATTGCAATGAACAGCAACAAAATAAAATAAATAGAAACAACAAACTAAACACACAGATGAGGAAAGGAAAAGAAAATTCATGAAAATACCAAAAGCAAACCTGTCTGCTGTGAGTAATGCAAGATATAACAGTTGTCATGTTCACAATTCATTTTTAGTCTTCTGTACAAGTATCCAGTTGACATTCAACAGAAAAGACACACTAGACTTGAGAGAGGCTTCCTGCTCTAAATATAACCTCAGGCCAAATGAAATCCACCTTCCTCCAAAGGGTGATCCAACTTCCCAGGTTCAGAGAATAAACTTTTGAAGGCACAGGCCACATGCCCTGCACCATGCACACAGCTGACATCCATTACACCTCTGTGGAATGAGGAAAAGAGGAAGCATCTCCTTGCACTCTTCACATTCAGTCCCAAATTATGCAGAAACACTTGAGATAGGTTGGGAAACAAACAAGAGGCCACAGATACTCAAATCTACCCATATATGCTAATTTATTAATTTTTTATTTTATCTACTGTACAGGGCATGACTCTTAATATTTCCATGGATTTAATAATTACTTGTCCTTTGGTGTGCCACACCTATCATGCTCCTAGAGTTACATGAGTTGGCACTAAGCCTGCTCCTCAGTTATGTAAGCCTAGTTTACTCCTGCAGTTGCACATGATAATAAGCAACAAATATTACAATATCTTCCATTCCTGTTTCTCATCCTTTTCCATTCTTGCTTTTCTGCTTGTTCACTCCAATTTTAATATAGTTCAGTTTGGTTCATTCTGACACTCAAACAGAGGGCAGAGAATCTTATATTTTGAAGACTACAATTTTCACTCAAGCCAACTTTGAATCAAAAGCTGGGCTTTGCTTAATCTTTAAATGCTCCAAACCCAGTTTGTCTGAAAACAAAAAATATTTATCCATCTACTAATCCCATATATTTTCAGCCTATATGAGGCTGCAACACTAATGGCAAAATTATTTTTTGCTTCCAGAGTTTTTGACTTCAAATACAATCCTATGCACAGACAAGAGGAGAAAGCCTGAGGGATAGAAGTTGGTACACTGGATCAGTCAGGACTGAGACAAGAACATTGAAGCAATTGCGCAAACACTTTTATGGCCAGAAGCAAGAATCAGACTAAGTGAGGTGCAAAATCTGTTATTTCTTGTATAAAAACAAGCACAACAGAAAGAGACAGAAGTCAAGATTTCAGCTAAGACAGTTAATGACTAAAAACATTTTCCTCTTGGCTTCTGTTAGTAAATTACTCATGCAGGTTGGGCAATTAGTGTCATTTCAACCACTTGGTGTAGCAATTCATTATTCAAAGCAAAGTATAACAAGAGAGAACTGTTGCAAGAAATGCCCCAACGACCACTCAACACCAAAAACATCATATTATTTCATGTTCCAGGAAAGTTCTATTATTAAAGGTTATCTTGCAGAATACTTGGAAGTGCTCAAAAGATGCATTTCTGCACATTAAAGACACTATCTGGCTTTCTCACACAACTGCTTGTGCTTAGCTCTAAACAACTTTCACATTTAGTTACTATTTCTGATCCTGCACTTTCGAAAACTCAATTCAGAACACAGTATTTTTTGTAATGATCAATAAAATACTAGAAAGAGCCCAAGGAATGCAGTTCTATTGTCCTGGAAGACAATAAAAGAAAAAAGGGACAAAAGAAAACCACTTACAATAACAGCAAAAACAGCAGAAACATTTCTTATTATTTTATTTTTTAAACTCTCTTCATACTGGTTAAATTGATTCAATTTTCTGGCCAGGCTATCATCTGCATCTTTCCAAGGGAACAAGGCTAGACTCAGAATAATAACTATTACACTCAAATGCCATGGGCTAAGGATTGGTGGGAAATTTTGAAGTCAAATAGCAATCAGCAAATAACATGAAATGAGGTTCAAAATGCAAATAATAACATAAATGCCTAAAATATAATTTTTCATTCACATAAAGAAGTTTCACTTATCTACATAAATGTCCCTAAAAGCAAGCATTGACAAGAAATTCAGAAGGAAAGACATGATAACACCCTTCTTTAAGTAATGTTGAATTGCTCTCAACACAAGTCACAGGTACTAATAATCTACTTTAAACATAAATTGCATAATAGCTGATACTATTCCCTGATCGCCTCACTGTAAAACATTTTTCTTTTAAAAAATATCTTTGAAAGCTTTTTCCATCCTTAAAGGCATTTATTAAGCAACCCTAGTTAAATGTAACATTTATGATTAACACATAGACCCTAAATATTATCTACATCACACCTACACTGAAAGTACAAAACTACAGGTTTTTACAAAACTACAGAGCATTCCAAAAACTGAGAACTTAATTTGCTACAAACCAACCACTTTTCATTAATTGTGTATTACAGCAATGGAAGAAACAGAATCAATAAAAGCAGATAAGATTTAAAGAAAAAAAAACCGAAAACAGCAGCAACAAATAAAAAGCCCCAAACAAAACCTCCCAAAATTTTCTTCCATTTTACATTCCAAGATTAAAGGTAAGAATTCCAATGCTCTCAGGCACATGGTGTGATTCTTAGGGTGCCCTCCATAGTGACAGGAGTTGGACTCAACAATGCTGAGTCACTTCCACACATTGTAGAAAATTCTACGTTAAAAATAATGTACTATCATAGCTATGTTTAACAGATTTATCTGAGTCAGCATCACTTAACTTAAGCTTAGTTCCTTCCCTTTGCACTGAGTATTTGTTGCTCCAGATGTAAATCTTAAAGAAACTATACCAGTCACTTTAAGGTCACACAATGTAATCAAGTTTCTTTATACAGTTACAAAGCAGCAAAATATTCTTGAGCATGTTTCCAGCTATTTCACAAATATCTCTTCTATTAGATACTGATCCCTTCTGCTTATTTTGGAAAGCTAAAATTACATAAAAAAATCCTCCATCCTCCTCTCTGTCAAAAGTACATTTGTCTAGTTTCAATGTAAAAATGCATAAGGGTATCACAGCAAGTTTTCATAGTCTCTTCATACATAACCTGTGGGTAGGGAGAGACTATACCACAGAAGGAGATTCAGGACAGAAGCCCAAATTAGGTGCTCTAAAACCTCCTGAATGTACAGCATAAGCAGTTATTTAACCATTAAGCCTAAAGCCAGTGGTGTGGCAAAAAACCAAAACACACTAAAATTAAATTTTCCTTTGAATTATAGCTGACAGTTTGTCTAAACTCACTGCACTTGTAACTCAAAAAGGCCAGAGAAAGTTACTAAAAGAAGCAGCCCAGCATGGATAGAATAAATGGTGTCATATAGTGATATTCAAGCTCAATTTAACAGCTATTCACTCCAGTGTTTTCCAGTTGGTAAAGCAGGCTGGCCTAGGGACATTTTAGGTAAAACAGAGCTAAGCAGGGCTAATAGCTTAATCCCATGTATTCCAGCCAGCAATCCCCTCTCAGTCTCTGAAGCAACAAGGAGCAGCAATAGGCAAATGATTTGTTCCTTTCCACTTCTGCCACCTGACACAGCCTGAGGAGCTTTCTCCTCACCCCCAGGCTGAAGGGAGGACCCCTCTCCTTTCTGACAGGAGCTAAAAAAGGGGGCTGGGAGGGAAAGCAGAGCAGCCAGGCTCTGTCACTCCAGAAATTCAGCTCTGGGGTTAACTGAGCAATTCTCCTTACTTCCATCAACACCAGAAATATCCTGACTCTCTCCTCTTCTAAGAAAATCCCACAAAATATTTACTGTTGCAGAACTGCAGTACTTCTGAAAGAAAAGGTTAAATGCTAATAGTGAAAGTTCCTTAGAAATCCTGCAGGCCCTTGTTACTAAACCAACAATCAACTGCTATTTCCATTACTTCTAGTAATCTGTTTCAGTTTCTGTTTAGCATGCCTTGGGATGGATTTTGTGTTTGCAGTTTTAAATACATTAAAATGATTAGCCTTTGCACAGTAAAATTCATGCTCAGGACTACAAATGCAGTGTGTTTGCAGTTTGAGAACTAAGCCAGGACTCTCAAAACAGTTTCCCTGAGAACCATTACAGATGAGTGCCACATCTTTCAACAAAAACATCTGCAAGGTCCAGAAGCAGACTGAATATAGAAAATCAGTTTTTTCAAACACACTATTTATATCCATAGGATACTTCACAGAATAACAGTTAGAAAGACCCACATAAATCAGTATCAAGTAACCTAAAAGTGTTACAAAACAAGCAGTACAGGTTTTGACAATAATGGTCCATAAACAAACAAACAAACAAAAGTTTTAAAAAAATCAAACATAAGAGAATTAAGGGTAGAGGAAAAAATAAAATGACCCCGCCTCCACACAGGGAGTACACACATAGAGTAAGATATAAAGGAGGTGGGGAAGGACCCTAAAATGTTTGCCATGTTTCTATGATCATGATAAAACCTCAAAGTAAAACGGAAATAGTAGAAAAAGTGGAAACCTACTTAAATGAAAGAAACAGCTGTAATACCAAGCAAGGTTAAGGACTGTATTTATTTATATACTGGAACATAAGCCATTTAAGTGCTTGGACAACACATTGGAAAGCAAAATAAACCTTTATGAAAGAAGCAATTACGTGGCCTTTGAGTCAGATTTGCACCTAGAAGACAAGAGTGGCTTTAGAAACACATACTTGGTATCCCACCAAATGTTCCCAAAACACTCTACCAGCACAAACACTGTCGTCCCACGTGAGCTGCCTCTATCAGTTCAAGTCCTGTGAGGTGCCACAACAAATTACAGACAGCTGTTCAGCACAAGTTTTCCAGTGTGATCTCTGCATTCCCCCCTACCCTGAGCTATCTGCTTCAGTCACCGGGAGCATTAGGGTGAAAAGTAATTTCTTCAACAACATAGCAGTTAAAGACAAAACAAGCTGGTGTTTCGAGAAATTGAAACAAACAGCTTTTCAACACCTCCAGGGTTCAATGATAACACAAGAAAGCTACTAAAATAGAATTCATACACCTCAAGTAATAAAACTGACATTCTTTCTAAGGTATAGAAATTTTCATTTCCTTACAGCCTTCCTTGCTACCTCTGTTCCTCTTCTCTTTCTTAAAGGTCTAAAGAAAAGCCTAACATACAGAGTAGTTCAACACAGGACATTTCAGCATCCTGGTATAGCCTGAAGGACATTATTTCTTAATATATATTCATTCAAGTACTATATCTGGAAGACAAGGAAAACAACTAGGAGCCACCACTGCCCATACACACACCCTTTGAATCTCATTAGAGCCCAAACTCCACAGAGGGATCCCATATCCAACCTTCCTGCTGTGCTAAAATTAAAGCATGCCATTAATTCAATCATTAAAATGCCTTTTCTACATTTTACCAAGAACCAGAAATGTATCTGTATTTCTCATTTAAATAATACAAACATGCCACTGTGCTAAGACTATTTTTAAAATATATTATATATTAAATACATATACAGGACTGTAATTGAGAGACTTGTCCCTCTGTTTTCCTTCTCATTGCAGAATTCATTGGAACAGCATTTAGAAAATCAACAATCCTCCAATTTTTCCTAGCAGCCCATCAAAAGCCTAATCAGCTTATAGTTTTGGCAGCTGAGGACTCAGAATCCATCCTTATGCAGCCCTGCAACCCCACCAGAATATTCTCACCTGGATATTCTCCCCAATTTCTATGGCAAATAATGTCTTTGGCAATGCAAAATAATGCTGTATTTGAAAAAGATGAACCCTGCCTAAAGGGAGGCTCCAGAGTTCTGATATGACTGAAAAAGCAGCCCAGAACTAAGTCCTGCAATTCACAAGTGAAGGATGCTGAGCCATTTCAAAGCACAGCAGTTTCATTTTTTTAAGCACATCTTTCACTTCAACATCTATTAAAAATGCTTCACTCACAGTGGCAGTGTGACTTGTCAAAAGCTGCATTACTTTTCAGCAATTTAACTCACCAATACCAAAACTAGATACAATTTGCCTAAGTGCTGCTATTTTTGCAGAGATGGAGCAAGCATGCCATAATAGAAAGTTACTCAGAGACCTCCTACTTAGCAGCAGCTTGCTCTAACAAAATCCTCTGGGATAGGCATTATAAGCAGCTGCTCTGGAAGAATGACAGAACAGAAGTCTGCTAGTAAGGGAACTGGAAAATCCTGCTTCTAGCCTGACACTCAGCTTCTGCAGCCCCAACTGGAAGCAAAAGCTTCAGCCTAGAAATTAAAAACCAATCATCATTAACTTCCAGAAGCATCCAGGCTTAATCACCTCACTAACAATATGAAACAAAAATCTCCTTCTCCACCAATAAAGGTTAGTGTTTCCTTCCAAATATGTGGAAGTACATTGGCATGGTTTTCTCTGCTATCTGGGTGCAGAATCTACCCTAAACACAGCACAGGATGTCTGCCAGAGAGAACCACATGGGTTTGCCTTGCACAGCTGTTACCTCTTTCTGAACAGAAAGCTTGGAGCCTTCTAGCACAGCCTAACTTCAGAATTATCCTCAAGTACTCTTATATTAGTAATACATATCATAATTCAGGCTTCAATATACAAATGACATCAACTCTGTAGCCAAACTGCTTTATTTTCACCACGGTTTAATATCTTGTAATTTTTCCTGGATTGCCATGTTCACATTTCTTTTTCACTTTCCATCTCAAAAAGGACAAAGGCAAGTTTTGGAGTGAGACAGGACAGTAAAAAAAAATAATAAAGAAGTAGAAGGCATATGGGGGGAATAGGCTGCAGAAACCCCATCCAGAACCTCTGACAGCAGACTGATAACCTGACACAGGAAGAGACATTTTTCACATGTACCACACTGTTGAGCACATCTTGAAGTGAGGAAACATAAGAATTTAAGTTTAACATTTTGACTGTTTACAATCCACATTTACAACAGTTTTTGTCTATATCACTTCCTCATTCAGAAGATCAGAAGCCACATGAACTCCTAGACAAAAGGATGCCCTTCTCCAATCTCACCTCTACAGCCATTTACAGCAGTAACAATTGTATTTTATAAATGCTGATGTCCAATAGATGGCCAGGACAAGCACAGTTTAAAATAAAATTAGTAGCATAAGACTCTATACAAGCAAAATATGAAAAACTGGATTTTTACTGACCAAAGTCTTGCTCTCATACCATGTTACAGAGAAGTAGTGCAACCAAGGTTTACAAAATGAAACATTTAATGTTTCATAAGCCTGCATTAGCACATCTCCAAATTCCCAAAAGCTTTACAATTACTGAAAGCAAAGACCCAGATTTTAAATGTTTAAACTGCTAAAAGGCATAGGATGAACCACAGCTCTCAGGACTCACCAAATTTTACCACTTAAAAGAATCTTGCACAGTACTCTTTGACATTATTAACTTTACCATCGTATTCCCAGGAGTAATTTAATTTCTTCTTCTCCTTCTACAAATAAAGTCTTAATACCTTGAAATTCAAGCTTTTGCTTTCTAAAATAAAATTATTAAAGCATTAGTACGATATTTTCAGTTTGTCAATTTCAAAAACACGACCTCTTTTGTACTTTCAAGTCTCTACAACAAATTCCTTTTCAGTTCCCTTGAGAATCCAGGCATGTTCCCACCCCACTGCATGCCAGAGTGTCTTATTCTCTTGACAGTCAACAGAAGACAAATTTTTCTCTCTGGACTGCTAAACATTAGCTTTCAAAACAGCTTATACAACCAGTGTCACAGCACAACTTACTATTCTTTGAACTGTCTACAGCTGTGAAAAGAAGTGCTGGGCTCTGCACCAAATTGCCAGCCACCCTTGTTGCTGGTATCTACAATAAAACACTGAAGGTTTCTTCACCTTTTACTCCAGTGACCTGCTGCCCGATTCCCTCACCCTGCAGTCAGCTCTGATCTAGAGACTGAGGTTCCTGCAGCAGGGAGAGCTCATTCCTTTAGCACTCACTGGATTGCACAGTTATCTCTCAAGGGAACCATGCAGGTGTTCTGGGAGAGCTAAAATGGGCATCAGCTTTCAGAAAAGGCAAGTGTTAAGAAGCAGTGATCACCTTCTGTTAGACTTCTCTTTCTTAGGCAGATTAAACCTTCTTCTCTGCATTTAGCCTGAAACATCTCCAAATACTGAAGCCCAACCTTCTATTCTTTCTAATGTAACTATAATTCACAACACATTTGAAACAAATCTATGTGAACCATGACAAGTATAATTTGCTTTGTATTGGTTGGGAATGAGCAAACTGCAAATCTGTATTTGAAAATACAAAACAGCAAAATGGAGAACTTGGATTTTTTGGTTTTTGGTGGTACCAAAAAAAAAAAAAAAGCAGCATCATGACATAAAAATTCAAGCTAGGTTAACCTAAAGTCCTAAGCAGTTAATCCTAAGAAGTCAAACAAGTCTGTAGAATACACTCAGTAGTTAAAACTTAATGCTTGTTTTGACTATGACCCAACACCAGCAAAGATGTTTAATTTTTGCATACTGCACTGCATACAGTACTATCCAGTCAGAGCTTATTCTTAATGTTCAAACAATTTTGAAATATAATCAGAAATCATGCAAGAAGATATAAAGGGCATTTTAAAATCCCTGTCTCATTTCTAGTTGAACCACTAGAAACCCACTATGTAAAATCCAGACAGTATGAAGATTGCAGAGCGAGTCTGGGAGTGTCATGGAACTTTTAAATAATCAGTGATGACCCCCTCTCTGAAACTATAAAACTCTGCTGACAAAGTAACAGAAAGCAGAGCATTCCAATAAACTGAAAGCAAAAAGAGCTGCAGTGTTTCAATTGGGTCTCAGTTAATGCAGTGACAAATGGTGGGGAGGAAAGCCCCAGCTAACCTGACAGCACGAGGTACCAATGACAAGCTTACATGTGTTAACTCCTTCTGGCTCTTTCAATCAAGCATTTAACCAAATTCTTATACCAGCTTTATATACAAAGCTTAGTATTTCTAATAATTAGGAGGATGCTAAAATTTTTAAGGTTTATAAGATTTGTTCTCCCTTCTCTCTAGAACAATTCTATCCCCTTCAATGGGCTGTGTATCAGCACCCCTCAACACTGGGAACAGCACAGTTCTGTAAAAGAACTGTTGCCATTTCACTGGCAACACATTACATGGCAACTTCTGCACTAAGAAAGATCAAACATCCAGCTAATACAGCAATCAGAAGTGATGTCTACAGAAAAATCAAAACTAAAACAGTACTATGGAGTTATCTTCCCTGAAAGCCTTCTCAACTTCCACAAAGGATGGCTGTAACCCTTAGCAGCTGCTGACATCCTCTCCAGCATCCCTTCTATCCTGAGGCATGCTTAGCCCCTACCAAAGAAAACAAACCAAAAAAAAAACCCCAAAAACCCACAAGCAATTCCATTTAATGAATTCTCTTCAGGTAAGTTTACTTAAAACAAAAATGATGCTCTAGAGTTTTAGTGCAGCCCTTAAACCTCAAAAGGCAAGACCAACAAAATACGTAATTGGAAAATACTCTGACCACTGAATTTCAATCCCCTACAATTGCAGGACTCATTATCCTATTTTTGTTTATAAACTCCACCTTAAAACCAAGGAGTTTGCTACTGTTCCTCAGTACAGAGCAGGAAGGGCAGCTCTGGTGTGTTTTGGTAGGCTGGGTTGCTAAGGAAAAACACTGAAAGCACTCTCTGCTAAATCAAGTTTCTAAACTTAGGAATGTTTAAGCTACAAGGTGGAATCAAAACCCAGACTGCCTCCCCAGCTAAATTAACTATTACCCTTAAATATCAGCCTTACTATTTTGACTCAGTATATTATCAAAAAGTACTTCAGAGGAAAAAAAGTCCTCAAAAATGACAGAAAGTAATGTTCAACATAACTAAGTGGTATCACTGGGTGGGGATTTTTTTTTTTTTAAACAGTAAAAGTATTTTTATTATTTATTGAAAAGATTTTACAAAGACCTAGAAAGATTTTTAAGTTTGCATCCACAGCCTTTAATTCTTGTATTCACACAAATGACGTTTGGACAGCCTATCTTCCAGCTGAAGTATCTATCCCATGACTGAGCTTAGCACCTCTTATCCAAGAAGCTATTTTAGAAAAAGCAGAGTAAGTGTACTTAAATCAAACCTGCACAAGGACAGGCTGCTACTGAAATTGCATCCTCTAAGGAAAATTCATGTGCTTGTGTTACTGGGCTGGCACATAGAGAATCTGCACAGTGGAACACCCAGCAACTTGCAAATCTCCTGGGCCTGCAATGTCTCCCTAGATCTGTACAATAATTTTCATCAGAAAGTGAATTTAATACCAAAGTACACCATCCACAGCACTAGGGGATTTTTGTTAATCCACAAACAGATGGACACTACCTGGCAGACACATCACAGTCTGCAACAGTCTGTATTAAAGTCCACACTTAGCAAAAAGGAAGATAAAGCCCCCCAAGTGGAACTGCAGTAAATGAGTAAATGAGCACCCAAGGCTGGCCTGTATCTTTTTTCCAACAACACAGTATTACATGTTTCAGTATTTTAGTTAAAACACGCCTGGATATTTGACAGTCCTGTTGATCCTTTGACTTGTGTACACAGCAACATTTGTTCAGTCCCTTACCCCAACCACACAAGTCTTTACAAATTAATAAAGCCAAGGGAAAAGACATACTGCAAATATATAGGAAATCTGGAGTTTGAAACCAACATTTCATCTGTTTGGGAAAAAAAAAGGAAAAACAGTGATGAAGTTTCAAGATGGTGTCATCTTTTAAGACATCAGTAGTAAACACAAAAATACACAACACTAAACAGAAATGAAAAGTCTAGTCAGTTTGCAATGTGCCCATTCACCCTACCAAAATTCCTCTAGGCCCTGCTTCCAGGAGCCATCTCCTAAGATTCCAGCTTCCAGCAGACACAGCCACTTTCTCTCATGTCAGGACTGCAAACCATCACTGACACAGTCTTCTGACGTAGCTGTCTTGCAATGCTCTGCATCAAAACATTCTTCAGACTCTGTTAAAAGTTTTTCCATCTTAAAAAAACAAGCAAAGTAAGTGATCATAAATTCTAAAAAATGTAAATTCTCTTTCTAAATTAAACTCATTTTAAAACAATACTGAAAACCAAAGAATCTGTTTTCTCCAGTGTTTTGGGAAGTTTAACATTTGGCCATATATGCTTTAAATGACGCTCCATTTAAATTTCTCTGCTTCTAACATAAATTCATTCATTTTATTTGCATTTGTTTGTAGAGGAGTTCCTGAGGTTTTTTTGGGAGAATAGGCTCTGATTTTCACAGAAGCAGTTACAAAAGCAGCCCTTCAGTGGAAGCACAGACTGTGGACAAACTATCTTGAGTCTATACCTAAGGTTTTCAATAATGCCATCAGTTCACCTCTAGAATGGCCAGTCAAGAGTGCAGTGCTGACCTGAATGACATAACCTTGCTTCCATACACAGCCACTGCCTATGGCCAGCACCATTTGCATGAAAATATTTTACCCACACCTGAAACCAGCCCTTACATAAAGACAGCCTCTGCCCTTCAAACAAACAATGGGCAGCAAGTAGCTGATTGAGATTCAACATCTCCTTGGCCTAGGAGGAGGAATGTTCCAGCATTAGAATTGTTGGGTGTTTGACAGACAGGATGGAGAAGCAGCAAGAGTGAAAAAGAGGAATTGGATACATTATCCCTCTTATAAATGCAACACAGAACTGTCACCTCTCCTGTTACTGATTATCATCAATGCTGAAGATAAGCCAAGCGTTTGGGGATCTCTTGAATATTCTTTACTCCTGGCTCAACTGTGCTATTTAGCAGCAAAATTAGCCATCATAGATCAATACCATTTGAATTAATGACAGAAGTAGGCTGTGTCACGTTATAGAGATACTGCCTCCAATTAATCAGAACATTACACATCTAAGAGTCTTTTAGAAGTGAGCATTTTAATCTGCATTTACTGTTTCACTTTGTGTACTTGTACAATCCATAGCTGGAACTGTGATAAACAGATCATACCCACTAGATCTTGGTTGTAGTTTATGACACAGAAAAGACGAAAAACACTTTTTACATCTCAGCAACCCTTTTACCTACATATGGTTTCACAACAATTTCAATGATTTCCAGTTTTTAATATTCAAATATTGTTAATCAGTAGGCAATTGCAACTGATTAATTACTTTTCTCTAATTCTCAAAATTCTTTTATATGTTCAAGAATAAACAAGTCACTCTACACCTGCTTCATCAGTAAAAGGAGAAATAAAGAGATGTATCTGACATCTTGAAGATTTCCTTATTGTCAATACAGTTCTCTGGAGATGTCTATACTGACCATAAACTCTAACTAATTTGCACCTGTATGTTTAAATTTAAGTTCAGCAGGTTTTGCTCTAAGGGGAAAGCAAACACCTAGTGCCTAAAACCCAACTTAGTAATAATTCTGTAAATAAAAATAAATTTCTGTCGATTCTAAGATGACTGCCTGAACTGCCACCTATCACCCAGTAAGTCAGTTGTCTAAAATCTAGCTCCAAGAAATATTGCCCATGGCAATGCCAATTTATTTGACTGCTCCTAAGCAGAGCCTTCCTTAAACTGACTTTCTCTTGGACAGGTTAATACTTGTGTCCATGCAGGGAAAAATATGTTCAGCCAAGTCACTGTCAGCTCTGAAACTCTCAGCAGATTTTGTAACAGATGCTAGTAATTTTTTTAGAAGTTCTACCACAGGGTATTTACTACATGTATTAATTAAAATCTAACAGTTGTGGCCCAAATTATTCCTTGATAAATTTAAGCATGTAAAAAGCAGCAGCATAGTTAGGACCTCATTACTGTAGGTTCTTATTATACAGAGAAAAGGGCCCTCCTGCAGAGAGCTCTGTGCACCCCTTCCCATTCATCAAAGGCAGGTTCCAGGGAGAGACCTTAATCTCTGGAATGAGGTGGCCAAGTATGGTATCTAAATTTCAGTTTGCTACAGGAAATGTGACTGTGTGTGCTAACTGGCAAGAGATGCTCTTACAGGTTTTACTGTTCATTGTGCTGTTCCAGGCCTGAATCCCAGCCCTGTACAACTACCAGATATTTTCAGCAGTCGTAGAGCTGTACTCAGCTTTTAATCACATGTAATAACTTTCTTGCAAAAGACATCACTTGAGTTAGAAGAATGCAGTGATGACAGTTAAAATGAAATCAACCCCCTTGAGTAAAATGCCACAGTTATTTTCAGAGATCTGCATAAATAGCAGCTAATTTGCAACTATATCTTCTCAACTCAAAAAAGTATTTTCAAGAATTTGATAAAGTCTTTTCCATGTACAACTAGGCTCGAGGAAAAAAAAAACCAACCACAAGTATTTTATTTCTTTAGAACATCAAGGGATGCTGAAGTCAAGTCCACTGCCCTTGCTGCCATATATGATTTGCCTTATCTGATACAGTCCTGACTGCTCAACATATTTGAGAAATTGCTACAACATGAATACTCAGCTGCCAAACCTCTCATTTTTTAAAAACACATTAAAGAGGTCTCTTAACTGAACAGTTTAAGATTGTACTGGGTGCATGTGGCAAGATTTTTGGAGGATGGAGGGTCAGGGCCACTGGGGGGCTTCTGTGGGAAGTTGCCAGAAGCTTTCCCTACAGAGTAATTTCCCTATTTCCCTCCCAACAGAGCCAATGCCAACCAGCTCCAAGACGGACCTGCTGCTGGACAAGGAAGAGCCCAGCAGCAACTGTGGGATTTCTTCAGAAGAAAAAAAAAATTATTTCACAAAAGTAGTTCTGTCCAGGGAAAAGTGAGAACATGAGAGAAACAACTCTGCAGACACCAAGGTCAGTGAAGGAGGGGAAGAGGTGCTCCAGGTGCCAGAGCTGAGATTCCCTGCAGGCCATTGAGGAGGAGGTCGTGAATCAGGAAGAAAGTGAAGCTCACAAAGAGGGGTCAGGGGAAGCTGTTTCTAATATTTGTTTTACTTTTCATTATCCTACTCTGATTTGACTGCTAAAAATCTCCAATTCGAGTCTGTTTTGCCCATATTGGTAATGGTGAATGATGTCTCTCCTTGACCTTATCTCACTCCTCCAACTTTTCCACTGTGCTTTGCTCCCTGTCCAGGTGAGGAGGGGAGTGACAGAACAACTTTGGTGGGCATTTGGCATCCAGCCAGGGACAAATCACAACAACTGAAATTAACTTGTAAACCATGTTGGGAAATGTACTTATTTCAATTTCACAAGCTCATATAGTTAGTTTCTTTTAAAGTAGTGACATCTCAAATCCCTTGTCATTGACTAACCTGGACTGCTTCAAGTCAAGAGCTTTTTCTATTTTACTTACTCAGTGGGAGATCACAATGTAAGAGCTTTACTTATACATTGCCTTCTCTACTGGGACACGACAGACAGGAATGTTGTTTCCATGTGGCTGACAATGCAAACAACCACAGTAGCAGAAAGCAGAGCTGGAGTTCATAACTTTGCTGGAAAAGAAAACTAGAACAAATGAAAACCCTCCACACAACTGGGGTTGACAAAAAAACCCCACCATTTCCCCAAGCACTGCAAGTCACCAGTAAGAAAGCAAATGACCTTGTAAGTTCTTACATGTTAAAACTAAACTAGAATCTTGTGTTACATGGGAATCAAGACTCAGAACTTTACAGCAAAGGAAATTCCAGAGCGGTTTGTCAGAGCTTAAAACCCATTAATTTTAGGAACACTGATGAACTAATCTTCTCTCTCTGGCAAGTGAATACATTCTACTACTCTCCAATAAAACAGTTTACCAGCTTGCTCCCTGAGGACAGAGATGTGAATCAATCTTATTTCAGTCAAGGATAAATGCTTTAAAGCCCAAATCACTTCCACCCCTTTAGCAGAGTTCACTTCAAGCACAAATACCTCCACTTACACTAAAAACCTTTCTACAAAACATCTGCTAAATATTCTGCATCCCAAATGCCAAACTCACTCAAAGCGAATGAAGATGACAGTTTAGGTGCCTCCCACCAGAGCCAATACAGAGTGCCTTCCAGTATCCCTTCTAGTCTTCCTACTGCCCATTCCCCTTGGTAAATGTTTTAACATCATCTAAAATTACCCATTAGTCCTTGATGGACCTGTCTACACTTATTCCCAAACACAAACTGCGCCTACAATTGTCTGCCACTCCTGCACTGTAACCAGAACATCACTGTGCAGACCCTCTCCCCAATCCCAACAGAGGTTCAAGCACCTTGTCAGATTTACTCTGTCAGACTTCCTCACTGGCTGTGCCAGAAAACCAAGGAGTTCAGCATAAAGGCAGCAGGTAGCAGGCAGAACAGTAACAACTTGTGTGCACTGGAAGCAAATCACAGAATACTGAAATATTGCTGAAAAGAACACTTTTGTATTTCCTCAGCTCTCAAATAGCAAAATTAAAGTACACAATCTTATATGAAAACTTTATTTGTAAACTAAGCAACCTCCAAATCAGATCTACTGTCAGGCTGTCACTATGGTTCTGTGTGTAATGGATTTTCCTAATGAACTAACAAGAAAAAACTTCATTAGAGCTTTTCTTTTAGTTAATCAAAAGTAACAAAAAGAACATTTTGATAACATTTTGGTTATTCACTTGAATGCACAAAAGATAGGACACAAGGGAAAGAAATGTCAACTATAATTGCAAAAGTTTCAAAACACAAAGGACCTGAGAAACAATTGTTGGCAAATATGTTTTCTGTTATTAGCCATCTGAAAATAAGCATATATTATATGCAACTTCTTGTAAAGCTTTATACATAGCCAAATGTACCAGAAAATTAATTCCCTTTAAAAACACTTACATGAACATGACAGAAATAAGTGATTTTATCAAATGCACAGGGGCAGTTTAGGCACATTCACATCAACACTGTACTCATACCTAGCACACCCTTAAAAGAAAAAAAAACTCAAACACTTTCAAAAGCCCAAGTATCTCCCCTAAAATATAAACCAAGATAAAGATTATCATGAACAAACAGAGAACAAGAAATTACCACAATTTAATATCAATCTCTATTGAATATTCTTTTAACACATACAAGTCAGATGACTGAGGATTGGTTTTCTGTTCCCCCCATGAAACACTCTCTTATCATTTCCTGGCTGCCATTTGATATTTAACTGGCAGAGGGAGGGTGGGTGGAAAAGCATTCTTTTTCTAGTTCAAGTATTTTAGGAGAAAGTCATTGAGTGAGGAGCACCACATTTCAGGATACAAATTTAGTCTGCATCATAAAATTTATTACTAGACTAAGGCAACTTCCTAGCCACACACGAGAGAATTTAGCATTCTAGTTCAACAATTAGCAAGATGAATCAACAGCCTGGGGGAGGAGGAAAGACTTGCCTCAAAACAAATTTCAATTTTTCAAAATTCTGGACCAACAAGCTTACTGCATTAGGAAATACTAACAAATGAAGAGAAGATATTTCCTCATTTGAATCATTTGTATCATTACATTCATTACATTAACAGTCAGCCTGAAACATGCAGAGAGCTCAAACATCCTAAATACTAAGAAGTCTTGAGAGTTTGCCCTGTAAGTCTGCACAAAAACTCACAGCTCAGAGCATGTCTTCTCATACTCTTCCCTGCAGAATAAAAACAAACCAAAGGAGTTCTTTTTGAGCTTTTGGATATGAAGCTTTAAACTTATTCACTGGTCTAGAGAGTATGCTAAGTGAAGAAGGGCATCAGAGAAAGCACAGACACACAGGGTTTTTTCTATCAAGCTGTGCAGATCTGGAATAAGGCATGAAGAACCACGTAGTACAAAGAAACAGAAATAATGCTTACAAATAAAGCAAGCTGTGAGTTCTCTGAGCTGTGAAGTTCCCTTTCAGCTCTCCCTGCAAAGTTTTCCTCCACACAATTAATTTGTTTTTAGCAAGCTATTTTTAAAAAGATCACCTGCAAACTTTAAGAGCAGAATTGTGGATCATTACACTGCATAATTAATTCAAATCTGAGCAAGCAAGGTTTTACAGCTACCTTCATGCTTCAGCATAGCCTGTGTTCACTTTTAAAAATGAAACAGGAAGGCACTGCATTCTTAGACATTCACCTTCTTCCCATCTTCCCACTAAGGACCGCCTATGACAGAATACAACACAATGGATTATCAATACATTTAATTTTACATTCTGTGTTGCATCTTTCAAATTTTTCTAAGAGGAAACTATTTCAGTCTGCTTGGATAATTCACTGAGCCAGCATCTAACTAAAGGAATGCAAACAAAGGTTATGAAAACAATAGTGTAGTCTGTACTAGACTCCAACTGAAGTTTTCACAGAAACAGATGCCAAAAGTTATGCAATTTACACTGCAAATGTAAATCTCTCAGGTAGAAGTGCTGCAACTGAACTAATGTAAACTCGACCCATGCTGCTATATGATAAGGACAGCCAAATGACAATGCAATTCTTGTCTGTCATATGACAGTTATTTTCAGCCAAGTAAAACTAGTTTCGTGTTTCTAGTATAGTAACAACTTCATGGCACATTAATCCAGGCTGCTTCACTTGAAAATCATTAGTCCTGTTTCAGATTTTCAGGTCTTAAGGAAAATTCTGTAGTCACATCACGGTGTAGCAGACAAAACTTTGTGCAATGACTCATTATATGGGAACATTGGTCTTACAAAGGTTATTTATGTAACAGGAGTTCCATTTGAAAAATAGTGTGTTTTAACATTTGTTGCACAGAACTTTTAATACTATCTACTTAGCAGACAGGCATCCAAAAGCTTTATAAGGTGTCACTACATACAATAAAACATCTTTCTAAAGACAGCCTCTTTTAATTTTTTTTTCTTGCTAGTACACTTAATATTTAAGCAAATACTTGTATTTTATGCAGAAAAATACTTCTTACCATTTGTAATCCATAGCTGGAGAATGAAAGCTAAATTAAATGACAGCTTAAAACAAAAAGGAAAATGATAGAATAATTCAGGTAAGAAGAGACTTCTGGAGTTGATCCAATCTAATCATGCACTAAAAACACTTATAATCTGAATTAAAATATTGAGAGTTTATACCCCTGATAATTAGATAAAATGTTAAAAAATGTTATAAATGTTATAAAAGAAGTTAGATATGCAAATTGACATTATAAACAGCTCCCATTCAAACTTCACTACCCCACAAAGATACCTCAGCAGCATTATTTCCCACCCTTTTTCTAAGAACAGCCTCTTTGTGCAGGCCATTGCTCCATCTCACTTTAAACCTGAGCACAGGCTTCTGCCACTTCCCTTCTGTAGGCACTGGCACTTTAGTGGTCTCATAGTAAACTCATGAAACTCATCCAGCTGAACACCCAGCTTGGCAGAAAACTCACAATTAGTTGGCCAAGTAAATTCTAATGTTGGCACAAGGTGGCACTGGGAAAGTGCAGTTGGATGCAGAACATCCTTTTTGTCAGAAGTGCACATTTATTTCATCTTGAAACTGCAGAATCAGTCCTTTTACTAACACCCCCCCCCAAACCTCTCTGACACAAGCATGAATGAGCCTACAAATAAAATTCAAATTATCCTAAATAGGGACTAAGTTGAAAAATGTTTTTAATATTCTTGCTGTTGCTCTAACTTTTAACTGTATCAAGGAAGCACATAGAGAGAACAAAACCAAACCAACCAAACAAAAAACCTCCATGCCATTTAAAATGAAAGGAAATAAAAACTCCACAATGTAACAAAGCCTAAAAGTCTGGTACATAAAGGTTGGTAAAGCTGTTGGGAATAAAACACTAGAAGTAGGCTGGGGATGGGGATCAAATGATGTGCAAGAAGGCTTAGGAACACCTTTTTCCAGGCACCCTACTAATGGAATTCAAGAAGAGATGGGACGCAGCTTCTTACCTGAACCCTGACATCAGGATGGAAATTTTAAGGCCTTTATAAAGGCACAAGGGATCAAAAAGTATCTTGAAAAGCTGAGGTAAATAGAACACACTTCCCAAGGCTAGTGTGCTGGTTTAACACAGGCTCCTAAAGCCAGGAAATTACTCCTAATTCTTGAATCTTGCTTTTGTAATGAGGTCCTTACAAAGCAAGTAAAATTTGAATTAATTCCAGTCAATGGAGTAGAAGCCTACTATCAGATAAGTCCCTAGCTGATGGGGGAGGTCTGTACAACCCCTCTTTCCACTCCTGATGATCCATTACTGCCAGCTCAGAAACAGGGAAAATGTGGCATATGCCAGAAAAAAAAACCAATCTGGCAACTGGGCTTTACCATTTCACACACTTTTAGCAAATTCATGATTTAATTCCTCCCTCTTGTTTCTTATCAAACATTTTCTTTCTCAACTTCACAGAACTCTCTCCTCATTCAACTGAATAAAGTCTTACCCAGAATCAAAGTACCATATGATCTTAAAGTTATACAAATGATAAAGTGCCAGACTTCTCTAAACAGTTCCATTTCAGAATTTACTGAATTCAAACAGTTGTTTCAAATGAAACCACTCTCTCCCTACTCTTATCAAAACACTGTTTTCCCAGTGTTATTCACATCTCATTCTATGTTGAACACCCCTACTCTGTATAGCCTTTCTTTTCATTAAGTGCTCACAAACAGCAGCGGAAGATAAGGATTTAATTTTCTTCTTTGAAGTGGCACAGTATTTACCCTGAATGTGCAAAAGCAGCCCTACACACCCTACATTTGAAATTCTGCTGCCCTTTTTAAGCTTGGTAGATAACTCTTAGAAGCTGGCCCTACTAGGCCACAGAAAATCTCCAAAGGGGCTGGTGGGGTGATCACACTCCACTTCCTTAGGAAAGGGGAGTATCAGATTTAATTTATACTTCCTAAGAGGAGAGAAAGGCAAAGACAAAGATAAGATATCACAGGTCAAACAACTCTGTATCTTAACTAGCAGTATCTCACACCAAATTGATTATTTCTGTAGTACATCCAGAAGAATAATATTCTTTTACTGTTTTCCTTTCATCTACATATCAGAACATACCAGACCAGTGGTATAGATTAATTCACAATCATCAACTTTTGCTTTCAGAACCTTAAATACAATTATGAGACTCTGACAAACTCATTTCAGACACTAAAGAGGATATTTCTAAATAAGTGTTCTTTTAAAACTTGCTATTATTCAAAAGAAAGTGTTTTTAAAAATAAACAGATTCAGTATGGGTATATGGCCAGCAAAGCTCAAAGGAAGCTATGCCAAAGGCAATTTCAGCAATTAGAGAACTAGTGATGAATTGATAAATGGGAGATAAACTTTAATATAAACCAAATTATTTAAGTCAGAAATTTATATTGCCAGAAACCTCATGCCATCTCTTCTTTCATTTTGAAAAAAAGAACAGGACCAAAGAATAGTGTTGAACACTTCAAATGTATATAACAGGCTTTCATTACTATAAACTGCAATGCAAATGTTTTGACAATAATCCTGATTCAACTTTATTTCCCAGAAAGTTCTTGTATTAAAAAAAAAAATAAATAAATAAATATTAGATTACATACCCCACCACACTATGATATGCCAACAATCTCAAAAAGCAGTTGTAATTTAAATGAAAAGAATCTTGTAGAAGAGGCAGAAAAGGTTGACTGTTATCTTAGGCTTCTTTCTCTTCCACAAAACCTCAGTCTCTACACACAAGATCTTTCTTACTCCTGCATTCTCAAATGTGATTGAAGATGGGCCAGTCCTTCTATGCAAAGGCACTTAGGCATGGAAACAACACCAGTAGACTAAAATGCAAAATAAAAAAAAAAAAAAAACCAAATGAGCAAACAAAAAACTAAAGAGACCTGTACACATCTTCCAGAGATATTCAGAAAAACTGCATATTGAAATGACTTACAGTAGTACCAAACCGCAGTAGTAATTTCTACATAATAACAATTTGTTAGATGAAAAAAGAATGTATTATAAGTACGTATTTAGAAAGCCTGTGTCACCTACAAAGAGTTCAAGACTTTCAGGCTGATGTTTTTCTTTGGTAGTTTGATATCATGTTCATAAACATCAACTCAACATGAGGGTTTCTACCATAAATATTTTGGAAAGGGATCTTTATAAATGAATCACCTAGTGAGGCTCACCACATTTCTAGGTGAGAGAAGGTGTTTTGGCACAGACATGATCTCAGCATAGCTTTAACACACTCAATTTGAAAACTCTGAGAAACAGGGAGATTGGATCAATTGTCTAATATCTTTTTTTTTCCCTTTGGTTCTCCATTCCCAAACCCATCATTTACATTTCTCCTAACTATGGGGTACTCTTAGGATGTCACTCAGGTTACCTAAATCTCAAGAATACTGAAACAAATTCAACTTCTTCTTTTAAGAAGAGAGCCCAATCACAAAAACACACACAACCCACAATACACAGATGTGCATATTCATATACCACGAGTCAGCTAGAACAGAATGCAGTTTAATATGAAAAATAATCAGGCAGAAGAAGGACACAGAGTTCAGTTGTTAAGTACTCACAAGCTACTACTCTATTCTTACTCACACCTCTTCACCCTTTCCAGATGCAGGCTGGCAGCCCAGAGCAATGGCTACCTGCAGTACTCACCACCCAAACTGATGAGATCCTGCTTGACACCAAGTTACTGTACATGGGAGTCATTTTCCTTATAAATCACCCTTAAATTCCATCTAATATACTCAACTAAGCTGGAAAACAGATTAGAAGAATGTGTCACAATATGTCAGTGTCTTTAAATTTCATTGCTGCAGAAAAAACCTCCTACAGCTCCTACAGCTGCAGCAGTGACCAAAGTATGAGAAGAGGAACGTCTTTTTTTTTTTTTTTTTTAATAGCAAATAACACACATTGTATTGCAGAAGTCCACCTGTTTATCAGGTTTACTGAGTACATAACATTCATCAGCAGGGATTCTTTGGAGATTCGTGTCCTGAACCATCCATCTAAGATCTAGATGGCAAGTTTGATTCTGGATCAACAAAAAAATCTTCATATCAAATTCACACAAGAGCAGAACCACCTTAACCTTCTCTGCAAACGTCACTCTGCACAGGTGTGATCCTGCAGTTAGAGCTAACAAACCACTTTTCTTCTACAAACACTGTCTCTGCCTTTCCAATACCAGTAAAACCCAAAGTCGTTGTTCTTCTAACCATATTATTAGACATTATCTCCTTTCTCTAGGGGTAGCAATGGTACAACAGTTCAGTGGTGACCCACAATACTCACAACCTGCAAAAACGTCACACAGCTTCTCATGAGAAAGACCTACCAGATTTCCTTACAACAGTACCCCAAGTACATTTTAAATTAAAAGGTGATGACACCTATTTAGATTTAGTAAGGTTTTTCCCTTTTTCTTAAGTAGATGAGAAAATAATACAAGAGGAAAAAAACCCAAGAACATAAAAATCATTCCAAACAAGACCAGAAACTCAAGCAAGTGTGCAGGACCCAAAATGGCACAGCAGACTTGTCATTAATGTTCTAGCATGCCACTACATTTACTACAATCACATACAGTATTTCAGTTTATGTATAACACATACTTAGGATTACAAAAAATTGTCAAAATCTGTTTTCAGAATAAATTCTTTAAAAATGCCAAGATTTGTTCCTATTTTGGTCACCTGCTGACTGTTGACAGACTGCACATAGATACAGCTCCTGGTACCAGGCCAAATTTACATTTAATCAGGGGAAAACAAATTCAGCATGGCTTTTTATCTGTATATTGAAGAAAACAGGAGCCAAAGTTTCACTAATGCAAAAACATGTTGAGCATGATATGTTATGATATGGCATGTTATGAAAGTGGCACTAAGCAACAAGAACCACTGCTAAAATGGAAAAATTAGATTCACTTTTTCGGCTGATCTGAGAAAGTAATCTAATAATAACAAATTTACTTTGGTCTAAATTCCATTACCATTTTTAAAATAAAAGGCAACATGATACCTGGCCTTTAAAAACAAGAGTTCTGCCTTTAAGTTTCCTACCTTTGCTTCTCTACATAGTGATACTTAAACTGCCACTTTCCTTATATACATTCATTCCAGTATAAAATACATCTGGTGCATAAAAATGCTGCAAATAAAGGGAAAAGGTCTTTCTCTAAAGACTTTTTCATGTCTTAAAATGTCTCTATTTAAAGACAACTTTTATCTCCAGTTCTTTCTCATTGTAAGTTTTGCTGCCTAGTTCTAAATTATTTGAAAAAGCACCCACCACTCCCTCCTACCCCATATAATCCATGACACCTTTCAAACACCCAGCACAGCTCTAACTACATGTTAGCAAGTCTATGAGTACAGTTCTTATTTTTTTAAGACAGTAAATGGGGTATTTTTCAATGCATACTTATTTGTAGTTAATTCTCTGTTGACATTTTAAGTAACATAACTTGTATTCATGTTGAATTAATTCATTTTACATGTACAGTACAGAATAGTCCTGATATATAACCTCCTGCTCATGGAAGAAGTAAGTCTAATTTAGGAAACTAATAATTAACATTACAAACTCTATCTAGTGTGGTGGCACAACTGTATCATTTTCAAACTGCAACTGAGCATATTGCCAGCAGAAAAACATTCTCTTGAAATAATCACTTTCTTGAAAATAAATAACTCAATGCAGTATTACTGAGTACTTAATATGAACCACTAAAGCAACAGACAGTACCAAGGTGTGTGGGAAAAGGGAATTATACCTAACACACAAAGCTAAAGCTCTTCTCCAATCATGAGCATAGATAGACACCACATGTCAAATATAACTTTGAGATACCATAAAATTTTAGTTGAAAAATGGTTTATTACACCTCAGTATCAGTCCCAGAAGAGCCCAAAGTTTCCTATATTTAAAACACAGCACTGTCCTACTCAAGCAATTTAAAATTTATTTCCATAACAGAAACCAACAGAAAATACTTCAGTTTGGAGTTCATACTGAGATGGATAAAGCTCATCCCTATCAGAGATGTCAGCTTCCATCCAGTAGCTGTTATTTCAAATACAACTGAAATTCATAAATCTCCAGGAAAAGACACATAATGCAGAAGGAAGAACAGCAATAGTTTTTCAAGATGCATTATGGAAGCAGCATAAGACTCATATAAACCTTAAGGACTATGACAGTGGACACTGAAGACCACTTTTGATTTAAGCAGGTCTTCCGTTTTCAGAAGTCTTTTTTTTCAGATAACATTTATTCTGGAAGCTACTTTTATTTGAAAGAAGGATGCTTCCACAACATAGCATATACATCAACAGAAAGAAAAGAACCAAGACCTTTAAAATTTAAGAACACAGATAAAGAAGGAAGAAAAAAATTAAAAAAAAAATATCTACAGCCAAAAAAAAAAAAATCTACATCCATTTGCCAACTGGTGTCTGAGAGGGTCACACTTTTGGAACACCCTGCTTATTGATCAATTGCTTTCTCACAATGCCATGGGATATATGCAGGTGCTTGCAGCCAGCACTCCACTCTTTGTTTGCCTCTGACTTCAAACAGAAGGCCCCTTTCTAAATCTTTAGTTATCTGGACAACTCCACACTGAAATTAATTGCCATTTTATCAAAGGTAACAAATTGCAACTTAAAATAAAACTTACACTCAGCACTAAGCTTGAATATCTACAGCTTAGTTACCAGCAGACTGTTACTATAGACAAGCCTTCACTACAAATCTAGCTTCAATTAATTCATTTAAATGCAGCATCAGAACATTTCCATTATATTGCTGTGTGATTACAGGAAAAAGCAAACTCAACACACAGGTAATGTAAGAGCTATTAACTACATTATTTGAGACTCACATCTCTGCTTCAAGAGGTAAAAACATTTAATCTCTCCTGTACACTGCACTCATTTTTATAGTGATCTTCCACCAGAACTTTGGCAATAGATATGATGGAAGAGGAGTAAAAGCCTCCAGTCTCACACCTACCCACTCTATTCTCTTCTATAACTTCCTTAGTAGAGCTAGAACAGGCCACATCAGGTATTGCAATCTGATCACATGAAAACAGCTACTTGGACTCTTATCATCTCAGCACTGCTGGATGCACAGTCACTGCAAAGAGTCCCTAGGGGAGAGGTGGGTGACCGCAGGTCAGGAGCAGAGAGCAGCCAATAAAGGAATCACACGGAAACAATCAGCAGAAACCCTCAAGATTTCAGGTATGGGCACTGAGAGAGCAGCAAGCTCTGCCCAGCGCATCACGGGGGATGAGTGGGGCACAGGCAGGCCTGGATGCTCACTGGCAGCTGCATCAAAAACATCACTAATACTCCAAAGGAGAAATTACAAACAAAAGGTATTCAACTTTGAAGCTGGATTTAAGCTAAAATGAAAAAAAAGTAAGTAGCTTTAGTTCTGAAGACCTTGTAGAAAGCCTAAAACTTTCAAAGGAAGCCTCGGAGACAGCCTTTAAAAAACCCCATATCAATGAACAATTAAAGCCACCACAGCCCCTGTCCCTTAGTCCTCATGTCACAGCCCTGACACCCCTCAGAAACACCACCTCACCTCTGGTTCATCCCGGGTTTGACAACACTCTACTGAGAGACCTAACAGTATTAAGAGCTCGATTCTATTTCCCTCTCATCTCAACTTTGTAAGGAACGGCCCAAGCCGCGACATCCGCGCTCTGCAGAGACCGTGCTAGAACCAAGCCGTGCGCGTCACCGGCACCTGAGGGGAAGGAAACCCAAACCCTGCAGCAAAGTTTATTTCTGCGAGGGGAACCCCGGCCACGGCAGGCTCAGGCTGTCACCGCCGTTAGCTCCGCGGGCGCAGCGGAGCGGGCGGCGGGAACACGGACAGGCCACCCCGGCGGAAGGAGAACGGCAGGGAAGGGACACGCTGCCCGCCCGCTCCCGCCGCTGCACCGTCTCGGAAGGGGCTGGCGGACCGGGACAAGCAGCCATGGGGGGCGGGAGATGCAATGCCCCCACCGCTCCCGCCAGGCCGGCTCTGGGGCTCCGGCCTGCGGCGCAGCTCCCGTGCCGGGGCGGGGGGCAGCGCGGCGGGGCTGGGTGTCACGCAGGTCCCGGGGAGATAACAGGCCCCGGCCCGCCGGGCGCGGGTGCTCGCGGCAGCGCCGAAGGGTGTTGGCCACTCACCCACGCAGGCAGATCCGCGGAGGAGACGCTGAGCCGCACCGCCTCCTCCTCGTCCTCCAGGAAGGCGAGCGCCCGGCCCAGGCGGGAGCTCTTGCCGCCGCGGTGCCTCCGGATCCAGAAGAGCCCGCACAGGGCGATAAGCACCCAGCTGAAGCTCAGCCCCAGGTAGCCCAGCACATACACGGGGAAGATCAGCACGAAGCTCCTCGCAAACTGCGACACCAATCCCGTCACGTCCACGCTCAGCAGCGGTGGAGGCGACTCCGGCACAGGGTCCGCAGCCGCCGCGTTCTCCGCGGCGGGCTCCGCGGCGGACCCCGCGGCGGACCCCGCGCCGGGGGGCTGCTTAGCGGCTGCCCCGCTCATGCTACCGCAGCGGCGGCTCCTACTGCTGCTGCCGCTCCTCCCGCTGCTCCTCCTCCTGGGGCGCTGGCTGAGAGCGGGCAGGGGGCAGGGCGGCGGCGGCGCCTCCTCGCATCCCGCGCCCGGCCCCGCTCACGGCGCTCCGGCACCACCCGCCGCCGCTTCCGGGCCCGGCTGGCCCAGCTCCGACCGCCGCTGCCGCCGGGAGGAGGTGGCTCGGCCCCGACCGCCGCTATTGGCGCCCGGCCGCCGCACGAACGCCTCTGCTCGCCGCCTCCCCCGCCCCGGGCAGCCTCTTCCCCTCCCCTCCGCCGCTCGCTCATCCCTCCCTCGCAAGCCTGCCCGGGAAGCGCGGTTCGCGCTGCCGCCGGGACCCGCGGCCGCTCGGGGCCCCTTCCCGGCTGCGCTCGGGACCACGGCCATCGCTGCGCGGCCGTCGGGAATGCGGGAAGAGGAGCGCGGCTCTGGGGGCCACCGCCAGGAAAGGGGCTCTCGGTGGGTGGCAGGAGCAGAACTAGCGTGCCAAGGCATATGTGCGCTTCCTCATAGGCAAAACACACCGTCTCCCGTTTTCGTCAGTCACTTACGCGGCTGGATGGTTTCTACCTGTTACGCCCTTCGATAAACCTGGCTTTGTTCGCTGTTGATGGGTGTAATTAAAGGAGAGACTGATCGATGCCTCGGAGGAACCGGACGCTGGTCACTGCACGCCTGAGTTACAACAGGTGTTCCCTGGAGTTTGGCTCACACATCCTCACATAAAGCTGCCTCCTCTGTCATCTTGTAAACACACGCGAGTACCGAGGGTGGCACCCACTGTCTTGGGCTTTGTTAAGCCGAAAAGGCTGATTTTATAACAGGCTTGTGTCCTGTATTCCTTTAACAACCTGGTCGTTGCACTATTTCTCCTATCATTTCTTTACCTTTTCAAATAACTTTGATGTAGCCACGAGTTTCGTAAGAGGCAGCTATTGCTTGTCCTTAGCTATTAAGTCCTAATCAGTTTGCTGGCACACACAGATTAAACTCAGCATTTACCAGGAGTTTGTGGTTTTTATTTGTTTTGGGTTTTTTTTTTCTTTTTTTGGCTTTAAATAGCTAACCTTTCACTTAGTGGGAATAAGGATCCTTTCTCCTCTCTTCAGATGCCAATTTTCACAAAATGTGTAGGACTTTGAAACTTCATTTTTGCAGGCAGTGAAGAGGGGAGAATCACTTTAGCCAATAAGTTGAAAAGTTATGAAAACACACATAAGTGGACAAATAGAAAAGCTATATAAAAGCTTCATTTTCTTAGGAAGTGAAAGTAACCTCATCTCAATTATCTAGAGAGAGGAAAAGTCAACAAAAAGGCAATGACATCAAAGGAAAAGTTGTTTGCTTAGTGTGGCACAGCAGAATTGGAAAAAGAATCCGTTTTGACAACTGAATGTGGTGTTCTGTTTTCTCATCTTTCCAAAATCTCTCCATGCCTGCCATCAGACTCAATGGACCACTCAAAGCTAAAATAATTTCTGGCCATAGACTCCTGCTGTTTTTAACTTTCTCTTTACCACTGACACTGTATGTTCCCCATCTGTATATTTAGATTACTCAGAATTAATATTCAGAACAACCAAATGATACAAAAAGATGTAACAAAATCAGTGATTTACAACTAGGTGGTAATCCAAACTTTGAAATTATAATTTTCTTTGGGTGTTCTAGAGAACTCAAAACACCTGCAGGCTGTAACTGTGAAGGAACTGAATGAAGAGCACCATAAGACTCTAGGAAAGCTTGTGACCTTTAACTGAGGGTATCAAGTATGATGCTGTGAACCCTTTAGATACCAATGAAATTAACTACAGTAAATCTGAGGGATTTTTTGCATTTATTGAATTCCTCTTCTAATTACTTACTCTGCTTATAATGTGACTTTAATGTCACTCACTCCTGAGTTTCAGTAACACCTAGTACAAATGGCCACATTGTATGTTGGCTCCCTCCATTATAACCAGCACTATTAATACTCTCTTGTTTTTTCAAGTCTCTTTTGTTCTCAGCCTTGGAGTCCATTGTCCATTTTATTTCCCTATCCAGCCTCACAGTGTTTGAGTCAGAAAACAACTGTACCACAAATTAAAATGAAAATTCAAAATGAGAGGAAAAAAAGTGACTGAATTAATGTGATATTTGGCAAGTAACACTTTACCATAAGCTACGTATTATTTTACTCTTATGTATGTCCAGCATGTATATAGAAAATGAGCTGGATATAGAATTTAGAGAAGTTCCCCATATAGTCAAATTTAATACAATGGAGAAACACAACAGGAAATAAAAAGTAATCTTGTAGTAGCATTTAGGATGACAAACATAATATAATTGTAGACCAGCCAGCCTAGCACTGATCCTGCACAGAGTAATTCATTAATTGATGTGGAAATTTGATTAATCAGAACTAAAAGTGGGTGATTATGTTCCAATCAAAGAGGAAAACAGAAGTAAGGTCTTGTAGCATGAATTTGATAACATTTATCTGTAACATCAAGAGGAAGTTCTGATAAAGAGTTTGCCACTGACTTCTAAGAACCTTTGTAGATAACTGACTTGGGCCCACACAATATTTTGATTAAGAAACTGGGTGGTATGAAATTAGCATAGGCATTGTTGTACAGAGACAAAAGAGTTTTGTTAAAATCAAGATAGAAAGTCTGCTGCTTGGTGATAAATTAAGGTTAGTTACTTCATTATAAAATTTATAATAAAATATTGTAGTTATTTGTTTATTTTTATCTTTTGGTGCGGAGGAAGAGTTTAATGATTTGCTCAAGAATCTTGGAAAGGTTAATTCACATATTTCCTGCTCCTATATTTTAATATTAAAAAAAAGTAAAATTTAAAAATATGTAGTTTAAAAAGATGCTCTTTTGTGCATCAGGAACTCCTGAAGATAATAATTTATGGCCCAGAGGTTGCTTTGGCTTCTTCTTAAGTATCCTCTAATCAATTGTATCAGCTACCCAGCTGATTTTATTTATTTCATTTAAATTATATTTATTCTTTCCACATTCTGCCTTTTTTAGGCCTGTTGTACTATTAGTATTTTTATTAATACTTTTTGTTAGCAACATCCCTTTATACTCATTCTTAGCCATATGTGTTTGCTTCTCCTTTTTGCTCTTTCAAATGCTACAGCTTTCATTGCATAGTAGGGTCATCCTATGCTTACCTTTACATTGCATCACCATCAGATTGCCATGATGATTTGCTTTCCAGTAAATACCATCACTACTCTCCCAAATAACTTCCTGAAAGATCTTATTTGTACATCATTTTTGACCAGGAGAAAAATTGGGAAAATTCATTTATGTGGTAAAAAAGAAAACCTAATTTTCCCAACTTCTTTGGAGTTCACACAAGAAAACATTTTTGGAAGCAATTTTAATTGTTACTTCATGACCATTTTCAGTAACAGTTTATTTCCCTGAAGGACAATATGTGGTATTACACCTAATTTTACCCAACAGCATTATTTCAGTCTAATGGTTCTCTCTAGACTCTTTTGCTATTGAAGAGAAATCTTTATTGAATAGAAATCTGAGAATTTTTGCTGAGGAACATTATCCTTAAAAAAATTTAATTATTAATGAAAATATAATTTACATGAAATTTTATCCTAGTAGATTCTCATGATGGAATACTCTCTACTTCTGTGTTTGATTTTATGCAGCTGTCACAACCTGCTCCAGGTTATCCAGCATAGACCACAAATATTTTTTGCCTGCTTTAATTTATCTAATAGATAGCACAAAGAAGAGCCAAAAGACTCTAACATACCTGAGCTTCTGGTTGGAGAAAAACTATGTATGTCTGATCCCTGCTATCACCCAGGCTGGCTTCAGTTTCACTGAATGCATAAATTGTACTCTCATGACAAGATCCTCAAATATTTATTGTTCCTGAAGACAGAAATACTTTCCACTAAGATGTGTTTCTTAACAAGTTTTCACAATAATTATAGTCTCCTTTTTTTTCCCCTCATTGGATTCTTACAAGTTCAAAACTAAAGACACAAACTTTACTGCAGTAATCCACATTTTTGATGTTTCTACTTATGAACCTGAAATAAAAGCATTTTGATACTTTGCATATCATTTATGCATGTCTGCTGATAGAAATATTTAAATTTTCTTCTAATCTTCAAAAGGCTTCAGCAAAAAGTGGCTAAAAAAGCGGGGGGGTTGTTGAACCCTACAAAGCCTAGATCCTAACAATTCCTTCATAAAAATAATTTTTAAAAATTTAAAAAAAGGTGGTGTTTTTCCTAATAATAGAAGAGTCTGGATTTTTGTGTCTGGTGGAAAGTTGCCATTTGTCCATTTGTGCCTCTGAGGGGTAATATTTCCAGTAACTTTTTGATATAATACTGTGATGTGTCATTCCACAGAGGTGAAGAAAAATGTAATAATGCTTCACTGGCTTAGAGGAACATCAGCAGATAAAAACAAACAAACAAACAAAAGTTTATTACTACAGAATATAAAAAGCTGTGCTATTTTATCTTCCTGTTTTTCAGATAACAAGGCAGGTGGAGAAGGAGATATATGTACCAAGCCAGAGAGGAGAAAAACCTGTAGAGGCTAAAATTGTAATAAAATTCTCAGGGCTGCCAACCCCCTTTTTTACAACACTTTTCTTCGAAGGAAAATCTAGGGCATCCTTTTATGATGGCTTTTCACAACATTTTATTGCCTGTATTCAGTTGAGTCTAACACACATTTTAAAAAAGCAGTCAAACCACTGGTGTATTCATTTTCTCCACTACATTGTAGTTTATTTTAACCCAGGGTGGATACATTTAAGCATGCACAAATTTTAGTATTGTTATTCCAAATGTGTTATTCTACTTTGTATTCTCATGCAGCAGTTAAACTTCAGTTTGATCCCTAAATTTAAGGTTTGAAAAGTTCTTTCCAAACCTTCTAGTGGCACTTTCCCACATCTGTATTTTTTCTTATCTTAGAGATGCTTTACTAGTATACTATCATAGGGCTAAGAAGAAATGCTATTAACTGCCAAAACTGTTGTTTTGGTTTTTTTTTTTCAGTAAATAATACATATGCATGTTCTAAAGAGTAACCAAGAGAAACAGGACTTGAAAAAAAGCTGCTTCTTTTTTTCAGTTTTTGGCATTGCTGTCACATTTGCTTATTTAGTTATGTGTATTTGCTATATTGTTAAAAATAAAATCCAGTTAAAAGGTTGTTTTGTCCTTCAGTCTCTATACATAGGACAGCACTTCTGCAGAGATCCCTTTGTAAGGAGATGCCTTGTTCCATGTGTTTATACACTATGGCTAAAGAGCTCTTTGAGTTAATCCAAGATGGCTTTTATGTCCATTTTTATTTGTTCGGGGAAGAAAATATAAAATCATAGAATTATAGAAAAGTTTGAGTTGGAAGGGACCTTTAAGATCATCTAGTTCCAAGTCTCTTGCCATGGGCAGGGACAATCTTCCCCTAGTCCAGGTGGCTCAGAGCTCCATCCAACCTGTCCTTGAACACTGCCAGGGATGGGCCATCCACAGCTTCTCTGGGCAACCTGTGCCAGGGCCTCACCACCCTCACTGCAAGGAATTTTTTCCCAATATCTAATCTAAACTTTCTTTCTTTTAGTTTGGATGTACTCCCCCTTGTTCTGTCCCCCCATGACCTTGTAAAAAGTCCTTCTCCAGCTTCCTTACAGGCTCCCCTCAGGTACTGGAAGGTGTCCAGTAAGGACACCCCAAAGCCTTCTCTTCTCCAGGATGAACAATTCCAATTCTCTCAGCCTCTCCCTTGTAGGAAAGGTGCTCCATCCCTCCAATCATCTTGGTGGCCTTCTTTGGACTCAGCACAAGAGGTCCATGCCTTTCTTCTGGGCACCCCAGAGTTGGATGCCAGTCCAGTTGGAGTATCACAAGAGAAGAGGTCAGGGACAGAATCTCTCCCTGCCCTGCTGCCCAAAGGGCTTTGGATGCAGCCCAGGACACGTCTGTGTTTCTGGGCTGTGAGTGCCATGGCTGGGTCATGCCCAGCCTCTCACCCACCAGCACCCCCAAATCCTTCTAGGCAGGGCTGCTCCCAGTCTGCTCATCCCACAGCCTGGATTGAAATCGGGGGTTTCCCCAAACCAGGTGCTTATAGATTATTATTGTTCTAACAAAACCAGATAAATAATCCATTAGAAAGCTTATAAATATTTTAGTATCCATAGATGTTTATATTTAGTGGATATAATTTAGCACTTAAAAGTCATACTTACATTTAATGGTGTGTTTGGGTTTTTTGTTTGTTTGTGAGTGTTTTTGTTTTGTTTTTCCAAGAAAATATCAAGATGGGATTTTTTTTGCTCATAACTGCATACTTGATTTACTTTTCTTCTACATAATAAAGGAAAATATTTCACAGTTTGGACAAGTGGAAACTTTTACAAAATTTTTAATTTATTCTGGAGATATGAATATGAGGCAAGGTATCACTGGTTTGTACCTACTTGTCAACAGACTATTTATGTCAAGTATAAGGGGTTAAATTTTACCTCTGAAGTCAGCCACAAGCTCCCACTGAACTATGGCAAGAATGTTTCTCAAATGCAAAAATGCCTGTTCCTTTGCTTCTCCCCCTTCCCACCCCCCGTAGCCAGTTTCCTACACTCATCAATATTAGCAGTAGCAGCTACACATTAACTTTTTTTTTTACACTCTGAAAAGAGGCAACAAAGTTAAAACAACCCAGAGAAATTTTCACTTGGTCTTTTAAATTGCACGTATTAATGGGTTGTAAATATTTGCTGTGAAATGGCACACACCTTTCCTGCAGGCAACCATCGAGCTCATTCCAGGTGTGTTTGGTGAGCTGCCACTTGTGCTTTGTTGCAGAAATCAGCTCTAGTACTTGTCACTGGGGGTATATTATTAGCATTTTAATTTATTTATACAACTGTTCTTCATACCTACCTCTACCCAGCATTTGGATAAATGGCAGATTAAGCATAACTCCCTTTTACAGTTTTTTTGCCCTGCAGTAATTGTGCACAACTTTATTGAAAGTGAGTCAGCCACGATGAGGAATGGTTTCATGACATACTCCACCTAGAATAGGTCAGTGCTGCAGAGAACAACAGTGCTTGAGGGCTGTGGGGAGGTGTCCCCCATCCCCACATCACAGGGTCTGAGCCCTCACCTGCAGAAACCCAGCTGGGCACCAGCTCAGAATCACAGAATGGGTGAGGCTGGAAGGGAGCACAGTGGGTCACCTGCTCTTTCCATCACAAGTCATTAACTCACCTCTTTTCAGCAAAGAGTACATCAATCACATGTCCTACAGTTATTGAAATTAGAATATGACCAGTGGGTCATCTGGTCCAACCTCCCTGCTCAGTCAGGGTCACCCCAGAGCACATGGTCCAGGATTGTGTTCAGATGGTTCTGGAATACCTCCAGTGACGAGACTCCAGAACTTCTCTGGGCAGGCTGTTCAGTGCAGTCACCTGCCCAGTTAAGTTCTTCCTCATGTTCAGGTGGAGCTTCTGTGCCTCATTTTCTGCCCATTGCTTCATCACCTGTTGCTGGGAGCCACCGAGCAGAGCCTGGTCCATCCTTTTGGCACCCTCCCAAGATATCTATACACATTGACGAGGTCCCCTGTCACTTGTCTCCTCTTGAGGCCGAGCAGAGCCAGCTCCCTCAGGCTTTTCTCACAGGAGAGATGCTCCTTCATCTCCTTCCCTACCCTCCGCTGGCACCCGCTGCAGAAGCTCCTTGTCTCCCTTGCACTGAGGAGCCCAGAACTGAACACAGCCCCAGATGTCCCTCAATAGGGCTGACGAGAGGAGCAGGATCACCTCCCTGCCTTGCTGCACCGCCGGACTCTCTCAGTCCTTGTCCCCACGGGCAGCCCGGAGCGGGACGCCCCTCCCGCGGCCATGCCGCCCCGCAGGCGGCGCCGGCGCATCCATCGCTCGGCGCGCGGCTGCCGGCCCTGGTTGCCGGGGCGGGCCCGTCCGCAGCGCCCGGTCCCGGCCCGCGGCGGCGGACGCGGCCTCCCGGCCCCATGGACGGGGACAAGGTGAGCGGCAGCGCCGGGAGAGCTCGGCGGGGCCGGGGACAGCGCTGCAGCCTCGACTGCTGCCCCCGAGACCCCCCGCGGCTCTGCTGGGGCCTGCCGGGTCGCTTTGTTTGGTCGGTACGGCGGCGAATGCCCCCGCAAGAGGCGTAGCGAGGGAATCCATATCCCGAGGCTGAGGGGGAATTGTACCAGCCCCGCATCCTCCTGCAGAAGGGGTTATGGTAACCAGCCATCGCTGGTTACGGAAATACCCCTTGTTTCACCTTCTAGAAAAAAGGGTGTTTAATAATTGATGTAACCGCTAATTGCCGGGCTTTAGTTCTTCGGGAACACACGTAACTCCTGCATTAAGGTGTTCAATTATTGAAGGTTTGCAGAACTCCGGAATAAAGGAAATAAAGCCACATGCGCGTGCTAGCATCAGTGACTGGGTGAGGTTTTCAGTGGCTAAAGCAGAGGTGCCAAAGCGGTGAGCTGTGATGGAAAAGTTCAGCTTTGATCTGAAATATCTCAGGTGTGTCGCTGTGGGAGTGCCAAAGAGCCAGAGGCAGGAGCAGCCACACGGAGTGAGGAACCCTCCTTTTGCTGCTTCTATCAGCCGTGCTCTTACCTGTCTGAGGGTTCTCGGATTGGCAGCTCGTGCTGGAAATAAGAAAGATAAATGTTTACATGCGAAAAATAAAGTACTTTTCTCTGGCTTAAAAACGAAAGACTGAATTTTGTCTTACTGTTCTTCTGTTTCTTTAGAATCACATTTATCTGAGTTCTTAAATTTTTTAAAAACATTATGTTCTGAAAACCTCTTATCTTTCTAATTATGAGTGAAGAAACAAACCCCTGTCGATCTCTTTTAAAGTTTATCTAAAGCAACAAGTTTTCTTTTTCCACTGGCTGCTTTATCTTTAGATTAAATGACAGATTCTTAACTGGTGAAAACGTTCATAGAACTGTTTGAGTTCAGTAAATGTGTGGGCTGAATGCTCTCAGGTCTATGAATTAAGCTAAACCCCAGCACCATTTAAGTAACAAATCTTAATCTGGATTTAAATGAGTATATAAGTACTTCTAAATTAGCAGACAGGTGAGGAAGTTCAAGAAATCCTTTGAAAGTTTGTTTGAAACCTTATTGTGTGGACATTTACTTACAGAGGGACAAAGGACTCAACCCTTTATAAAAAATCTCATTTTCCCTGTTTGTTTATTATACTTCTGCAAAAGCAGAGATTTAAGTGGAAAATCATAGACAAAAGCAACAGTTTCTGGTTGTGGTGGGCAGGTGAAAACTGCTGGCCCCAGAAAAGCGACAGATGCATATTATTGGGTGCCAGAGAACCACCTGTGAATGTGTGCTGTGTGCTTTTTGCCTCAGCTTTGGAATAAATCTGTAGCGGCCTCATCTGATGTTCTCTGTTTGTCATGCTGAGTTAATGCTATTAACATCACTAGCAATCTTTGTTTGCTGATACATACCTAAATATTGTCTAAATCCAAAACAAGATTTTAAATAGGTTACTGTTTGGGACTATAATACAGCATTCTGCTTTCTTCTCATCCATATCCTCCCTTCCAGCTTAACATTCATACAAGTTCTGTTGAGTTTCTGAGGCTTTGTTAAATCTTGACTTAAGAAAATTCATATGTTTATTTTCTTCCACCAGTGCAGCTCATCATTACTATATTTATCAATGATTATTTTGTTAATCTTCAGTAGCTTTTGCCAAGTCTAAATTTGAGAATAAGGATAGCCTGGTCATGTCACTTTGGATATGGTCATCATCCTCCAATGAACTAGTTCAAATATTCAATAGATTAAAATTCCTCCTTTCCCTTAGTGGTCTCAAACAATATGAATTTTTTATTAAGTCTTTATAGCAGCAGTCAAGCAGCCAAGTGGAGGAGCTCTGCAAATGCAGAAAGAAAAAATATAACTCATTTTATTAGGGAGCACTCTAGTGAAACAATCATGTACTTTGATTAGTTTCATTATCTTTTTACTTTTTACCTTCAATGCTACATACTAATATTTCATGTGCAGTCAACTTACACATGCAGTCTGAGCTTCAGGCTTCTTCCAGGTCCAGGAAGGAGATATTTACTGCAAATAGGTGTTATAGCTAAATTAAATTATTGTTTGCATGATCCTTTCAGTGAGACTTGCCATGTGTGCCTTGATAATTTCCTTGGAAATATGATTCATTGTTAAATGAGTTACTTCTCTCTGCAAATTGGTTACTCAACCACCTGGTTACTTACTTGGTTATGCTTTTCTGTTCTAGAAAAGAACCAAAGAAGATACTTGGAAATCAGAAGAACTTAGGAAACATCTAAAGGTGGATCTATTTTATTTCTGCTAGCCTTGATGTTAAGCTGCCTTACAGCACTAGAATTTATTGGTGGTCTAAAGATAAAGAGTTACTCTTTGTTCTAACTTAGATAAATGGAAAGAGTGCATTGTTAGAGTAATCACACAGCAGTCAATGGGGTCTGATTTGCTGGTCACCCAAATCCAAGTGACAGCTCTGCTTTATATATATTATTCACTTTCCTAAAATGTATATTATCTATTGTATTTATTATCATCATCTATCATGTTTGTTTTGTGTTTTTAAACTGGTTAATTACATTATCCCCTGGTCAAATAGGCATTTAGGCTGCAGTCAGTTGCATCATTGATATTTACATTAAATTTGTGTTGTATTTTTTAAAAGCTGTTTTCCAATATGTGTTATTGTTATTCAGTTTGTTAGGTTTTTCTCAATAAGCACAGACATAGTGTTAGTATTTACAAAGTAAGCCTAGAACTATATCAGCATTTTAATACCATTTGGGAAATTAAATACATATTTTGTAATCCAGTATATTTTTTCCACATGAATATACTCCTATCAAAATAGATTACTGAATTATAATGATACATTTTTTATTTTCTTTCAGGCAGCACTACCAGATAGTCAAAATGAAGACCAAAAACACAGAGAAAAGAAACTGCAGAGAGAGAGGAGCGTTCATGACATAGACCCTTACAGATATGAACGCAGAGGCAGAGAGAAGAGCAAGGAGAGAACAAGAGAGAGAGAGAGGTTTAAATCCAGTGAAAGGGACAGGGATAAAAGGAGAGAGAGAGAAAGGGAAAAAGAACACCAGAGAGAAGACCGAGAGAGACACAAAGATAAGGTTCAAGAGTCGTGGTTGGAGGAGAGACACAGTGTACTAAAACATAAAGACAGGGACACTGATAGAGAACGAGACAAAAAGCACAAGACATATGAGATAATAGATCCACTAAATTATCTGAAATCATTTGAAGGAAGAGATACAGAACACCACAGAAGAAGAGAAATCAGGCATCGTTTGGGTAAGTAACTTTGGGTTGCTGTTGTACTTGGAAATATTTGATAATTAGATAGGAATACTCTGAAACCATACCCCATCTGTGCAGAGAGGATAAAACAAGCTGGTGTGAATACCTGCTGGCATGTTTTATTTTGATGCTTGTAAAAAAATTCAGATGCTTGTTTCCTTTCCTCTGAGGAGAGGATGAACATTACTGGTTTGGTTGGTCAGTGCCTAGACACTCTGTCCTGAGTGATCCCTTCACTTGCAGGGTGATTGCTGAAATCAGTAGCACGTGTCATTACTCTTACCATGACACAAGACTGGAGGGATTCATTAGGAGAGAAGGAGGAGTAACCAGCTTTGGAGAGAGAATTTCAACAGAATTCCTTTTTATAAAGATCTTATGTAAGAGAAAACACATTGCTAAAATCCTATTTTCTACATGCTAGAATTAATTATTTACAGAGTTGGAATATTATAAAATCTGTTCCCTAATTTATACATCTGTTTTCTAGAGGAGGAAAAAGCAAGAACTGAAGAGCGAGAAAGAAGACATAAAGCACAGAAGGTAAAGGAAATTAGTGAAGTGTTTCCACAACAGGATAAGATAAAATTGTAGAATCATGAAGAAATCTGATCAGACTGTGTTTCCCAAGAAATCCAAGAGATGCATAAATAGTAAGGTGATGTGTACAAAACAAAAACAAAATATATCTCAACAACCCAATTTTAAGGACATATTTTATTCTCATTTTTTTAAGTAAACATGAAATAAAATTTTCATAGCAAAAAATGCTTACTTTTGATACAGCTACATCAAAAGTTTCCATCTGCTATTTATGCCCTTATTGCAAGGGTAATTGATGAGTGTACATCCTACTTTAGACCACCTTGTAGACAATAATTAATTTTTTGTGTGAAGAACATATAATTCAAAGAATTTTCTGTAGCAAAGTGTGTAGTGTCCTAGAAGAAATACCAGAATCTCAAGTGCAGCCATAAAAACTTGAAACTTGTTATCATAGGAAATGAAAAAATTGTCTGGAAGATCCATAGACACAAAGATTAGGTGCTGAAAATTCAATCATTTTAATGGTCAAATCTGGATAGAAGATAGAACTGTCTTGGAGAAGTTTTTAAACATTTAATATTTTTTTCCTCTTTGCAGGATAATGATTTAAGAAAGCAAATTGAAAAATTTTTGGCCTACAAAGTTGAAGAAGGTGAACGTGTACACAAGTTTGAGAAACATCAAGAATTGGATAAAGAGAGAGAAAGAAAACACAGAGAAAAGAAAGAATATTCTGCTGGGACAGAAAAAGAGAGGCTTTCTAAAGAGAAAAGTTATAAACATTATGGAAAGGAAGAGGAAGAAAAACATAAATCAAAGAGATCTAAAGAAAAATCTTCCCATGGAGACAGAGAAGGGCCAGCAGCAGAAGCTGATGAGAGAATAAAAAGTAGAGAAAAGGAAAGAAAGAAATATGATCTAAGGGTAGGTTTTGCTAAAACATTACCTTATCACTTACTTTAATTATTAGTATATTGTAAATAGGGGAATGATAAAAATGCTAGGATTTTAAGTCAATGTTTTCTGAAATTTGAGGCTAAAGTGGTAGATGAAAACACTGCATCTGCATTTAAGTATGCTAATTCAGAATTGATTCCTTCCATAAAATTTGAACCAAAAAAATGCCTATATGTTAGAAACATCTTTTATTCATAAAATTCTTTCTTGTTATGACTTTTGAAATTTTTGCAAATGCTTCAAAGTGGAGATGTCATAAGGCTTGAGGTCCATTAAAATTTATTGGCTGCCTTTATAGCAAAAAAGATTTTAATAAATGCTACTTTTATGTAGCTCCCTATGAAGGGAGCACATCTATCCAACTCATAAGTAGGCAAGTGAATATAGACCCTTTATATTTGTGGGGTTTGCCTCTACTTCTGAGGCCATAGGATATCTTTTAAGTTTCTAATATAGAGCATGATTTTATATCCTAGAGACGTAATCAATTATTTGTCTTTTTTTTACTGATTTTTTATAAGTATTTATTCAACAAGACTGAGAGAAGGAATCTCTAGTAATTTGTAACTCTTAAAATCAAATGAATTTTCTGTAGACATGTAGATATCCAACAGTTGAGATGGTCTCGGGTAGTTACTTCTGCTGCCTAAAGGGTAAAGATGTGCAAGCTTCTGAAGTCAAAGTTCAGAAATATATTTTCTAGTGGCAATATGAGTAATTTTAAGTGTAGGGGCCCTCCACGAGTGATTCCTGTAACTGACTGACTGCAGCACACAGCAAAAGTCTATCAGGGGCTTGCTCAATGTTTGACTTCCTTGGAAATGTACTCAGGTTGCTGTTAGAGAGCACACACACTGATGCTTCTGTCCCAGAGTTATATTTTGTTTTCTGTTTCTGGTCTGATAGAGACAAAGACCTTTGTCTTAAACAACCTATTGAATACATTTCCAAACTTAAGCGAACCTTCATAATACAGAATTTAAGAGTCAAGTCCCTCTACTGGGGCTTAAAAGTGCCTGAGACTGTTGTCCCTCCATCCAGTTTGTGTGAATTGTAGTACATACTGTTAAAGTCTCATTTTTGGAACAGGCTGGCCACAGCCTTCCAAGGTCAGCCCTTAGGCCCTACCAGTTTTTGAGAGCATCTTCCAAGCAATGACTGAAATAAAAAATAGTCTATAATTGAAACAATTCATTAGCAACCTTTTTTGTTGTTTGATCAAGGTACTACTAATACAGGGTCATATACATATTCCCTCCCAGAATTTCTGACTCAGGAATATTCTTTTACAGAATAGTGAATACAAAAAGGAGGAGAGGATTCAAGAAGAAATGAGCCATCAGCTTGTAAGGTAAATTCAGAGATTTAAAATAATTACATACTAGGTGGTGTCTACGAAGATTCAGTCACCACCAAACCAATAAGCATAAATTCTTAATCTCACATATCTAGGGATAATGTTTTTTCATAGGCCCAATAATACAGCAATTACAAAAAAATCTGTGTGTTGCCTCTAAGATGATTCAGATAAAAATATATGCATTTGTATTCCTTTAATTATTTTTCTTCATCAGGGTAGCAAGAGATATTTTTCAGTCCTTGTAAACTACATATATAATAATCTGGACACTTGGTTTTGGAGATAGAAATGCTGTATTTTACCACCTGGAAATTCACTATGTAGTCATGTGGACGCATGTAAGGTTCATGATGAACTACACAGGACTCTTATTTTGTTGTTTAGTTTGATTTGAGTATCAATATTCAGCTTCTATCCTAGATGGTATCTAAAATATTATATTTATATATAAAGCAAGTTTGCAGTTGAATATGAAAGGAAAAGTTCCAGATACCCTCAGCAGGGTCAGTTCAAGTTTGGCATTATATTTCTAAGTTTTATTACTAGCAAATAGAAATCTTAGAGAAGTTTCCTGTATATTTTAGTATTTAATTCTTTAATTCTTGAGCCTTACAAAATTCTTACACAACTTTCTGAAGTCTAATTCTCTGGGTACATGGTTGGTTGCAATTCTCTCTCTTAGACCCTAGTTTAGCTTCCTGGCTCAATACAGGTCTGGGCTGTTTGCTTCTGGGGACACAGGCAGTGAGGTCACTACCAGTGGCTGAGTATTGTTAATGTTAAGCATGGGACAAACCACTTTGGCTGAAGTGAATTTGTGAAAGTGTGATCCTATACAAAACTGAAAAATTAAATATTTCAGAATACACATGTTGAGATGCTGCCTGGCAGCAGCACTCAGCTGTGGCAGCAGTGTTGGATATTCAGGCAATGTTTTGAAGCTGTTGCTGCTGGGGCTGTGGCTGAGTCATTGTTTGTGCATAGAGTTTAGCCATTCCTGGATGGCAGGGAAGGCAGTATGGTTTGGTGAGATGTCATGAAACCCTGGTTCAGCTTCAGGCACTGTTAATGTTGAGTCACTCCAGTTTGTTATGACATGATCCAGCCAAATTTTAATTTCTATTGTTGCCTTTTTCCTATGTTTGTCCATCCCAACAGCAGTATATACTCACATAAGAAGTAAAAATATTCTCTTCTTGAAGTTTGATACTCTCTATGTATAAAACAATCAAATAAATTTTTGAGGAGCAAAGCTTGTTGTTGATTTGCTCCTGGTCTCTGATACAGCCCTGATTGTATTGTCCCCATAAATAAGACCCCTGAATGAAAAAACAGGTTTGAAATCAGTCTTTGATATATAGCTTTTGAGCATATTGCACCAATCTGATCTTGATCTCTGGTTTGCTGCAGATATTAATACAAGTGATAAATGTGTGGGGTTAAGATTTTTTTTTTCCTCACTACTTTTCTTGCCTTTTGATGCAATTAGAGGTGTCAAATTTGGACAAAGTTTCTCAATTCTTTACTGGTTAATCACTTGGTTGTTTCATTATCTTTTTGTATCATAGATATATATATAAATACTTGTAGAAATATTTCAGTTAAGTGGACATTTCCAACTGTTTTTTCTTTTTCAGGAAAAAAGCCTTGGGTTGTTTTTACTAAAACAAACAATCCACAGAAAACAAAACTGAAGTAGAACTGCTTTCTTATGAGTTTACCAATAAAATTGTTTTTCTCTTTTTGAATAGAACTGTAAAAGATAAAGGAAAACTCTTTGGAACAGAGGACGTGGACACAAGACAAGAGGTAAAACTAAGGAAGAGGAAATTATTTTTATATTTTGAAATTATTTTTTTAATATTTTTAAATGGACCTGTTCAGACAGAACCAAATTTTCAGCAAGTCTGAAGCTGTATAGACTTGGGTTTATTTGGAAGAGTCTGTGCAGATACAGCCCAATTCTGCCATAAAAATTTTAAGAACTTTTGTGATATTTTCAACTCATTGATTCAGGTCATCTTTAGGTATGAATTTCTGTGGTGAGAACCTAAAGTTCATTTCTAGTTTGTGGAGAGAAATAGGCAGTTCAGTTCTCTTTTATTTGGTCTCCTTTTCTATTATCTTCTGTCTTCATTGATAATAGGAGACAACATAGGAGGGAGAAATTCCTACCTAAGACCTTACTCACCAAGAGCACTGAAATTCCAGGGATTTGCATTCTGTGTTGTTGATTTTTTTTGTTGCTCTGAGTGCCGCAGCCTTCAAAATATTCCAGCATAATTTCCTAATCCTGCTTTGTATTGACAATATATAGATTTTCTCTATAAATTCTTGAAAGTAGGAACCCAGACAATACTGACAGGTGGAGGCTTTTAGTGTGTAAAAACCATATTTGTACCACATGCATCCTCATTATTAATGAAGCTGACAGCTCTCTAGGCATTTTCTGAGATGATCATAGGTAATAAAAACTACAAAGTAGCCTAAAAGCTAATAAACACTCACCTTTGTTGAGTGTGTTACTAAAGGGGTCTGACTAAATGGAATAAGGATTTATTTAAAAATCATATGAATTAAACTATATTAATTAGTTACTGCTGAGTATCTGCAACCTTGCAGGCAGAAGAAATCAGAGAAATTTCTCACAACCTAAGTTATACTGGGGGATTCAGTCTGTTAATAAAACACTGCAAATGTTGAAACCAGGGAAGCTGCTATAAATAAATGGCATTATTTTAATCAAGTTAATAGTCTAGAGAAAGGAAATGTATTTAAAGTTATTGCAGGGATACCATAAATCTTATTCCATGTAAATAAAGTAGAGGATTCAATGTTAGCAAAATTATTTACGTATAAAAATTATCTTGTTCTCCTGGTACATGCATGTCTCTCCTTTCCTGGTTTCAACATGTGCACTATTTTATTAACAGAGTGAGTCCCCCAGTATAACTTAGGTGTAGGGATAATTTTGTCTAGTCCTCAAAAGTGTAGGGCAATCTTATTTTGTTGCTAGAACCATCAATGAATTTGTAGGCAACACAGCAGTTTTTATGTCTTTTCCAATAAAAATACTTTTAGAAAAACAGTTGGTCTTCCCAAGATGAGGCTGAGGTCTGTTTTTCTTCCTGTACTATTAGTTTAATTCAGTAATTAGTACTTGATAATATAATTTTTTTTATCTGTGTAAACTACATATGCTATATGTTTGCTTGAAAAATGTAGAAATATCTGAGAATAGCAGCTATTAATCTATTGTATGCTAAGATTTGGCAGGTAAGAGATTTTTTGGGGGGAAGATTATTTAATGGTTTCATTTATTTTTCTGATTTAGGAAATGAAAGATACACACATCTCTAATCCAGACACAGGACTTAAAGATTTTTCACTGAATTATGAAGACGACTTTGAAGTAAGTAAAAGTATACAGCTGTCTATCTGAAGTAATTCTTAAGTATCAAAATAAAGAATACCGTTTTTCACAGAAATAAACAGGATGTTTCATGGCTTTTAGTTATTTCTTTGGTGACTGTGACCTTAATGTGGCTAACAGTAGATAGTGAGTAATTAAAATGTTATGTAGAAACTCTCTGCTATATATTTGGTTAGTTTTCATCAGAGGTTGGGAACCAACTTTTGCTTTTTCAGTTGAAGTTTTCACAAAATATTTTCTCTGCATTTGTGGATTTCAATTATTTAAATGACTTTCTGTGAAGAATGCTGAATTATTTAAATAATCAGATCTAGTAATTTCAGATAAAAAATAAAAAGCGCCAGTTCATTTATCATTGAAAAAATATCATAGGAAAAAGGTATTGACACATAGCATTCATTTCACTCATTTGTTTAATTTAATTCTCTTTTTTAGCTCTCTTTTGCCTACTTTAAAGTTATTGAGATACAAAAGTGTGTGGGATGTGCTTTCATTGTGAGCTGAACTAGAATCACTGTTCAGTGAGGGTAGAATTCATCTCCACTCATGGCAGGAGTGATGATTTCCACTGTTGAGCTGGTCACTGCAGTAGCTCTTTACCATTCAGTGAAGAGAAATTAGCACATTTAAGACTTGTTCATGTGTCTTAGGTGATTATTTTAGCATGTCATGAATTGTCTTAGTTTGAGAATTTGTTAAAGGATGACCCTTAGGCATAGACAGGGAGTGGCAGTTTAGTAAATGTGAGCCTGCCATTAAAGAACAGCTTGAATTAAAACTGTCAAATAAACAACTTCATACATCCCTGTAGCATTTATGCCACTGAACACTTATTTTGTTTCTTTAAAGAACACATAATTCACCTAAACTTATAGTGTCTGCTATAGGATATTAAATAAAAAGACTATTTTGGGCACTGTAGAACAACACTGAGCTTATCTTCTCTTGATTAAAATTACTGCAGAATCAAGAGATGCTGTTTTCTTTTCAGTTATTTTAGAATGCCTTTCAATCAGAGGATTTATAGATATCTGTATGAGGTTTTTATTTTGACATTTTATAATGTCTGTAAAAGATCTTGAAAAATGCATCTGTAGTCTGTGTTTACCAAGTATTGGAAGTTCTGTTAATTTCAAAGGTCTATGAAGAGGATTTTGAAGGTGATGAAGACAAAAGTGGTGAAGTAGGAGATGCAGAAGAAAACCTAAGAGAGGTTCAGTTTTCCAGAACATCAGAAATTGAAGAAATTCAAAGAGCAATTACCGCAGAAAATGATAGAATTTTTAATCCATTGCCAAAGAAACTGGAAAATGAAAAAAAAGAGCCAGTCATGGGTATGTGACTAGATACCAGCCTTTTTATATTAAATGTATGAGTAACACATCCAACTTACAAGTCAGCTGGCCACTTTTTCTAACAGTCTGGCTAAAGACTAAAATCTGGTCCTCAGGATGAATCATGTAGATTTGTGGTAAGCACTGTAACGTCCACATTACTAAATGATTCATAGACATTACTAATCATTTAAATTGTGCAATATAAAAAGTACAGACTGACATTTAATACATCTTATTTTGGGTAAGAGGAGCATATGAGAGTCTGGATTTTGAAAACTTGAGGAGTGCTGGAACAGTCTGGGGCTTCCGCTGGCATTAAATTCACCTTTTTCTTTTAAGCAAAGTTGAAGCAACTGTTCTGGAGGGAAGGCAAGAAAAATATCAATACTACTCAAGTATATAGCACTTTATCACTTTAAAATGCAAGCTCTTTCTGAAATGCCTGATATTCAGTTGATCTGACACCTGTGAGTTCCAGAGCTGCTTATTTAAGTACAGTTGTGGTTCTCCTTTGAAGTCTGCACTGAAGTGAACAACCACATAGAATCACTGTGCAAAAGAATATTAAATAGTTTTTTAGTCTGGCTCAAAGTTATTACAGAAAGGAAGAATAACATGAAGTTTCTGTAAATCTTTACAGTATGTCTTAAAGTCTTTTCTAGCCTAGAAGAGTCTCTGACTCTGTCAATAGATTTTCAGTTAATGCTCATTGCAGCAGGAACCAGCATACTGAATTTCTTCTTGTAGAAGATTTATGCAATTATTATTTATCTAGTGAACAATACAGAATTGATAAAGATTTTTAAATTTCAGAATTGTAACAATTGGTGGTTTATTCTTAATTACACAACACATTCTTTTTTTGATGAACTTTTGATCTCTTTTGCTTAAAATGGTGGTTGATGAGTCTGGCAATTATTTTTATAAGTTAAAAAGCATTTTACAAGTATTGCCTAAAAAGGCAGTCATCCTTTGAGGAAGTGAAGCACCATTGGCAGGAAGTTGGATCTTAAGGTCAGTTAGCTACAACCTAGCCAGGAAAGGGAGTAAGATAGATGTGAATCAGTTGTTGTTCTTGATCTGTTAACTGTGGCTTTTCAAGGAAGTTTTCAATGTTTTCCTTATTCATCTAAGGATATTAGTTAAGCCTGTGTTGAGGTTCTCCTCTCCCTGAGCTCTTACTCAGAGGTGTAGTGTGCACATGGTGAAGTCTGTGTGACTTGAATGCAATCTTTAGAACTGATCACAGAGTGTTTTACTGTACACAGGGGATCAAGGCACCTGCTGATGGCAGGAGAAAGGAGACACTTTCTGCATAAGTCTTCTAAAGTAAAAATTTCACTGGTCAGTCATTTTGAATTGATTGATAAAGAACCATTGTAAGGACCATATGCTGGCCCATTGCTGATGTTAAACTCTTTTTACTAAAAATGGTGATAGAGCACTTTGTGTAACATGTGAACCAGGAACTTTCAGTAGCTGTGTTGTAACAAATCTGTGTTACTTTTTAGACTTACTGCTTAACATTTTCATGCACTTTTAAGTGTGAACTGTAACACTGTGTTTTACAATATCACAGAAAGGCAAGATTGTTCTGTCAGAAGCTCTTTTTGTGGAATATTCATGGATTTCCAAATGGCAAACCAAAGACAAAGCAGCCGAAGTGTGGCCAGTAAGCAGAAGTAAGTGTATTTTAAATAATCCACAAAAAATGGCAGCTCACTATGTGAGATGCAGTTTTTTTCATTATATTTGAAGTATGTGAATTTTATAAACTTGAGTCTTATGGAATCAAATACTTTATTGACTAGCAGTAATTAGTTTTTAACTATATATAATTTACAGCTATTTCTTCAAGTCATTTTGTAAGAGAAATGTATCTATATATCAGTTTATGTGCATCATTTTATTACAGAATGTGTTTCCAGGATTGTAATTTCTTTGTGTAATTCTTCAGTCATTTATTAGATATTGACTTAAAGTACTAAAGAGCAAGTCTTTTAACTACCATGAGGTCTCTGCAGAACTGTAACTTATTGAAATAATCAAGAATATATGGTGTATATAGTTGCCAAAATAGCACATTCCCTTTCAGGGATAATATCAATTGCTGTAAAAACATGTTATTGCTGATCTAAAATTGATCTAGATTTGAGATACCCAAGACATCTCTGTATTTTAAAGGAACAAATTGATGCCTGCTTTTTGTGGAACTTGACAGAAGCTCCAGATTTGTCTGAAGCACTGTATATATCTCCAGTTTTCTGTTACGATGTTTGGATGCACAAAGCAACGTTATTTAATGTCATTGTTAATACCAGGCTCCACTGTTTCATGGCTTCACATCAGTGGCTAATTTTCACATAAGGGAGATTTTATTGTCCAAGTTATTTAATTCACATTGCCTAAACTACATACTCAAATTTTACACAAGTTCATTGTCTAGGTTTCCTCTCTAGACTGTAGAGATGGATTAAGAAGGTATCTCTGGAGAACTGCCTTCTGGAATGTTTGTCAGCCTCTGCTGTTTAAGTACCATGACTGATTATGACTATGTTTATAACTCTGTGTGTATACTGACAGCATACACAGCCTGAAGATAATGAGCATGTTCATGGGAAGAGGAAGGAGTTGTGGAATTTAATGTTGTGATAATACATTACTACCAGTAAATAGACTGTAAGCATCCCATGAATAAGTTGTGGCACTTGGGAGTTGTAAATCATAAATACAAACTCATTAGTTTATTTTAAGGATTTATCTGCATGTAGCATTAAGTTTAGAAACTAGTAAGCAAGTTTCATATGTTTGAGTTATAGCTCAGCAATCTATGCCCATGTTTGCGAAGAGATGATACATTAGGAAGCACAAGTTAAAGTAAAATGTGGGTAAGAATATGCAATAGATGTCATCAAGTAGCAAAAAAGGAGATGTGAAAATTGTCCTTATGCATAAAGAAAAATTCACTTTAAAATACTGATGAAATTCTAGCTCTTGTTGCTCTAGTCTTTTCCCTTTTCAAATACCAACTTGCTTCAGCAAGAAGCTCTAACTAGCAAATGCAACTGCAAGAGTGTTTAGATATGGAGTTGCTATAGATCCATAACTTTATCTGATTTGTATTTATGTATCACTTTTAAGTACACTAAAGACCTGCAAGTGCAAAAGAGAGAAAGGGAGACTGCAAAAACTGTCTAATTATCAAAAACTGTACTACAGCAAGAGCCTGGAATTGACTTGTAAGCAGACATCTTTGTGTAATTCAAGCAGTTCACTTTAGAAATGAAATATCTTAACAGCTTTATGGCATTAAAGTAGATAGATAGTTATGTGAATTGTGACAAGGACTGTCAGTCTTTTCCTGCAAATGTGTAACAAAGCTAGGATATCATAGATCTTTATAAAGCATGTACACATATGAGTGATGTGAGTTAATAAAATGAGTTTAGGAGAATTAGCCACTGTCCTAATTATAGAAGAAAGAGACATTCATCTGTTACCTCACAGAACAGCTTTGGAATACTTAGGCAAGATGATCTGCTGAGCTTTTGGCAGTTTGGCTTTCGTAATAAACCATTTGACATTTGCAATTAGTACTGTGTTTTCAAATATGATCATTATCTCAATGTAACAGTCAATGAAAACTCTAAACAATAGTCTGTGTATTTCTATTGTTACATTTTATCTGCTAATTAATTTCATCTGGTAATTAATTTCAATTTCAGTTAATTGAAATTAACTTCAATTCCCATAGATTAAAGGATTGTTAGATACAAAATCAGGTTGTCTTTCTTTAGGAATACCAAATATTTGTTCTTAACCATTTTTTGTGTTTCTCTCTTGTAATTCATCCTGAAGGAAACGGACTTCAGAACTTCTCCCACTAATTGACCTGGATTTTTCAGTTAGTTTTTCATTACTGGATTTGCCCCCTGTCAATGAGTACGACATGTATATCAGGAATTTTGGTAAAATGAACACTAAGCAGGTGGGTAACAAATACCTAGTAATGTTTCAATCCTCAAAGGGCTGATTTTCCTTCCGGAAAAGAATTTTCCTTAAAAATTAAAGTTGCTAAAGCTACCAGCACATAAGGTAATAAATTAATCATATTGTTCTCTAAGCCTCAATTACTATAAAGCAATGATCTCAAAACTTTTGGCCAGATAGGCAATTTCCTTTCTGTATTAGAAGACGACTCTCTCATTTTTCTTCCCCATTTTCTAAAGGGCTTTTTGCCTGTCTGTGGCTCAGTGTCCCCAGATATGCTGAGTTTGGTGTTTACATGCCTAGGAAGACGTTCTGTATTTTTGCATTATTATTTATTTAGCACTCTGGTGTGAAATGTGGTAAAATGTGCATGCATGAAATAGTGACAGTGTGTCAGTATGCTCAGATCTGAATTCACAAACAGAAGAGGCTGAGCTTTAAATTTCACTTTTAAAATTACTGAGTTCTATTCAGTTATGTGCTGTCAGTCTTAGCTGTGTCACCCCATATATTGATAATTTAATCTTTCTACTTTAGGCATATGTTCAGTGTAATGAGGACAATCTTGATAGAGACATTCAGACTGAGGAAGTTGAGACATTGGAGAAATGGACACAGCATCCAGGAGAAAGTGCTCTTGTATCTGGAGGTGAAGAACATTTTTATCTTGCTCACTCATAGATGAGTGCCTGTCATATAAACTTTCTCTTTGGTATCCATTACTTGTGAGAATCTGTAGAGTGGCAGGCTGCATTGATAGCAAGCTGACATAGGCACTCTGAATCCTCATGTAGAAAGTATGAAAAATAAGTGGCAGAAACCGTTTTTCCTTCTGGCTTGATGTTTCTATTGGCAGCAGAAATGAGTCTCCAACAGATCTTGTCCTTCAACGCTGTTATTTCTGAAGATAAGTTAATTCCTGCCACTGTCCTCTTGCTTAAAAATTAAATTATCCTTACACTTTTCTTAACTGATTCTCTTTTGAAGCCTCAGGTTTGTTTTTTTGTTTTTCTGTTTTTCATAGGTCCCATAAACAGCCAGAATACATCAGTGAATGGAGCTCCAACACCTAAAATTGATTCACAAAGATTAGCAAAATTTCTCCGGTCTGCATGCCAGGTACACTTATATCCTTAATATCCCTTTGAGCTGGTTGCATAAGTATACAGTGTGGTAAATCACTTACAGTTCTTGTTCTGACTAACTTAAATTATTACTTGAATAATATTTGTTATCAAAGAGAAAGATCTCTATGCAAAAGAATGGAATCAGAGCTGTGAAACTTTTATGTCTGTAAAGCTGTACTTGCAAAGTTACAAAATTAACAAGACAGTTGATAAAAGTTTTATGAAATTAATCCACGTAACTTTAGAAAGCTACAAATAGCAAAGCTGGAAGATAAGATGACCCTTTTATTTCTATAAATGTAATTATGTTTGAAAGGTGGTTGCTGTTTTGCTAGAGGAAGATCAAGTTGCAACACAACCCAGGAAACTAAGATCTCGACAAACCAGTCTGTCTATTAGTGATAGCTGTTTCCAGTTAAATACTAACCAGCCATTCCTCCATGGTAAGGGAACTTTATTCTACACCTTTTAGTGTACACAGTGATCTCTTCTTTCTTATGCCAAGTGCCATGTTCTTTATCATTATTGTGCAAACAGCACATATCAGGATGATGTACAGATGTACAGCACATACAGATGATGTAAACCCCACTTTCCCTTTATTGCACAAATCTTGCTGGAACTCTGTGCAGATTGGTTTCACATAGGGAACATCAGAGCATCGTACAAGAAATATATTCCACCTATTCCTACCAGAAATAAACCCAGCAATTAACATGATGGGTGTAATTTCTTGTTCCTGTTGTTGAAGGGCCATCCGAAGGGGTGTAAATTTGTTTGGGCTCTTTATGCTGGCAGTAGGGCCAAAGTTACAAATAAAGGCAGGTTATTCAACAGAGACAGTGTAGTCTGATATATTTGTAAAGCAATTATATCTTCTCCATATAAACAGTAGCTGTTCAGTTGAAAAGTGAAAAATAGAGCCCCTGTAATTATGTTAGGAAAGCCTATTATAACACAGAACCTTATGCCATCTAACATTAACATGTTAGATGGAGAGAAAACCAAAAAAGCCTGGCCTGTGCTGTTTCCTGTTTGAGACTCAGATTAATTTTCAGTATATATACTGACATCAGATCAGATTGGCTTGCTTATGCCCAGAATAATTATTCTATTAATTTCCTGACTCTCTTCCTTTTTGCTTCCTACTTCTAGTATTTTGAATTCCTTTTCTAGTCCCTACTTTTTTATTGTATAGTTTCAAAAGCAACACAGTGTTAATGGAAATATTCTTCATAATTGCATCTTAGTTTGTTTGTTGCTATAGCAGCTGAATATGATTTTTCATTTATTGCTTTTCTTTCTTGGCTTTTTTTTTTAATGGTTTAGGCCGAAAAATCCCCTGCTTGTATGTCTCCCAAGTTCAGAGGCAGACACTACTTTCTGCTCATGGGTTACCTGAAAAGGCAGGTGTGGGTTTGCTGAGCAGAAAGAGCCTTATATGTGTTTGGAACATCTGGCAGCCCTCCAGTCCTCAGAAAGTTCTAATATGTGATTCAGAGGTATGTTTTAATAAGATTGTATATTGTCCATCCATTACAAGACTTTTATTTAAAGATTTTTTTTACATGGGGTAGTTTTTTGTGTTGCTTCAAAATGTGCCATCTTCTATCTTCTGAGAAACACATCTGAGCCTAGTGAACAAAGACTGCTCTTGTTCTATTCTGTGCTCCAGAACCAGATTGTAGTGATGGTCATGGTGTTTTGTTGGTTGTTTTGATTGTTTAATTTTGACCCTGTTTCATGGTTGAAGAGTGAATAGAAGTAAACATCTAGTTCAGATGTTGTTAGAACTTCTCTCTACTCATCATTCCCATACAGTTGAGTCACCTCTTTCAGCTTTGTGACAGCAGATTGTTTTGAAAAGGGAAGGCCTGCTGAAGGTCTTATATCCTACTTCCCTTTTAAAATAGATTTCCCATCTGACATAAACACATGTGATCTGTATTTTCTGGGTTCCCATGCTCACAAACCTATTTCAGGCTCATCAAACCATTGATCTTTATCATAATATCAACCCTGCATGTTTTTACTGTTTTACAGGTGATGTGCTGCTGCTTTAGTCCCAGTAAAGCAACATTAGTTTTTGCTGGCACAGCAGATGGTTCATTGTTGGTGTGGGATCTTCGAGAAGACTCAAGAATGCACCCTTGTATGATGATCACTGAAACTGAGTGGACATTTAGAGTTCCCACATTTTCCACAGGTGAGCATCTGTGCATCCTGGTCAGTCACTTTGTGCACAATGAAATGGTCATCTAAGTCTTGATGTTTCTGTAATGTTCATGCAAGACATCCTAGAGTGAAGAATAACATATAACAACAGTTTTGGAAATAATTTTATTAGGAGTGTAGGTTTAGGTTAGTTATTAGGAAGACATTTTTTCCTGTGGGATTGGTGAGGCACTGGCACAGGTTGCCCACAGAAGTTGTGGATGTCCCATCCCTAGAAGTGTTCTAGGCCAAGCTAGATGGGTCTCTGAGCAACCTGGTCCAGCACAAGGTCTCCCTGCCCATGGCTGGTGGTTGGAATGGGATGATCTTTAATATCCTTTCCAATCCAAACCATGCTATGATTTTCTGATTTAACTTTGGCTGTTGTACTACTAGTTTTCTAAAACACCCCACTACACACATTTACAAAATCCTCTTTTCTTCACAAGTGTCTCTAATTGCAGCAGCCATGTAAAAGTAAACAGTTGGTTATAGATAGACTTTTAATTTTTTTAGTAGGTCAAAGATACTTGGTCTTGTGTTGCAAGCTGGTAGTCAAATGGATGTGTAGAGTTTCATGCAGTTGCTTATGTAAGCAGGCAGGTTTAATGCTGGGTACTTAGGAAGCTTTAATGCCCTCAGTCTTAAATGAGATTAAGTTCAGTGCACAGGCCAAGTCCAGAAATCATGAGTATCTGACAAAGAACACACATTGAAATTACTCTAAACACACATTAGCCTTAAAATGTTATTAAAGGGCAAATACGTATTTTCTTGTGGTGAATACTGTTTCAGGATTTTTCAGGATATTTTCTACTAAGAGTAATTTTTCTTCAATTTTGTCTTCTTTTACAGTAAGCAGTGATTTATTTCTGCCCCTATTGTTTATGGAGCTTGAAATAATTCTTTCTATGCTAACCCTGAAATGGTAGATTTTAATGAAGTGTCTGGTACAGTGGCATAAATGGTGCATCAGTCATTGGAAAATGAGAACTGAATAGAAGTATTGGAACACTGATTTATCTAGTAGTATTGTGTTAATTTAGCAGTTTGCAGTATTGTATTTGGGACTTGTGCAAAGTTCATTATTTGCCATTCTTTCTTTGTAATCATCATTCTCCTGTAAGCTGAAAAGTGATTAAGATTTTGTTGTTTGTTGTGGAAAGTACTATGTTTAACTGTCATTATTCTCATTTACAGATGGCATCCTAAACTCAGTAAACCACACCTCCCCCATATTGGCAGTGGAACCTGTCTCAACTTCTCTCAACAGTGACCACAGTTATGGGCTCTCAAGGCTCTCTTATCAGGAGGGTATGTAAACTGCTCTTCTTAGCATCAATCTGAGCCTTTCTTTAGGTATCTAGTGAAACAAATATATCATAGCCAAAATCCAGTTTGTAATCCCAGTCTGCCTCTTAAGTTGTTTGTAGTATCAATTGCATGCAATATTCATGTTTGTTTTCTGCTCTCATTTTTATGTAATGTTCATTCAGTGCAGCTTCACATCAGATGTGGCTGTGTGCTTCTTAAAAATTCTGCTTTCTAGACCATATTTCCATGATAAAACCAGTTATCACTCAAAAACTGTGTTTGGAAGAGTCTTAGTGCTTCTCTAATGTCCAAAAAAATCCCTGTCTGAGTCAGTGTAGCAACTTGCTTATATCTGAAACCACTTAAAATGTGTGGTTGTAATTGGTGGCTTTTCCTGTGCCTTTTGCCTGTTCTTTTTATGACCAACCTTTGCAAAGAAACTCTAATCCTCACATCCTCAAATTCTCAGACAGTGTGCTAGGGAAGACATTATCACTTCCATTGCAGATTTGTACTTTGAAATCCATAGTGGTTTGAAGAAATGTGCTGCCTATTGCAGGTTTTACAAGATTCCATCTGTTTCACTTTATGTTCCCTTCCAAAGTCCACACAGAATCCAGACATTTTAAAAAAGATGCAGACTGAGATCATCTGCCTTTCTGGTAGGACAAGCTGCACATACTGGAATAGACAGAGGTATAGAACAGACTGTTTGAGTTGGAAGGGACCTACAAGGATCATCCAGTCCAACTGCCTGATCAGTTTGGGGCTGACCAAGTTAAAATGTGCAAAATGCCTCCTCAACACTGACAGGCCTGGGGCATTGCCCACCTCTCTGAGAAACCTGCTCCAATACTTGACCACCCTGTCAGTAAAGAAAGTTTCATGCCTTTTTTTCCCTTTGGTAGAATTGGGACACTTTCCCTTTTTATGCAAATGAGAGGATTGTTGAAGTTTCAGAGGAGGTATTAATGTAGGAAATGTTTCAAATCCTTTGCTATTGTTCAGGAGGAAGGTCAATATATGAATATAAATTGTTGCCATTCCTTCCATAGAAATGTCAAGCCCTCCATTTCAGATAGCTTCAATGGATGAAAATGGAATCCTCAATATGTGGGTGAGTATGTATGAAAAGAGAGAGTATAATGTGTAATGAAATACTTCAAATACAACAACCCAAATTCAGAATTTCTTAGGAGAATTTCTTCCCTGAAAAGTACAACAACACTAACCATTCTGTTGGAATTCTCCTTAAAAGTTTTGATCTGACCCTGTAATGTTTTCTTTTGGCAAAAGTATTAACAGGTACATGAATTTATGAAAAAAGGCAATAAATTGTATTACTTAATAGAAACATGTTCAAATATTTCCAGTAGTCCATTATTAGTCCTCAGTCATCTTTCACCCACCTACTTTAATTGTAAAATCACAGTGGTGTCAGAGATGATAATGTAGGGGAGAAATTAAATTCCTAATTTATATAAAACAAATGTTAAAGAGATAAAAAGTGAAAATCAGATGATAAGATTTCCTTGCCTAAAGCACTTTCTCTGCTGCTCTTAATTACTGTCCTTACAACTTTTCTATCACATGTTTTAAGTGGTTTTTTACTTGATGCAGCTTTGGTTCAGCTGCTGAACCTGTGAATAATAAGGGATAAAAGTATTTCACGTCTGTGTCAGTAATCAAGTTCCTTAAAGCCTTAACTTGCTTTAGTAACTGAAGTAGCAACAGATTCAGGCCAAATGATCTTCCCTTTTTATTTCATGTATAGTTAATTTTATTCATGTATAGCATAGCGCAGGGAATGTGTTACAATTCCTTGTTTAAGGTGTTTTTTTGTAACTGACCAAACCAACAAGATGCCAACTAGCAATTAAGTGTAGAATGTAGCTTTCCATCTTGTGCTTTCCATCAGGAACATCCAGCAGGCATGTGAAGCTATTTTTAGAATTGCAGGCATTGACAGGGACTAAAAAATCTACCTGTAATTATTGTAATGTTAGACCTTCCTCTCCAAACAGCCCTTTAGAGTTATTACTTACTATTACAACTTTGAATTCTGGTAAATATTGATTGTTTATTAATGTTAAATATTGACTTTTCAGGTAGTTGTTGAATTGCAGAAAGCAGATCTAGCTGGTTCACAAACTGACTTAGGTGAGTACTGTACTACTGTTAGAGGTAGAATAAAATGCTCCAGTTTTGAGACTATGAAGTTAAAAGAGAGAGGAAGAGTCAGTGATGCCAAGAAGTAGTTTAGAAGAAGGCAAAATTATTGAGGAAAAGATTTATTCTGAATAATTATAGCTGATGTTTGGAGTTATTGATTAGGTAGGAGAATAATTTTCACTGCTCTCTAAATCTCTTCTGCTAATTCTGTATTGGTAATTGCCACTGGACAGACACATTTCTTACAATGTCAGAGTAGTTTTCTGTGTTGTCAATAGTTGGTTTTTTTTTTTCCCAAAGGATGTGCAATTCTATGTCTTTGGACCTCCTCTTTGTACTTTAGTTTTAACCAAACCTGTTATAGTGCTTTTTTTGTTGCCTGTTCTCCATTTTGAGAATTGTCCTGAAAGCTCTTTTTTAGGTAAGATACTTAACTTAGCATGAGAAGTTTTCTGTGGAAACACTGAAAAACCAAGTCTATTCAGCCCTTTTTGAGTTATGCAGATGGAGAAAATTACATTCTTTGTTCTTTAAACAAATTTAGACTTCCGTGCTTACCTAACTGGAAAAGGCTGTGACTAAAATCCTTTTACATTTGAAGATACATAAACTATGAAGTAATGCCAGCAAACTAGAATTTTGGATCAGTTTCTATAAGCTCATGTGCAATGTCAGACTATGTTAAGCTGCTAAAGATGGGTATTGTGTCTGTGGAGAGGCACATTTTAAAACTGTGGTCATGTGTTGACACATTTTTACTGCAACCAGCAGTAAAATTTTTTCCTCTTCAAAAATTATTGTCTTTGAAGGATTTGCATGGTTTATGTTGTTCTCAGCTAACAAGTAACATAGACCAACTTTGTGGATCCATTATTGCATTATCTCATACCTGTAATTCATTGTCAAAGATCCAAGTAACATAAATGTGCAGTTTAACTATTTCTAGAATTGAGTCTTACAGAGTGCTGAAAAAGAAAAGTGTAACTATGTTTCTGTTTCTGTCAAAGATTGTGACTCTTCAGATTTGAATTCTGAAGCAAATAGTTCTGAATGATGTGAGATTCTTACATGTCAAAGTCTGTATCTGCAGGAAACTAATTATGAAATATCCTTTTATGTATTACCTTACAATTTAATTTATTGATTGGAATTTTTTTTAATGAAAAGTATTTAAATCAGTTAAAATAATTTTTTTTTATAATTTTAGGTTTAGTTCCTGGAGGGAAAGTGAAGTTAGTACATAGCTCAACTATGGAATTGAGTAACAGGTAGGAAAACTGGGGCATTACAATTTTACATATGTTATCTCACAAAGCTAATTTTTCCTATACTTTGCTAATTTTCTATTACATAAGATATATTTAAAAATCTTATACATTATACATTTATATATCTTATACTTTATACATTATTTTCTGTCTGTGTTTTTTTTTTAATACACGTTGCTTCCTAGATCTAAGCATAGACATTTTAGATAAAGAGTTTCTGTATGTACTTGCACAGCTTTAGGAGACAAAAGCTGTGTTAATGTCCTCTTTTGCCTTTGCCATTTTCCTCAGCCTTTTCCCAAAGGATATTAGCCAGAGAATACCACAGACACTGAATATTAAATTTCTGTCTTCTAATCCCAATCACTTCATTGTTGGAACAAACATTGTGAGTACCATCCTGGAATTCATCTCATTGTTAGTTTTTTCATTTGTAAGCTGTCTTACTTAGTTGGAATTTTACCAGTAGACTGTATAAAATTTATAATTTGAGCCTATATTCTTAAAATCTGTTAGCTATTAAAATTTTTTAGCTATTAAGGGTCTTTTAAAGTATCAGCTCATGAATTATTTAACTCTTTCCTGTAATACCAATAATGCAACTTTTTTGTTGTTTTGTTTAATTAATTATCTTTATGTTGTTCATAGGGTCTGGTAGGCCATGGTACAAGACACGATTTAAAAGTTGTTCCAAAGCTGTTCAGGCCCCAGGAGAGCAGACTGAGATCAATAAGCATCACTGCAATTGATTTCTTCCCTTTTGGAAAGCCACTATTTTTGGTATGAAAATGTTTTAATAGAAGTTTCATTTTTTCTAACTTGCTGAGGGAGTATTTCTAATTTGATGTATTTAATTAGATGTGTTAGTAGATTTCACTAACTCAGATCTGCCATGAAGGGTGACAAAAAAAAATCATAGAATAATAGGATAATGTAGGTTGGAAAAGATCCCCAAGATCATTAAGTCCAGCCTTTAACCTATCACTGCCAAGTCCAGCAGTAAGTCATGTACCTAAACACCACTTCTTACCTCTTGCTTAGTTTGTTTTGTTCCAGAAGGCTTTTTTTTTTTTTTTCTGTGGTGTAGGTTGGCTGTTCAGATGGAAGTATTAGACTGCACCAGATGACATCAGAGTATCCCCTTATGCAGTGGAATGGCAGCACTAAGGGCCAGCCAATTATTGCCCTGCAGTGGGCTTTAACAAGACCTGCTGTGTTCTTTGCCCTGGATGCATCATCCAATATTTACATTTGGGATCTTCTGGAAAATGATTTGTTGCCTGTGGCCAAGCAGACTATGCCATCAGAGAGGTATGTGCTCTCTTTTTAACAAAATATTAATATTGTTATGTGATTTTTTTTTCCTTGATTTTAAATGGTCATTGGAATTTGCTTTTCTAATTCTATTTTGTGAACTGCTGATAGTGTGGAAACAAACTACAGTGAGCTAAATTTTGACTGAAGTTAGTCTTGCTGAATATCCCTCTAACTAAAAGTTTTCCTTGTATACTTGTTAACTGTAGCAAACCATTGCTAGTTTTTGAAGAAATTCCTACAATTTTAAAATTGTTTAAATTTTAAATTTTTTAAATTTAAAATTTATTACACTGTACTGTAAAATGCAATCAAACATTGTTCATTTTTATAAGCTTGAAATAATTTACAACCATGTTTAGAAATTGATGATAAAAATGCATGGGGGAAGAATTGCATGTTATATTTACATTAAATGGTTGCAACTGGTGAAAAGCTAAAGAACATGCTGGGGCTTGAGCAGAAAATAAGAATCACTTAGTTGACTGTAAGTAACCTGATACAAACATGTTTGAAAGCACCAATTTCTATTTATTTTGCTTCAATTAAAAAACACTCTCCTGTTCTTTTGATTTCAGGGTTGTAACTATGACTCTTCTGGGAGAGCCAGAAAAAGCAAATGGATTGTTAGGCATTGTGCTGGCCAAGGAATCTGGACAGATAGACATTCAGTATGTAAAGAAGAAGTGGGCATTACCTCAGCCTGAGGAATCTGACAAACTGTATTCTATTTTATTGCAGTCCTTTTAGAAACAGGGTTGTACAATTTATTGCAAAATGTGTAGTTTATTTTTTACTTCAATTAAAAATTTTAATATAATTTGTATATAACTTGTCTGTATTTTAAAGATTATCAATACAAAATTTCAACTGAAACAATATATTTTATCATAAAAATGACAGAATCAAATTTACCATTATTGCACTCAAAAATATGATGGCTGTGTTTCATTATTGAAAGTACTCTAGATGTACATATATTTTTTAAAAATAGCAAAAATACATTCCTATAAATTGCACTGCTGTTTCCTTATTTCACTCTGAAAGAAATCACAGCATTTCTTTGGCAAACATAAAGTTGTGTTTCTGCACAACCTGAATGTGAGGAGATTTCCACCTCTGGGCCTCAACATTGATGCTGGGTAAAACTTCCTTGTGTCTACCTAAAGACCATATGCAAACATATCAAACCACAAATTTTATCACACATATCTCCCTTCTGATTTTGACCTTGAAACTGTGCAAAAGGAATACCTGACTAACTCAGGTTCTGAGATGTACACTCCCTGTTTGGATTGATGAACATGTGAACAATATGCCTGAGAGGTTTACTGAAATGCTAAATCTGTTGGGATTTCTGACATAAAACAGAAAGAACCTGTTTAATTCTGCAAATAATTTCCAAAGCTCTTGTAGCCAGGAAGAGGACAGCTGTCTATAATATGCTAAGTTTTGTATGTTATTGGTAAGAGTTGGACCAAGATGAAGAACTGAAAATGTCTTTTGTAACTTAAGAAAAGCTGGCTTAAAGAACATGAGTAAAACCTTGATTAAACAAGCTAAGATTTGGTGAAATAGGACAATTCACAGACAATGTATTCAGTATTTAGTGAACAGATATATTTAAGGTATGTACCTTCTCCTTCTGAAATAGATTGAAATATGTCTAAGTTTAAATTAATTAATTGCAAACGTTTTTCTATGTAAATTTTTACTTAAGTTGAGAAAACTCAAAGTGGCCACATGATGGTGCCAAGTCACAGCAGTAAAAAATGAGTTCTTTATGAAAATAACATCCACCACTTGGGCAGTGAGTCTGTTGTTGTCCATTGCACAAATCCAGAAAGCCCAAAGAACTGATGGAGATATTAATATTTCAGAGACTATTTTTGCAAATCCTAGGTGCTTGATTAGTCATGGACTTTCTTTTTAATGTCCATAAACACAAGTGACCCTTCTTATCTTCATTGCTGGCAATACATTAGAAGTTAAATAAGAATAACTTTAGTAATCCAGATGAAGAAAGGGCAGGTAGTTTTTCCAGTAAGGTATCATCAGAGCATGTCTCCTGACACCCATCATAAAAACAGTCAAACCCAAATCTCTCACTCGTTCCATCCCAAAGTGACACACACACACTCCACCACTCCTTTCTCCCAGATCAATCTTCTGAAAGAAATCCAATATAATTTCATTTTTGAGGATTTTCAGGACTTCCCATCCTGAATTTTCTCTGCTGTAGCCACTTCTATAAGCAAAGGGTTGGGATTTTTCTGCCTTGTGCTGTGTGCATTTGGGGTGGGTTTTTTAAATATGCAAAAAGGGAAAAATAGAGTCAGGTTTTGCACAAAAGTACCTGTCCCTGCTTTTGAGCAGCTGTTAGGTATGCTTGAATTCAAACATCCAAACATATTTTATTATCTTATGCTTGTACTACTTGGAGAGTCAGTTCCTGCAGTGGGCCTGTGCTTCTTGCCTAAAGGATTTTCCTCTCTTGAACTGGAAACTAAGGTAAGAATACCTGTAATAATAAAAGTATTCTGGGCTGACAGTTGATGTTACAAGAATGTGAGGAAAAAAATTTGTCCTTTTTGCATGCTCCCATGGGTAAATTTGTCCTTTTTTGCATGTTCTCATGGGTAAATGCAGATCATGAGAGTGCAGGCCATGCAGCCTTAGCAGTTGGACATTTGGAGAAAACCATTTTGGAGCACATATCAGCAAAGTGGGAAGTATTGGCAGGCCACAGCACAAGGAAAGCAATTCCATGCATAAGGATTTAAGAAATTGTTTCAAACAAAACATTTAATTTTCCATCAGCTACTTCTAATGATATTCATAAGAAGGCCACATGATTAATTATAAATGAGACTCTTGTGAAAGAAAAAACAGTTCACTGTATTTTCATATGGATATAATTTTTCTGGTATGTCTGGTTCACATGCTCACACATTCAGTTGAATGATCTTTATGTAGAATATAAACATTGCTATCACAAAACATTTCAACCAGACCCAGTAAACATTTTTTCCCACCTGTGGGCAATTTTGGAATAAACACTCATTACAGTATGAACTGTAGTTGAAATTAACTGATCCACATAATAGAGAACATTCAAATGATATGGAAGTTCGCCTACATTAATAGCTTCTAAAAATATGATTACTTGCTCTTAAACCAACAAATCCTGGCAGCAAGGCTGATAAATTTTAAATTTGTAAAAGGCCAGAAAGTTTTGGATAAACTGCTGCTTTTATTTTCCACTTTATGAACATGCTTTGAAAGCCTTTTCTATTTGGAACATAAATATTAATGCTGTTTTCATTCCATTTTGTCAACTCACAGATGGGAAAATCAAGTTTTCAGTAGCTGAATAGTAAGTTAACCAAGGAACAGAATTCCTGAATCAGATGGCTGATTTCTTACAAATGTTTGGAAATGCTGCTATTAACCTGTCAGCCTATATTTCCAGCAGAGCTTGGGAGAACAGGAATAAAATAACTCTTCTTTAGTCCCAGAACATTTATTTTTATTTGTACTTAAGGTGACCATCCTACCCAATCCAATTTTGCCTTAATTAAGTATAGCTGTCATTTAATTAAGTCATATTGAAGGATACAGGTGCTTTGTAGCCTCCAAAGGAAGGGAATATTCTGCAACCTGGAATATTTCTACCAGAACACACTTAAATTGTAAAATAGAAGCATTCTTCTGAGGAGTTGGAAAGTCCATCTAGGTCTGTCTTAAGTGTAGAAATTGGCAGGACTAAAGCAAATACTGAAGTGTCATTAAATTGCAGAGGCTGTTGGAATAGGCCCATGTAGAATTCACTTAGGATGTAACCAGAGTGTGGCCATTGGTCATGAAATGCAAACCAGGAAAAGCTGTGACAATACCAGGACAAGAAATGGCTGATGAGACCTATTTTCATTATTAGCTTCTATTAGATTCTATTAACAGACAATTGCTTGTTTGTGTTTCTGAGCCTCCTCAGCTGTGAGGAGGGAGGCAGATGAGGGTCAAATTGTTTGATAGCATTGATGGGCTCAGTTTTGAGCACAACAAGATCTCTCTTTTTTCTTCATATTGGTTATTGACATAGTGTCAAAGACAGCCTCACAAATACTAACATTTGCACATAGTTAGAAAAATCTGTATTTTTCAGGGATGTAGCTTAAAATTTTTAACACTGTGCCACTAAACTGATGGAATTTCAGCTCCAAATAATTTATATCCTATTATAAATTAAAGCAGCCTAAGGGCTCTGTTTCTCAGTTTTACCCTGGTGCAACCCAATTGAAAATTGCAGTGATGCCCTATTAAAAGCAGGAGTAAAGCAATACAGTAATAGCCTATACTACCCATTGACATTTAAAACATGATTATTTTTCACCTTTAGTTGAACCCTTGCTTCCCTTGGATTCATTAAATTTTGTGATATATTTGCTGCCCTTTTCTCCCAGATGTCAAGTGGGTTTTACTTTTAAGAGTCTGAAATGTAACAGCTCCCCTGGAAACTAATCCCATGCACAGGTCAGACAATCTGTTGTTGCTGAATAGGTTCAACACAGTAAATAAAAAGCAGGTAGACTATATTATTAGTCTTTTTAGTCAGGCTTTGAAGTGCTACAGTGTTCTTAAGAGGTCTTTCTTAGCCAAAAGTTCTGCTCCACCAGCTGATTATTTCACTGCTGTTCTTCTTTTATGTTGTCTGTCTTGTGACCAGGAAAAACCATTCAACTCATCCACCCCACAATTGTTTCACATCAGGGATTTCATAACTTTCCTCAAACTCCAACTGCAATGTTTTCTCTCTTTTATAGAAAAAAGAGACAATAATTCATTAGGCACATGGTTTAAAAGCCACATTTTTAATCTGCTTGGTACTTCTTGGGGAAGAGAAAATGAGAGATCTGGATAAAAAAGTGTTGTTTAGGGAGATAGGGGAATTCTTTCAGAGGCTTAGAGAACAATCCATAAGTCCACAATCAGACATTTGCTGTAATTTTTAAATAGCAGAGTCTGCGAACCCTTGCAGTGAGTTAAGTGAAGTTGTGCATTATCCTGACTGCAGTCAGAACTCCAGATTTCTAATGCCATATCTTAAGGGCAAAGAATTAAGAGGAAAATATAATAAACTTTCCTCATCTAGAATAACTTTTATCAGTCATTTGGGAGTCAAGTTCTCTTGCCCTATTGAAATAAGTGACCAAGAAAAGTCTTTGTCTCACAGAGCTTATATGAGGTAGGTGGAAAAGATTTTTTTAATTGTTCTATTTATTTGCAATGGTGATAGAATTCTCTTAATGCCCATGCAGTTGAGCCAAAGGACAGGCTGATTAATACCAGAAAAGTAGGATAAAGGAAAAAATGGATGTGAAACTGCCCTTCTAACCTTAACTTAGAAAATGATCAATAACTTAAGTTACTGTAGATATCCAGCTATTTTTCACATTATGAGACAGTATCAAAGGGCCTCATTTAAAGATTAAGGCACCCAAAATGATGAAATTCACTTTGAGTGGAAGGAAGTTCCTCCATTGGTGCTGTGGAATGCAGGACCATAGGTTAGGCACTGCAATACTGCAGAGTCCCTTAATTCCCTGAGGCTTTTGCTTTACTTGCTGCATGCTTAGCATTTTGGCAGTTCTGTAAGTTTGGTGCATTAAGCAAATTCATTACTGGTTATGTGGGTGTTGTATGGAGTCCAATGGAAAACTACCTATCCACAGTCTTCAAAGACATTCAGTGTAGTTTACATTTATTTAAATTCTGCTTTGCATTTTTGTCATACTTTACAAAGATAAGGATTTCACAATACACTGCATTTATTCATATCATTGCATCCATGTCTTTAAAACAAAAATACTTCATTTCTTTTATGTCACTACTAATCCCTGAAGTTTAAGGTCTTTCTGAAAAATCTATCCATACATGAAAATAGCTGTATTCAGACAACAGGTTTATTTTACCCCATGCACAGGGGCCAAGAGCAAATGCTGAAGGAAAAAGGCAGAGTAACAGGGGAAGCAAGAGGAACATGCAATGACACTTTTCTTCCAAGTATGGTGTATCTTCCAAGCTTCTGGCAATCTGGAGATCAAATCCTTGGTGGCAGAGGAATTTTCTGACTCAGATGGTAGCAGATCACTGTGCTAAAGGGAGGAGTTTTTTTCTCAGTGATTCATCCAATAGCTTTTAAAAACGATTTTTATTTTGTCCCCAGAATATTTTGTGGCAATATATCCCACCAAATAAATAGACTGTGTAAATAACTACTTCTGTTTCAAGCCTGCTTGTTGATCAGTTCACTAACTACATCCTACATTTTGCATGATCTAAAAAGGAAAATTATAACCAGGAAATAAGTAGGAATATTGTTATTTCTCATAGTATTTCTGTCTATTAATGTGCTTTTAAAAAGTCTATTCTGATTTTCTCACAGAGAAACTTTTCCAAATTCACCTCTATGTTGAGGTGAATTGCATTTAAACCATGATTTAGGCTCAAATATCTCACTTTCAGCTACAAAGGTATTTCCTGTAACAGTCATGCCTGGGAATACCAGTAAATTGCATCAGACCCTGCTCCAAAGACACTTGTTTAGATAAGGAAAGTAGATGTGTGTTGAAATTAGCCTTGAGCTAATTATATCAGTCAATGGAAGTTTTAAATATTAATGCTACTTGAAAATATATAAATATAAACATAAATATATATTTCTCTGTACCTATGTCTTAGACAAGTCTGCCCAAGCAGACCTAGCAGAGGAGAAATCAAACTATAATTAAAAAAACAAATCTTGCTGTTGAATGATTTGTAATATCAGGCTGAGAGATCAAATAAGTCCCATTTACCTGAAAACACTTTGAATCCTTCATCATCCTGTGATGCATGGTCACACCATCTCCCATCATTTGCATTTATTAAAGTGGAAAAAAACCCCCCACACTTGAAGTGCCTAGAAATTGGCTTTCAGAGCAACAAATGTATGAGCTGAGATCTAGTGGAAGAGCTCAGAAGAAGGAGGTGGACCCCAAGCCTCAGATAGCTGGGATATTTAGAAATACTAGATTATAAAAAAATGGACCCAGACAACTGGAAGTACCCACCAGTCTTAAAGTTGAATTGGTTTTATATTTCATTTATCAGTGTCTTTTTGTTGTCACCTGGTAATGAGAAATCTGATTGCTCATGCAGCCTGGATGAACCATTGCTGGTGTGCCCTTGCCTTGGGTGTGCTAAAGGTGACCCTAAAGGAGAAGCCTACAAATTCAAACCCCACTATGGCACTGTGTAACAATCCCCAAGGAATCTAGGTGTCCCAGCAAGTGTCTAGGGTGTCCTTGGGCAAAGGAGGTTTGAGAAGGAGTCTCCTTATGGATGCACAGCAGTGCTGCCACTGCCCTGAGCTCCAAGCAAGCCTTGAGCAGTGACAGGGGCCTTAGCAGTGCCAGGCTTTACTCTGTGGTTCTGGGGAGTTGCAGTTCTTCTCTTGGGATAAACAGAAAAGGCTCTCTGCTCCTGGAACACAAGCTCTCCAGTACTTTCCCACAACTTCATCCCTCTCCACTTAGATATGTGCAAGCTATCAAAGCAGCTTTTGGGTACAGAAGTCCATGTTTGGTAAGTTATTTTTAGTTATTCTATCTATTGAAACTCATCCAGAATCTAATCTACTCTACCAGCAATGTAAGACATGTTGTGAGAAGAGGTTAAGCATTGCATTTCTGCTCAGCTTGTATTTCAGAGCCTCATATTAAATTCTGCTGAAGGTTTTGGGGTTTTACAATACCATTATTTATTTGTGCCCATTAAAAATTCCAAAGTAACTACAACTATTTTATATGCTGCCTCTGCTGTCTTTCAAAATTTAAGGCTCTTCTAGGGGCTTTGTTCTTGCTGACACCCAACCCAAGGTTATTCACATTCTATCAGAAAAGAATTAATGTATTAGATTTCAAGCACTTTAATGTTTTGGCTAAAATAGTTGTCACTCATTATTTTGTCAGTCTGTTACATCCATTGCATTCAAAGCATATCAATACTGAACTAACCATGTCAGTGGGCAAAATCCATCAGAAAGTTTGATGCCTGACATGAAGAAGACTATGGCTCATAAAACTCAGCTACTCTAAAAGAATTATCAGCTGCTAAAATCACTTCCAAGTAATTTTCTGTTCCAAATTAGAGTGCATCTTTGCAGCTTAATCAAGTAATTTAATTTACAGCCGCAGTTATTATTTATGGCTTATCATTCATATATTTGAGCAGTTTGCTGCAAACTACATTTGTAATGTTGATAGGTACATTAACATACATAATTAAAATCAATACATTTTAAGAATTAGAACATCCCTAATAGACTAGTAAAAACAATTACTGTGATGCCTTCAAAATGTTGTCGAAAGTGCAGGGATTGTCTCACAAGCTGTTTGCATTAGAGCACAACTATCAATTTGCACTAGTAGCAATAGCATTGCTACTATTGCCAGTTAAAAATGCCTCTAAAACAGAATAAGATCATTAACAGCAGGAAGGAAAGGAAGGGGAAATATTTTATCCAGGTTTCTTCAAGGATAGGCAGATATATCCAAATATAAAAAGTTGCCCACAGAGAGTTTTAGAGTTCAGTGACATGTGTGTTGACAGATACATAAACTAAAATACTGCAGTGCTGGATCATGCATAAGGACACCATGGAATTGCTATTCTTTGTCTTCTACCTGCCTGATAATCTTCTGACCATCATCTGAATAAAAGTTCTTATGTTTTCAACTCCTAACTTCAGTGACAGCCCAGCCACCCTGCAAGGAGCTTCAGGAATGTCACTCACTTTATTTAATGCTTAAACACCATGGAAACAACTGCCTCAAAAGCCTCATCCAGAACAACACAGTCATCCCTGCTCATTAAATCCATCTTTCCAAGCACCAAGTTGTGAGCCTGTGAAAATAATTAAACACAGGTGTTTGAGCAATATGAATGTGTTGCTGTAACGGTATTTTTCATACACCTGTGAAAAATAAGTATAAAATACCTACAAATAAGTAGAAAACAAGCATAAAATTCTACCAGTCTCCCTTCCTATAGTTCTGCAGCAATGCAAGGGCCATGACAAGGTGGGCACTGACAGATCAGGGCCTATGGGTTTAGCAGGTTCAGCTCTTTGTCTATTTTCTCAGCATATTCTGGTATCTATTATTCTCTTGTCCAGACAGCAGTTTTCTTTGTTCATACTCATGGTTTTTCCTCCTTGTTTTGTCTTCATTCCAACTTTCACTCCCTTGCCCACCTTCTTGCACCAGCACATTGTGTACCACAATGCTGCCTGTCAGGCTGGTCCCAAACCTGTCAGTTGTCTTTCCACAGCATCCTCCAGCCATCCTCACAGCCAGTCTAAGTGGGGCCAACAACCCTCTAAGATATAATCTGCCCTCTCCTTCCATACAGCCACAGTGACTACAATCTATCCTCTCAGCACTTTGAATCTTGCTTATTTCAGTTCCCATTGCTTTCACATCAATGAAAATAAGTAGATGAATAAATTACGTTGTCCAAAGAGATAAGAAGTGTTCCTGAGAATTTGGATGATGCAACATTTGTGAGGTAAATCAGAATTTGCCATTCTGATTTGCAAATGGCACATGGAAAATTGATGGTTTTTTCACCTCGATGAAAAGCTGGTGTTTCAGCCTGCTGCTGAATTCCATAATGGGTATTCAGTGCTTTTCCATCATCAGCAAATCCAGAATTTTCCAAATATTACTCTGTTAGGGTTTTAAATGCCTTTTTGCTTTTGCCCTCAGGTTACAGATATTTAACTTTCAGGCATCCACCCAAGCTCACAAGCCTCCACCTGTGGAATGAAAGAGATGTCCTTCCTCAGGTCTGCAGATTTAACTTTGCCTCAAGCCTGAAGCTTTATCTCTGGGCTAGCAGCACTGGCAGCCTTTATCTGGGATATAGAGTGAAGCTTGAGCATGACTTTTGTTGGAAGTTCACAATATATCCTGTTCATTCTCTCCCAAAAAATGGGAGAGCACTGAGTGAAGACCGGCATGGGCTGCTGCTCTGCTAGGGAAAAGCTCCTGCTGGGACACTTCAGCCTCAGCAGGAAAGAGTAAGTGATAGTGTTTTACCTCCTGCAAAACACTGGCTGTTGCCAGCTCAGTGCTGCAGCCCCAGGAGGTAAATACATTATGGGTAACACACAGATGACTTCAGGAGTAAGGGCTGGTTCCATAAAAGAGCACAGCTAAAAAAGCCCTGTCTCTCACCTCTGAGTCTTTCTGTGTTTGCATCATTTCCATTTATAAAATGCTAATAAAGGGTCAGAAGCATTGGAATAGCTGTAAAAAAAGCCGCCATCCAATGGCTTATCAGTAGTGCAGCTCTCCTGGAACTTTTTCTACTCAGTTTGCACAGAAGGACCCACTGGTACTCCATTACCCATGCAGACATCTTTGGATGGTGGACCATGCCAGCTTTGGCTGCACATCTGGGCTGCTGCAGAGGGTATGAGGTTTTGGGGGACAGTGCCCTTTCCAGGAGGGGGTAGAAATACCTGTGGTCCTAACTTGACCCCAATTCCATGGCCATCCTTTCTTGTGTATCCCTGCAGGATTTTCAGGGACAAGAGACAGTCACAGGGATTTAATTTCACATTCCTTTGTCAGTTTTGTTTGGGCTAAGGTGATCACTTCAGCTATCTGTAAGAAACAGCAAAATCCATAATCACAGAGCAAATGCACAGTCTTGGCCAGGAGATGGACACTTACTGGTAATTGAAGCAAAGACTACTGATGTGAACTGATGGAAATAAATATTCAAGTGAAAAATATAAGGAATAAGTTCAACTGGGGAGAACATGAAACTTATTAGGAAAACCTGAGTCCTTACAGGCACTAACTAAACTAAAATCAAACTGGCACATGGCTATGTGCTTGGATCTGATTCATTTCTTGATATATCAAGAGTCAAGAAAGCCTAATCATCAATCCTTAATTAAAATAGTTTGTGCTTCTAGGTCCCAGCTAATAAGGTTCCTGGAAAGATGACTTGGTCTGCAGTATGGGGAAACCTGGAGTTATGGGAAAAGTGCATGCTGTGGATGGAGGGCAGCATCTCAGTCTCTGCTGCTGCTGTATGAGGACCAGGAGAGAAGACAAGAAGGGACCATGTAGGCAGCTCAGATGGAGCTGAGGAGCAGTTCCCAGGGTCAGGATAAAGAGTTCTGCAGAGAAATGGGCACCATCTATTCCATGCACCAGGCCTGGATTACCCTGGTTCTCATAACCTGCTTTTAACTTCAGCATTGCTAAAGAATGCTTTTATCTGTTATCTGCTCTCACAACAATCCTGTCTTTAGCTCCTGGGGCCAGCACTGGTTCAACCATCAGAGAGCAAACAGGGAAGGAGCTGCATGCAGGAAAACTCCCCTGGGATGGGTGGTTTCCTCCTCCCAGCCTCTGCAGGTGGAGCACTGGGGAAGAAGCAGCATGTGCAGGTGGAGAGGGGCTACTCCATGGTCTGGTTTCATACATGTGGCTTCCTTCATCTGCAATCCCAGACAGGCAGGATTTGTGCTGCTTTTCTTTCTGATGACAGCTGCTCTTCCTTTGCACTTACCCACCAAGTAATTGTGATTAAGAACCTTCTATCACCAAAAATTCTGTCATAGTCACGAATAAGTGGAATAATGTAAAGCAATGAATTGTGCTGAAACCCACACTACGAAATGTCTGCAGTAATTAAACATGTTGTTATAATGAAATTACCTCAAAATGTTTTCAATACTGTGCAAGCTGATCTTGAGGAGGAAGGAAACTGGCTGACAGTACTCATTAATGTTTATTATGGCTTTTACAAAGGCTCAAGAATGGAGGTGTTTGGAGCAGGTGGAGGGGCCAGCATGATGCCTGCTGGCAGAGGAGCCATTCCCTGGGAATGGGTGGATGCCAGCTCCCTGTGGTGCCTCCTCAGTGACTTTGCTTGGATTATTGCCATCTCTTTCTGTTTCAGCAAGAGCACTGAGAGCAACTCTGGAGCAGCTGTTGACAGCAGAGACAGCAGAACATGTTTGCAATTCAAAATTTAAAACAACTATCCTACATTTGATCACCTTGAGACTAAAAAAATGTGAAATATTGGAGAAAGATAGAAAAAACCCATTTTCCTTAAGTGTGGATAAGCAGAAGATGTAGGCAGGTAAAAGCAGATGGGAATTTCAAAAGCATTTCAGTGAATTTTGTGCCGTTTTAAAGGTGCCATCAATACTTAGAAGATCATGAGAGGTGTCAAGCTGCCAACAATAACCTGACAGTGACATTTTCTACTGGACCTGCACAACTCACTCTTTCTGGTTTCTCTTCAAGTTTCACTTTCAAAGACTTTAATTGAACTTACTTTTGCACACCAAATGTTGCTGTGTGATGTCTTGGCTGCACCTGTCTCGTGGTGAAAGCTGTCTGGCATTTGGAACAGGGAGTTTAGGGCTGGAAGTTTGCAAAGAGGAATCACAGGGATTGTGGTGTGCACTGACATCAGCAAAGCACCAGCGGTTGCAGTCACCTTGCCCCAAAGCTCAGTGGGAGAAATCATGCATCCCTCAGCCTTCTGCAAAGCCAAGAAGTGCCAAAATATGAAAAAAAATCCCAGACACAAAAACCCAGTAACTGATTTCTGGTGTCACTTAGGACAATTCTGAGATTTGTTCTCCTTTACCCACATCATCCTTGCACCAGCCTTTTGTACTCACATGTCAGAGACTGAGGGGTACAGGGCTTTCCTCTGAGCATCATTACCAGAGGGGAGACTCTGCATGCCAGGCTGAACCAAATCCCAGAGAATGGTGCCTATTATATGGGCTGGGCCTGAAGATATCCCTATAAATAAGGGGGGCAAATGCATGCAAAAGCAATGATAATCCTAAATAAACTGTAATATTCTAAAATATACACCTGGAGCAGATCCACTGTCAGGTGGAACAAAGCAAAAAGACTTTTAGAGCACATAAGTGCTGATCCTATTAAGTCAAGCAAGGAAGGAAGGAGGTATCCTTCAACATCTCTTTTAAGATAGGATAAACTGTTCCCTCATGTCCCCACAATGACTATCAAAAGGTCCTGTGCCTTCTGCCTCAGGTGAAGAGTGAAAACAGAATGTCTCCTCCAGAGGCCAGGATACATCTGTGAAAGTATGGGTAACATTTTAATAAAAAATGACATTTCTTTTCATTTTTCAATACCCTCCTGGAAACTAAAATGCCAAGATAATACAAATAAGAATGAGGATGTGTTCCTAAATTGACAAAATGCTATGTAACATCTTCAGAGAGCCTGGAAAATGGAACTGATAAGAGTCTCTTTAAGTGAACATCAACATAAAGGGAGAAACCACAGGAAGGACTTTTTCAGTTTTCATACAAACACATAAAAACAGGTGATGGTAAGTAGTACTGGGAAGACCTCTGAAATGCATGGGTACAATTTGAAGTAATTTCCAGATACTTCCATCAGCATCACGGGAGATTGCCAGCTGTGAGATTGTGATTTGGTTTGTTTCTCAGAGAGTTCTGCCCGAGGGATGGAGGATGGTGAAGGGCAGGACCTGACCCTGCTCAAGGGGAAGCAGGTCTGGCACTGAGCACAGGAAAGGAGCTCCCTTTTAGAGTGTGGTGGCTGAACTCAGCTAATCTGACTTCTCTCACCTAAATCCTCATCAGCTAGGCTAATCATGGCTCCTAATTCAGGTCCATTGAAACTCAGGAATGTTTTTTCCTTTTGGGAAGTGGGGTTAAGTGGGATGAGTAACCTCTGCTTGCACGTACACAATTTGCTGCCAGCAAGTGTGGCCTTTGCTTGTCTCTGAGAATAGCACTTGTTGATAGCCTGAAGTCATAAATGCACTTATTTTGCATGTCACCACCACCCCTCTTGGCCATGATAGTGCTGCACCCACCTATCACACAGAGCTGCTGCCTGATGCTCTGCTGAGTGCTGGAATTCTTCCCTCTGCAAAAATAACACACAGGTCAGCCCACTTGTTTTCAGCTCACAGCTTTTCACCACCCTGCAGTACAAGCTGTGATGAAGTATCATTAAATGTCTTTTGACACTTGCTACTAAGAGCACAGCATGGTGCCTCTGCTTACTCTGGAGTTTGAACTCTGTAAATGGTCTTCCTCTGGCCCACAGAGCCCCAGGAGCTGGGAACTGTCCCGGATCCTGTGTGTGCCTGTGGCAGAGCAGAATACCCCAAACACACCAGCAAAGTTCCAGATCCCATCAGCCGCCTTTGGAGATTGGTCATATGGTATGAGAAAGAAAACTAGAAAAGCTCAGAACCAATTATTAAGGATGAACTCACTGCAGAGCCAAGGAGGGAAGTTAGGCTGCCTTTGTTTTGTGTGGCTGCTCTCTGTGCAATTTGCACAGAGATCATTTCAAGTGGGTTTTTTTTCTTGTGTTCTGTAACATCACTGATCACTGTTGCAAGTTGAAATAAAAACTGAATCCTGAATATCTGTACATCAGTGTTTGTTTTCACAGTCAGTGCCTGGCTGGGATTGCTCTTTACAACCCTTCAATTGCTTTTTGAAAGTACAGCTCATTAGTGTACACAAAAATTGATTTGGGTTAAAGCAAGAGAGAACACATTTTTCTCTAGCTCCTTCTGAGTCCTCAGAGCCAAGTTAGCTCCCTTTGACAAACCCTTGGTGAACTCAGGTTTTGCTGGTTAAGGGTGAATTTCAGAACTCCCTTGAAAGCAAGTATGAGCTGCAGTGCCTGGCTGAATCATTGCTTGTCTCTCTCTACTAAAAAAACCAAATCTTGACCAGATCTCTTAGTCTCTTCTAGGTGGCTTTAGGCCTTTTCTCTGCTCAAGAGGGAATAACTTATCTTGTACATTGGTCACCACTCACACACATCCTACTTGTAGAATGGAAATCTCTGAATGACCTGGAGCTCTCTGACCTCTGTCAGGGAGGAGCCTGAAGGTGAACCAGCTCATACTTGGCATGGACAGTGAGGAGGGCAGAGTCTTGCTGCAAACCTGGTTGTGCCTCACCATGACAGAACAGACCAGTTTTCTCTGTATAATTTTGCACATGCTGAAGTCTGTTGATAAGCTTCCTCTCTTTATCTCACTGTTCATAACCATGGTGGCAGTTTGTGTGGACTGCTCCCAGGAGAAACAATACTGTCACAGATGGGCCAGAGAGTTCAAAGCAAAGGAGCTCAGATAAAATTTAGTCTAAGCGTCTGCTTCTTGTCAAATGAGTATGAGAAGATACCAATGTGAGTATGTGGACAGTCCTTGCATCAGAACAAGCCACATCACAGACAGCACAGCAAATTTTGGCTTCTGGAGTTGATTGATTACTGAATCTGGGAGTGTCCCAGAGGTGCTGTGACAAGTCAGGTGGTAAAAGCTAACTCATTTCACTTTGCAGTTAAGGTAAGTAAGTGCTGGCTCAGCAGTTCTGTGGGGATGGATGGAGAGCCAAGCAGCAGTAGCTCAGTTTCTGATGGTTACAGAACATCCCAGAGGATAATGAAGGAAAGCCAAGCAGAGAAATATGAAACACCTGGGTGTGCAAATTTGACTTTTCCTCCTACTGATTCAATTGTTGTCACAGCAAAGAGATGGGAAAGCTAGTTTAATTTTGTTGTATGTGTTTGTATATTTTCTGGAATTCACAGGTTTTGATTAAGAACCAGGTGACCTCATAACTCCTATGTGTCCTGCAATATCTTTCTCTAGGACTTTTTTTTCCCCCAGTACTTTATAATTCAAAAGTGCAGTAACCACTTATAAAATGAAAAATCCTTTTCCCCCTATTCTTTTGTTTGGCTATTTTAAAAATACAGACAATATTTTCCTATTAACTTGGCTGAGTTTCTGCTCACCTTATTTTGTTCTTCTGTTGACGTATCTTTTACAGGCCTGGATGGTTATTTTTATATGCCAAACTGCTATTTACAATTTTATCTTAACTTGCTATGTTGGATTGAAAGTATTTCTATTTAGTAATTTCCTTCATCAAGTCACTATTTAGCTAAGCTGCCCTTTGCATATTTATTGTAGTTAATTATAAAAATAGCATCTCCTACCTTGTTAAGAGTCTGTACCTCAAATTATTAGAACAGAAATTCATAAACAAGGTGTGGGAAACCCTTTCATATAACTCTAGTGAGATAATCTGTAGTAATAATAGTGGAGGTAGACATGAAAAAAAGTTATTCAAGAGAATAATGCAGTGGCTATGAATGTATTAGTACACAAGAGTAAGTAATGGAAAGTTAGAATAATTGAGGTTTACACCACTGTGTGCAGACATACCAGTTTAGGCAGAAGTCAGGAGCTCAGAATATAAAGGACAATAGAAAGTTTAAAAGTGAAAAGGAGTCAGTAAAACATACCCAAGAATGCTGAAAGAAAACATTAGTCTTCTGAGCATCTCACATCATCTGGAGGAGTCTTAGAGAAGAGAATAGGCTTTTCCAATATTCCTTTTTATACCATCATGGGGAGGGTGAAGAGAGGTTTGTAGGTACTTCCTGACTGGCTGAGTGTCACTGAAGGGAACACATGGCTTGTGATGCCAGATCCTCAGGAGGATTTAAAACAGTGAGAAAGCCAGTGAGGTGAATACCACAGTTTTCTTTAGTCTCCAAACCAGTTTGATCAAGCTGCACATTTTGGCAATCCCACTTGTTTTCAAACTCTGGGACATCTGGGACTGGTAAGAAAGGAAAATGGTGGGTGAAATCCTGAAAAGACTGCCAGATCGAGAATTAAAAAGGCCAGTGGCATAATTAGCTCCAGGGAGCAGGTTTTGTATTGAAGGCTGACCAAACAAATGTACATTCAGTGATGGAAACTGCCTTTGTCTCGGGCTGTGTCACCAGCTCACACAGGTAGGGCAGGCAGGGCTGTGCTGATACCAGGGCTGTGCTGGTGGCAGGGCTGTGCTGGTGGCAGGGGTGGCACCTGGTGTCACTCCTTCAGGGATTGCTGTGTGGGGGGTGGATGAGATCCAGGCTGGGCCATTTGGCAGGGCTGACTCTGCAGTGGAGAACTGCAGGAGCTAGGAAATGAGAAGGGATGACAGGAGTGTATAAACCTGCACAGGGCTGCTTTGCCATTTTAATGAGCATATTAAGGGCCAGTAAGGGAACTAAGGAGAATCTCCAGGGACTTTTAGCTCCCACTGACTTTCTGAAGTTTTTCCAAATGCAGCCACTGCCAACAAAGATTGGCAGCTTGGTTATATTCCAAACAAGGACCTGAATGTATGGTGCACAAACTCAGTATGCCTCATATCAAGCAGTGAAAATAGTTCCCAGCTGTCATGTCTGGTCTGATGAGCTTTTACAGACTACAGAGAGTCAGATTATTCATTTAGTCTGAAGCCAGGTTGTGTTCCCACAGCTGAAAATTATGGAATTGTAGCAGACAGTTTGCAGTTAAATGTTTATGGTTTTTTATTTTTTTCCTCTAGTGCTTCTCATTTTTCTAGAATATTAAGTGAAATATCCAGGGCAAATTGCTGTACTACAGCAACAACACTGTGAAATAAATTAAGCTGTTTAAAGGGAATGTAAATATAGAATGACTTGCACTAAAAAATAAAATTATTTCAAATAGCCATTAACTATTTCTATCCCAATTCTCACTGAACAAAGCAAATCTGTCCTTGACTGACCCGCTGCCAGTAATACAGCAGCACTTTATACATTATTATTATTTAAAAGACAATTCAAAAATAATTGTCCTTTTTCCTCTGTTTTCTTACTGCTCCCATCCAGCAAGACACTTTCATGGCATCAGTTTGGGTGGTGCTGTTTGGTTCCTGCAGAGGAAAAAATGGACCAGTTTTTCTGTTATGCTGGCTACCATTTAATCCTGATTTATTTTTTACCCTAAATCCTGAAAACATCTTTCAAGTTTTGTGGCTTTGCAAAGACAAATTGAAATGCCACTTGTCTACGTGTCTTCCACTGAATGATTAGGCTCCTGTCCTGACTAACTGCACTGGGTGGCAAGGGAGGGTTACACATGCCACAGATGGGGCTGGAGTGACACCTGGTCTAACAGGGCAACCAGGAAAATCAAGTTCATTGCTTTTGAAGATGAGATTAATTGGTGCTGAAGATGAGAATAGAGTCTGTCCAATAATTTGAATTTTTATCTGGACCAAGAGGCATGTCCTTCCCTTTCTGGGCTGGCACTTATTCTCTCTGCAGCTGCCTGAAAGAGAAAAAAAACATTTAGCTTGAGATGGATGATAGTATAGAGGAAATTTTAATTTCCATTACAGTATAGAAATTCTGCTCTAGTACTGAGACTTTGAAATGCACAAGAGGCTTATGTGCAGTAGGACAGAAGCCATCTCCAGCTGTGGAATTGGCCAAAGCCATGAAATAGGAAGTGCTTGTTTTAAAGTGTGCGAGACACTGTTCTGGCTCGCAGCGTAAATTATGCATCTTCCCTTCCTGCAGGCCTGCAGTGTGTGTCCATGGCTGAACACACAGTCCTTGGCCACAGTGCCTGCACAACAAAGGAAATGGAAGGTTTTCTACTGGGCAGAGCAGTCATTTCTCACTGAGCCTTGTCCTAAATGACATGGAGTGTGCTCTGGGGATGGATGCTGCTACTTTGCTGAGAAAGGAGCACTATCTAAAAGCAACCACTGCTGCACTTCTGACAGCCATCCCAAGTAATTATCACCTGGGTAGATGAAAGGGAAACAAAAGCCAAAACATTTGAGGATAACTTGGTGTCTGAAATAAAAATTCTCTAATGTTTTCTCATTTCAAACTGCACCATCTTATTGACATTATGGTCAAACTCCCTCTTAGCAGACTTTCTGCTTCTCTTCCTCTATACACCATTTGTTAAATGTGTATCCAGACCTGGTCTAGATACAGTCCCCTTTAACATTCACAATTAGAATTTAATTGTAGAAATTAATATTTAACATTCCTTGAAATGACAGTAAAGGCTGCCCATGAGAGCAATTTTTTACAGCACAACCTGCTGAGTTGACGATTACTGTGAAATGCAATTATAATGAGCAAGGGAGAGCAGAGGCATGGACTGACTTCAGGGACAGGAGAGGCCAGCGGATGAGTTGGTTGTCCTGACTAGCTGAGCTCTGTCTCTGTAGAGAAACCCCCAAGAGGGAAGCAAACAAAAAGACAAAATGTGCTTGTCCTTGGCTCCTGGCTACAGAGTCCTCTGGAAAAGTGCCCAGGAAGAGTGGCACACCTTCAGGAGTCATGGGAGATACATGATGTGTATGCTACAGCCAAGAGCAAGCTGTAAATGCAAGAAATAGAGAGCAGCCATTAACAAGGCACTAGTTTAGTTTAAATTAGACAATAGTCAAGCTATGGCAGTGATAAAGATCATATTCCTATAAAACACAAACCTATCTCTGACCCTTACAGAGCTGCTCCTCTATATTTCATTGTCACAAAAGTTACTAACTGCAAAATACTGCTTGGCCCTCATAAAACTGTACTCAGTTTTGGAGTGCTTTATTTATGGGATAAGTGGTGTGATGACATTTTAAATGCTTTCTCTCTGAATGGGGATAATGATCTAATGATTGTTTAAGTGATTTTCTCAGAGTCCTGCACTGAAGAAACTGAAATATAGGGAAAGCATTGCCATGCATTTCAATGTCAGTGAAAGCAATTAAGCAGTGAGAAATTTAAGAAGGTATCATTTTTTTCATTTTCCCCTCTCCTGTGGAGATTTTAGAAATGAGCAGAGCTAAAATGTCCTGGGGAATATTATGGGATAATAATATGACATGATTTAAGGAAGGTTTTCCATCTCCATTGCAGTTGGTACTTGGTATTCCTGTAAAAAATTCAGAATGAAGTAAAAATGAACTGTACACTGGATCCCTAAAGTAATTTAATGGCATACATTCACTTCTGAGTGTAAACTGCTATATCCATTAGAGCAGAAAATAGTTTATCAGGGGACTATTCACTGGAAAGTTATTGAATATTTCAAAATAAAAAGAAATAGGCTGGTAAAAATTTTGTCCAATGAGTCTATGAATTTCTTTTAATGGAAAATTTTTAATACAGAACGTGTATGTTTCAGAAATCGTTTAATAAGGTTTATCAGGAGAAGTCCTTCAGTCTTCACTCCACAAAAATGATGAACTTATGCCATAGATTCAGCTGATCCTTGAGGACAGGAGTTGCAAGTCAGTTATTTTTATGAGGTCTTTTACAGAGGATTGAGGGTTCCTTGATTCTCTGATATTTTTAAAAAACCCAGTCAAGTTAAGATTAAAAAATTACAGGGCAGAAGTCTGTATAACTAGAATAGATTTTCTAATATTCTTTCTGTGGTTTGGTTGGGTTTTTTTTAGGTTTTGTGTGTATATCACTGATAAGTTCTTTTTCTTTTCTTGTATTTAAACAATAATGCAAATATCATAGTGCTGATCTGTCTGTTTCTGATTCATTTTTATATATGCCATGTTCTTTACTCAATGAATTCACTCAATTTTCTATGCAGAAGCTTGTATTTCATTAGATATTTTTTGTCTCCTACAGGCAGAAATAGCTCTGAAGAAGTATTTATCACTGATTCCTGAAGAAAATATTCTTGAATTGTGAGCCAAGTAGTGTTTCTTTTTCTTCTGATTTCTTGACTTATTATCTTTTTCATACTAAAGTTATTTCCAAGACAAAATCTTGGAATGTGTTCATCTTCATTCAATTACAACTGATTATTATGTTCAATTCTTTTTCTGCCATTAATGAGGCTGCATTATTTTATTAATATTTCCATTATTTTATAGAGATTATCATGCCATTTTTTTATCTTGAAGAAATTATGGCTTTACTATTTGCTTAAATAGATATTTTGCTAACAAAACAAAATAGAATTAAGAAACCATCAGCTGCATGTAGGTAGTGTTTTTCCATTGTTAAGGTAGTATATAGTGTGCATTGTGAATATACAACATCCAGAATACAAATGAAAGCAGTAAAGCATTCAGTATCAGCAGCTTAAAAGCTGAGATTTCTGTAGCTGATGATGGAAATTATATTTGATATATTAATACTTTGCTTCAGTGTTCAGAAATCTGTATGCCCTTAATTGAAAGCAGACTTTGCCCCATCACTAATGAGATTACACTGCAACATCCTTGCTAAGTGTGGGATTCCTGATCCAGGCAGGGCATGCGAGTTACCTGGTGAGTGTTCTGGGAAAAAGGTGGCAGGGATTGGAGTGGTGCAGCTTAGACTTGCTGAGAAGGCACAGCTTCTCACCAGGAGATGTGACTTGCCTGGTAGGGCCCAAACTCACTTTTTATTCTCAGGTCATGAGCAAGCAGAAAGTTTTTTACAGTTAAAAACCAACCAACCAACCAAATAAACAACTGTTGTTATTATATTGCAGAGGTTCCATATTGCCAGAGTTTTGTACCTCCTCGATGTTTCTCATAGGCAGCTCCTCTAAGCACTGACTCTTCCTTCTTCTCACAGTAGCTAACTGAACCCAGCTCCCCCTTAATCAACCAATCCACTCTTTTATAACACTCTTCTTCTTCTTGGCTAAAGCTGAAGCCTGTTAGAGTCAGGCCTGTTCCCAATCTCTAATAATTGGCTCATCTGCAGCTCCTTAGGGGTAAGATTACTTTCTATACTACCTTTAATTTCTTATATTGTATCCCCCTACAAACAACAGTGATTTTGAAAGCTGACCACTTCCTAACATCCCCAGAGTCAACAACAGTTAAAAAGATCTTCAGGAAGAAGGTCCCCACAAGAGGTTGCACAGAAAAGCATTTCCCCTGGCCAGTATCCTACAGTTATGTCCCCAGTCCCCTGTGTCCCATACATCCAATATAGGACTATTTTTGACAAAATTGAGAAAAAACTGTTTTAGCACTCCTCTCATCTGTAGCAAGCCTTGGGTCACTGGGCAGCACCTTTGGACCTGCCATGTCTCAGTGTGGCATTGTTCGCAGGGGTCCCAGGATGAGGGAAGAGCTGAGAATCTTGACTCCATGTTTCAGAAGGTTTGGTTTATTATTTTATGATGTATAATATGTTAAAACTATACTAAAAGAATAGAAGAGAGGATTTAATCAGAAGGCTGGCTAAGAAAAGAAAAGGAATGAATAACAAAGGTTTGTCTCTGACCGAGACAGTCTGGACAGCTGGACTGTGATTGGCCATTGATTAGAAACAACCAGATGAGACCAATCCCAGATCCACCTGGTGCATTCCACAGCAGCAGATAATCATTGTTTGCATTTTGTCCTTGAGGCCTCTCAGCTTCTCAGGAGAGAAAAATCCTAAGGAAAGGATTTTTCATAGAACATGTCGGTGACATCTCAGTCTACAATTGCACGTGGACAGAGGCTGATGTCCCAGTTCTCAGCTAGACCCAATGTGGAAAATTTTGCTCTGAACTTTGATTAACAGAAAACCCTTAGGAATATCTGCACCTTCAGAAGGGATCTGGTGCATAATGAGTTACTCAGGACTGGTGAGAAATGCTATGGGCTTCAGCAAAGAAACCAGATTATTTATTCCTCATCTTCTTTCTTCATAGCCCAGCCATGGCTCTGGATATCCCATTCCTACACCAACATGTTTACCTCCAGCCCTTGGTACAGTGGGAATGTCCCTCACCCCACACTCCATTTGGACTGCCAAACAATCCTAAGGCCAAGAACAAAAGGTTTTCTTTGTGTTTGACTTTCTGTGAGCATATTTCATTCAGTAGTTTCAAAACTACATATTTTAAAAACATTAGTTGGATTTATCGCCTGTGACTTCATGATCTTCTTCCAGGAATCCTCTCTTTGAAGTGCTTTTCCAGAGAATATTACAACTATGTCTGTTCCTTTGTAAACTCACTGACACTACTCTGTCTTTTCAGATAGATAACACGAGCAGTTCCCAGGCTCCTATAATTTAAACTCATCTCTTAAGCATGCACCAGAGCAGTGCAGTGAATAGATATCCCTGATGTTCTCATGCTATGGAGACTCCAGAGCCAATGGTTTCTAGGAAAGGAAGAATCCCTGCCAGGCTTGAATCTGATCTAAACCCTGTGACTTGTCCAGGCTTATCCACCTTCAGATGTTGGTACTCAAGGACATGGTGCTCCTGAGTGTAAAATTGGAGGTTGGAGTTGGGGTTGGATATTATAAACTCAGGGATGGGCCAGCCAAAGTTTCTCCTGCCCTGAAAGCCTGGGCCAGGGCCTCACCACCCTCTCAGAGAAGAATTTATTACTAATATTTAATCTGAATCTACTCCCTTTCAGTTTAAAACTATTGCCTCTTGGCCTATCCTTCCATGCCCTTGTAAAAAGTCCCTCTCCAGTTCTCTCAAGTAGCCCCTGCAGGTACTGTAAGGTGTTTCAAGGTCTCTCTAGAGGCTTCTTTTCTCCAGGCTGAACAACCCCAGCTCTCTCAACACGTGTCCATGGGAGGGCTGCTTCATCCCTCATGCCCCAAAAGGTCACATTTCTTTTGATGGAGCCTAGGATATTTGAACATTGAAACAGCAGGGCTAAAACACTCTTCTAATGAGGGAATACATATTCCAAAAAATATTTAAAAGCTTGATTGCAGTGGTTGAAAAAGATGTTTTTGTACCTCAAGACACTTCAGTAGAAGTTTGAAACATGCTAATAGTTCTGAAAACTACTAGGAATTCAATCTTGACTTTTATGCCAAATGCCATTATCCCAAACACTGTTTAAAGTGGATTTGTTACTCTTGTGTTGCCCTTTGTGTTGCTCTTTCTGACAGCATCACTGTTCCCACAAAATACATTGCATTTTGTTCTTTATTGATTAATCTCTCCACTTTCCTATTAACAAAGCAGCAAATGGGATGCTAGTTTCCTTCCTCCCTGCTGAGCTGATCATTTTATGCAGTTTCCTCACAACAGAGAGTAGAGGAGAAATAGAGACTGGTTACTGTGAGTTGCTGCTATGGATACAAGTATCTTCCCTCTCTCAGGGTGCTGAGACTGCATGGAGTGCTTGTTAGCATATTAGCCAAAAGGCATTCAAGGCTGAATATAGATGTATTATATTAAAGTCCACTACCCATCTCATTTTGTTATAGTCTATTCTGTAGAAAGAAATGTCTAAGGTTTGTTTTCCCTGTAAACTGTTAAACTTCAAAACTAAGACATACAAAGCTTGAGTGTTGATGTCAATGAGAGCTGACAGCCTCACAGGGAGCATAAAAAAGACCAGAATTGACTAAAGAAGAATTTTCCATACATATAAGCCTTTACCACCCATGTGTCAAACATTTAAAAATAACTCTTTAAACAAAATTTGGAGGAAATTAACTTCTGCTATTGTTTGTACAGTGATCCTTATGCCAGTGCTGACATATTTGTAGGTCACAGCTATTTAGCTGCAGAACACCAAACAGTGTCTCTTGCCTAAAGACATCCATCCCTTTGATGTCAGAAAGCTCAGACATAAAAGCAGCAAGATAAACAGGCAAAAGAGATCAATTTAATTCACCACTGGAAGGATATGGTTTGTACTTCTTAATAAGATTAAATAAATGAACATTTAAATGACTGCTCTGTGTGACTTGATTTTTTAAATGCATCCACTCAGTGTGTGTTCACAGAAAGTCTCACATGAAGGATAACAAAGAAAACAGTTTTTGCATCTGTTATTTGGCTGTGGTAGAAATACAATACACAGTTTCTGTGAGTGAAAATTTACTGATGTCATTCTGTAAGTCCCTCTGATACTTCCTTCATTTTAGGCTCTATGTAGGTGATGATTCCAAGACCCTTCACCACTGAGTCATGTAAATAATGAAAATTAATATTTGCATAATTGAACTGTGCTCCAGCACACATGAAAGTATAAGTTACAGCTATAAGATTTTTCCAGTTTGCTTGAAAAAAATCCAGCTTGAGAGGTGTACACTGAACATTTGCACACAATGAACACCTCTGCCTTGTCTTGAATGTTACTTTTAGTGTCAAACCACAAGCTCTAATAATTAGAAGATAAAGCCAACAGAAGGTAACATTTGAACAGTATATAATGTTATTTTCAGGACCTCTAATAACTAACCATACAGAGTGTTTTATGCCCTCTATTTGATCTGTTGAGTTATGTAGCTTTTATAAAATAAAATGTCAGGACCTTTTTGAGCTCTTGCTAGTTAAGATAGTGTTTGTTGTAAGGAAGTAGACCACTGCAGTCTGGGACTTGATCCAAAGTCTATTTAAATCTCTTGAAAAATCAGGTGATGACTGCTAACACTGTATCTTGGACACATGCTCCATGTTCATGGGACTCTTAATCTCATGTGTTTTCCCAGCAAGGCAAGCATGAGTGACTTGCTTAGTCAAGGTCTGTGGAAAAAAAGAGATTATCCTGTCAACACATAATGATAATTATTTTGTGCTGCTTGGCTTCTGAGGCACTTCCTTATAACTTGAACTAATTCAATACTAACTCACTGAATACACTAAAACATGGATATTGTGCCATGATATTAACTTAGATATCTTTTTGGTAACCCAGCAGCAATTCAGCTGGTATTGCAAATATCTTTATCACCCTTCATTGATTTTCCATAGTGTCCCTACCAACTGATGCCTTTTACTGGAGCTACTAAATGAGAGATTGACAGTCCAAATATTCCACTTGTTTTCTCTGGGCAGCAGATGAAATGATTTCGATAAATCGATTATGTTTTTTCTTCCCTTGGTGTTTGATCTCACAATAATCTTCTTAATGCTGAGATATGAAATTATTATAAAACAAAGCTTTGCTTTAAACTCATTGAGCAAATTTTGAGACTGTCCAAGAAGCAATTTAATTACCTGTTCTTCAAATTCCACACAGCAAACACAACTGCAGACCACAAGATATTGCACAATTACAGGTTTTATTTAAAAACTGTCAGAGCAGGCAGGCTTGGATTTATCTGAACAGATATATTTACGTTGAAACTTATGCCTTGACTTACTTCACTGATGTACTCACCAGATGAGACATTTCATGGATTACTTTTGGAGCAAGCATGTGCTAATATTTATAGATAAATGTCTGCTAAAAACATGTTCAAGTTGCATTTTGATGGAAACCTTCATGAAGCAAACCCACTCATGGGAGCTGTTGCTATGGCATAACACATGATTAATGGGCAACTGAGGATGAGCCTTGATCTGTGAGGGGCTCTTAATGAAAAAGGCTACAAAAATTCATATTAAGATGGAAATTTATTATCTGGCATTGTTCAAGAATAATCCTTACTAAATCCAGAAAGAACAGGCTGTCATGGCTCTGAGAGCCAGACTGCAAGGCACTGACCCTCTGCCTGCACACAGAGCCTGCGTGGGCAGACAGGAGCAATCAGTGAAGATTTAAAGACTTTGTTTAAGAATTAGATTCAAATTGGCCAAAAGGACCAAACAGACTTTGGGAGTACAGGCACAAAACCCCTGGCTGGCCCAAGGAGGGGATTGTCCTGCTCTGCTGTGCCCTGCTGTGCCCTAACCTGGAGCATCGTGTGCAGTTTTGGGCAGCACAATCTGAGATGGAAAAGCAATTGGAAATTGTCCAAAGGAAGGACATGAAGGTGGGGAGGGCCTTGAGGGAGAAACAAGAAGTGGCTGAGGGCACTTGTTCTGTTCAGCTGGAGAAGGGGGGACTGAGGGCAGACCTCACTGCAGTCACAGCTCCTTGTGAGAGGAGGAGGAGGGGCAGGCACTGATCTCTGCTCTGTGGTGACAGTGACAGGACCCAAGGGAATGGCCTGAAGCTGTGTCAGGAGCGGTTCAGGTTGGATTTTAGAAAAAGGTTCTTCCCCCAGAGGGTGGCTGGGAGCAGGAACAGCTCCCCAGGGCAGTGGTCACAGCACCAGCCTGGCAGAGCTCAAGGAGCATTTTGGACAGAGCTCTCAGGCACAGGGTGTGACTCTTGTGTCACACCAGGGTGTGACTCTGGCCCTCCTGTGCAGGGCCAGGAGTTGGACTCGATGGTCCTTGGGTCCTTTCCAACTCACAATATTCTATCATCCCCTGATTCTATGGAAAAGACTAAGAGTGCCAGAGGAATTCCAGATCACCACATTTTATTTGAGGTATTAGTATAATATTAAGATTTGTTTTGCAAATAACTCAACTGCTGCTAAACTCTGCAGAAATGAGAGAATACCTCAGATAGTCAAGTGGCTAAAAGATTCTAATTAAAAGTGCAAATTAAAGGTTGATTTGAGGATTTTCATTACAAAGCTGAAGGTGGAAAAATCACAACCCTGCTTTATCAAAAGTAACAAATCATTTATCACTGGCATGAGCCTGATGCCAGACACTTCCATGGCAATAGTGTGGATTGCTTCTTCTGAGAAATGCTTATCTGAATGTCATGCTTCCTGTAATAGGAAATACTCTAGAGAAAAGTAGCCCATTATTTCCATAAGTGAAGGTTTTGCAAGAAATATTTAATGCAAAAGCACAAAAGAAAAGAAGGAGAAATCAATTTTTTTGTGTCAGAGAATTTAAATACACTTGAGTGTATGGTACTAAAATTTCTTAAAAGTTGAATCATTGTAAGTGCAATGGCAAAATACACAATAACCAGTTAAACATCAGCAACAAATGACTGAAGTGCCCCCAAATAAAATAATGTGAATTTTTAAGCCAATAACAGCAAGAGGGAATATTAAAGTCTGTATTCCTCCTTCTCATTGTTCCTGCAGAAAATGACCTTTCCATTAGTGCAACGTTTGTTTCTTGTGAGTTCTGAAATTATGAAGTGTCATAACTGTACCCGAACTGCAATTATGAGAAAGCCAAAATCAGAACTGCTATAGAAGTGTGTGTTGGAAAGATCATCAGCCTTAGATATAAAGAAAAAAAAACCAAATAGCAAGGAAATAACATGTAATATGGAAGTAAAAGTGAAGACAAAAAACAGAATGGAAAAACCCAGTGTTTTCATGATTAAGGCAGACTTTGGGAGGACTTGGTGAGATGGATACTGGCTTATTGTCAAAATACCAGTGACTAAAGAGGAATCTCCTCACCACCTTGGGCTGGCTCTGGCAGGTCAGTGCCTCAAAGGCAGCTGGGGCTCAAGATCATTGGGACTGGGCAGAGAGGGGAAGCAACCACAGACACTCATTTGCCACAGCATTTTTCAAACTGATAATGGCCCTCTGAGCTTAAACTGAGTTTGGGAAGCCTTGATTTAGGCTCTCAGATGTTCCTGAAGATATGGTATTACCTTTTTACTTACTATTAATAATTGTGTATTTGCAAAGAGAAACATGGTGGGGTTTCTGTTGGGTTTAAGACATGTAGCAACCATTGACCACATGTCTCTCTGGAGAAGTCCTTCATTTGATCTTTTTATTACTTTGATTTCACTAAAAAGAATTCTATGAGATTATTCTCCTGCTCATATTTTTCCATTTCTAAACTATTCTGATAATCCATGATACACTAACAATCATGAATTGCTTTTCACTGAAACTCCTCTCATGGTCTCTTAAATATTTCTGATCGTAATGAATGAACTCCTAATGAATAGGACTTATGGCTAGTATTTGAGAATCAGAATTTATGTTTTTATTTATTGAAATAAAACCATTTCTATTAAGGCAAAGGGCTTTCTGTTGCAACCTCTGCAAATAAAACCACACGAAAACTCTGTAGTTAAAGTAAGTTTTCAGTAATTTGGTTTGGGTTGTTTTTTTTTTGTTTGTTTGTTAAGCTGGGTTTTTTTGGTTTTGTTGGTTTTGGTTTTGTTTTGCCTTGGATTGTGAGGTTTTTTTTTTTATTATTTCCTTAGGAATTGGATTACTTTAATTAAGGGGTACATTGACTTTACTTCACTGTTATTGCAGTATTTCCTAAGACAGGGGCAAAACCACATAAGAAAAAAAATTAAAGGCTCAGAGGAAGATGTGTGTAAAAAGAAATGTATATTACATACAACTTTTTACATTCTGTTTTCCACTTATAAATTACTTTCAAAATATTTCTGTTATGTTATGCAATGGAAAGAGAAGCCAAATGTTAAAGAAAAGAATATTCTACTGACAGAGAGATTCAGATTCATGTTCAGTAATTCTTTTTTTCTCAGATATTTCATGCAAATTCACAGGACTTCTGTGCTGTAAAGCTTCCAAGGTAGCGTGTTCTGAGAGGAAGAAATTGAACACATTATGAACGAGATTCAGAGAGTCCTGATGCATTCTTTTCTGAGGTTCCTTTTGCTTTAAGTCAGTTTTGTTCTGGAAGCCATGCCTGTCAAAAGATGAGCAGTAAAACCCCCAGCTGTAAGTCTACATGGCATAAAAAGAGTCACAAAAATAGCAAATGTGTTCACTCAGAAGGGTTCACTCAGGAAGGTGCCTTTAGGTAATTTTGTGGAAATGCTGTCTTGCTGCTCAGTAAAGGTCAAAAGTCAAAGAGAATATTGAATAAGGATCTTCAATTAAGATCCCTTAGTATATATTTCTTAACAAACAGTAATCATAACTAAGTCATAGGAATCAATGGTGGAGCCATTTCTTTATCTCTATGTGCAGCTCTGGTTCCCTTTGGGAAGGAGATGCAGCAAAACTGGAGATGATACAAAGAGGGCAGAAGGGTCAGAGGGACAGAGCATCTCCTGCACTGGAATCTAAAGAGTAGTTGTGGATTGGTCCCAAGAGGCAGCTCAGCCCCACACAGCCAGGCACTGAACCTCCCTCAGCAGGAAAGGGACAGAAACATAAGGGTGAAAGGGAGAAAAGTCATGGGTTCAGATAAAGGCAGTTTAACAGGCAGAATAAAAGCCCACACAAGCAAAGTAAATCAAGGAATTGATTTCCCCCTTCCCACAGGCAGCAGGTGTTCATCCATACCCAAGAAAACAAAGTTTCATCACACATAGCAGTGGCTTGGCAAGACAATCATTCCAGATCCCTTCCTCCTTCTGCCCTCAGCTTTTACTACTGAGATACCATGTGGTGTGGGACATCCCTTTGGTCACCTGTCCTGCTGTGTCCCATGCCACCTGTTGCGCACTCCCAGCCCTCACTGGAGAGGCAGTCTGAGAGCTGGAGAGGACCTTGTTGCTGTGTAAGGGCTGCTCAGCATCAGCTGAAACAGCCCTGTGTTATCAACACTGTTCTGGTCACAAACCCAAACCAGCACCCTGCAGACTGCCATGAAGAGAATTATTTCAGTCTCAGCCAAGCCCAGGAGAGCTTGCATGTGGCTCTTCCCGGCAGCCACGGGAGCAAAGCAGTGCCGGCTAGAGGCCCCAAGCTTGGCTGGAGGAAGCCACAAGATCTGCCACCCCCAGGTTCCCTTAGAGGACCCCAGGTGGTGGTGCCGTCTGTGGCGTGGGTGGCACAGGCGAGGAGGAGACCACGAGGAGTCCAAGGCAAAGGAAAAAGAGAGGACACTTGCGTGGCTGTCAAGGAGGCTTTACTCCTTAATGGTTCCAGAGGCAAGTGACAAAGCAGTCAGGCTCGGGGGGGGGGGGGGGAGCTGATACAGGGAGTGGGCGTGGACGGGGGAGACTCAAAGTAACCAATAAGAATGGGGTAGGGGAGGAACGAACAACATATTTGAACCAATAAAGATCATATATGGGAGGGGAAAAGCCCCAGGGGCAAATCATACAGCACAGTAAGGGTGACTGACATGGAAAAATCTCGAACAAAAGGGGGGTGGTTACAGTGAGTGACAAGGGGAGTAGGTGGCACCACTGGGAGGGGAGAGGACTTATGAGGGCAGGGAGGGAGGAGGGAAGGATCACTGGGGTTTGATGGGCAGGCAAGTGGCGGGAAAGGAAAGTAACAGACAACCTGGGACAAACCATCATGAGGGGAGAACATGGGGGGAACTAAGGACCAAACCATTTTCTTAACACAAAACAACTAACACAAATAATAATAACAAATCTTTAAAAACACAATGCCACACTTGCAGGCACTACCTGGTTTATAAGAGAGGCACTCATCACTCTGGAGCCAGCTTGTGAGGGGGGCAACAAGGGAAGTGTTATTCATGACTTCCCATGACAGAGAAATTAAGGGACACACAATTGAATAATTAAGTCACAGGGTTAAAATAAAAATAATTACTTTTTTTCTGACAAGGCATAGCAGCATTGTATTACTCAGATTTTGAGGATGCTGTGGCAGTCAGAAAGATGTAACTGAGTTCAGTTCTGGTAATGGAGGATAAGTCTAACACTGAGGACTAACACTGGATGCAACTTTAATTCAGGATGCTTCCAGGCTTATAATAAGCTGGAAACTGGGAGAAGGGACTCAGGAAACAATACATTCACACAGAGTTTTCTTCCCATTCATTTTCCTCCTGCATCCACCACAAGTTCCTGCCAGAGGCAGATTAATCCCCTGGGCTGATCTCTGGGCCAGGACAACATGGCATTTATGTTCTTATTCTCCACAAAGTTTTTAACAGGTGGGCACAAACCAAGACTGAGGGATGGAAAATCATCATGGCTTGTATGTGCTGGTGTGGCTGCAACCACTTCAAAACATCCCACTCCAGGACATTAGGAAGCTCAGCTCACACTGCACATTAATAACATCTCCATGAAAAGACTGAAAATGCATCTGTAGAACTAAAGCTCTTTGGAGATGGGAATTCAACAGTGTCACCTTGGCAAGCAAATATTTAGAAGAATGGAAAAATCCTCAGTGTTATCCACATATTTATGTAAGCAGCAAATGCAGGTTATGGGTGGATGTTATCATAACCCAAGCTCAAAACCACCTTGCTACTCTCTGCAATTGCCAGGGGAAAACATTGCTGAAAAAATATAAAGATAATGGCTCAGTTAAATTTAGTAGACTATTTTAATCTTAAAATTCAGCCTCTAAACACATGTAATTGATAGTATATGAATGAGTCATGGAAACTTGCTTTTTATGAAGAAAATTACTAATGTTCAGTTCTGGCTCTTTTCATTACTTTTTATATCACTAGCTTTCTTCCAGTATGTAATTTAGTGATCCTTGATCCTCAACATTTACAGCAATTTAAATGTAATTCAGATGCTGGTAGCATGGCTTCTGCCATTTCACATGTTCATGAGTTTCTGCTTCCATTTTTGCTCTTTATGAGCAAATCATTATTTATGAAGTCTTTAATGATGAACTCCTGCTTTCCTAAGGGTGGAGTGCACCCCTCTCACAGCCAGCTTGCCAAGTCCTCTGCACTGCCCTTCCAGGCCAGCACAGCTGGGAGGGGCAGCTGTAACCAGCAGAGAAAGGCACTGGGAGCCGAAAGGCACAGAAGGTCCTGGTGATGCTTGGTGGGTACCTTGATGAGCTCAGACAGCAGCTGATCAGAGAGTCACAGCATCTGCTGAGCTGGAAGGAGCCAAAGGATCATTGAGTCCAGCTCCTGGCCCTGCACAGAACCAGCCCCAAGAGTCCCACCATGTGCCCAAGAGCACTGCCCAAACACTTGAACTGAGATTTCAGAAAATGTGGGTTTCCAGGTGAGACATTTTATGCTGCTGTAGTGATGTGCTCAGGAAATTTAACTGAAAAATATGGTACAAGGGCAGGATAGGACTAGGAGTCAGCCAGGATTTGGGATGTACCTGCCTAGGTCTTTGAATTGATGGAAGTATCATAAAACAAAAACTATTTTGGGGGTTTTTCAACAAAATTTCAAGGTTCAGTGGAAAATAATTTTAACAAATTAATATTTTTTAAAAGTAAGATAAAAGTGAAATATCAAGAAACCCAGTTTAGAAGGCATTCTGGGGTGGCTCCAGTCTGGACTGTAGGATAAGTTGCAATATTATGTTTTTACTTTTCTTCCAAGATCTGAATAATTTTGGATTTGAGAGATTCCAGCATGCTGATTAACTGATGGCAGGCAAGGAAGGAATAGAGTAGAAATTTTCACCTTTCAAGAAAATCAGGTTACAGGGACAATCTCTCTTCTCCAGAAAGATTTAATGAGAATAGTCCAAGTCAGTCTACAAAAGTTTAAGTAAACTAGCACATATTCCATGAGCAGGTGAAAAGCAGCAGACAAATGGCTGATTTGACCTTGCCATCCAGAAAGGGAATAGAGGATGTCTCATCATGTGCAGTTTGCATGCAACCCTGCAATGTGTCCATTTAAAACTTTCAAAAATGTCTGTGAAATTCTTGAAGTTTCTGTGTTCTCTCTTCCTTTTCAGTGTCAGGCCAGATGATCTGCTGGTAGATTTGGGGTCATGTCAATGCAAGTTTTCACCAATAGCTTCAAAAATTTCATACTGTTAATCTTATTTTGAATTAATTTATGGGTGGTTTTTATTTGGTTGGTTTTTTTAGATTTTTTTTTTTTCAGGGGTAGGAAGGAGGCAGGAGAAGGAAGTTCTTTTGGATTACAAAATATGACTCAAGTCAAGTGTAAGGAAAGATGATTCTATAGCTAAATACAGGGCTGATATTCAGAAGACCTGGATTATGTCCTGGACTGCCACAGACTTCCTGTAGGATCCAAGCAGATGACAAACACTCAGTTTTCTCCTAGGAAAAATGTGCTTAGTTCTATCAAGGTAATAAACTGGGAGAATTTATTAACTGATATTTTTCAAGTACTCTGACATATTTTTTTGAGACAGTATAGAGCCACAAAAAATGGATATAAATTATATTTCATCACTGTGCATACCAGGGTGCCTACTCCTGGAACATATTCTCTTTCTTGGCAGGAGTCTAAATTATTAGTGCACTCCACATTTTTACCATTAAATATTAATATATTCTTATCTCTCACTTGGTAAAATTAATCTTCTTTGATTTGTCTCCTCATCATCCATTTTCCAGCCCTTTCTCTTGAAGCTACTAAATTTTTCCTATATTCATACTTTACCAATTGCCTCTATTCCATGGAGGTTCAACTTGCAGCTCCTTTGAAAGGCCACAGGTAGGACTTTATATTGTCCCCACACATGGGCACAGAGTGACAAATCTTTCTTTTTGTCTTCAGCAGCTTCTGGCCCCCTTTTGCCATCCCCTTCCTTGGTGGACAACTCCCAGTGTGCCAAATTACCCATTTGCAGGGGAATATGATGAAACAGAGCCGGGAGATGCTCTCAGATAAAAAACCCCACATTTTGCAAGGTGATTTTCTTTTGGGATGGACATGCACAGACAGAATGCTGCCTTGGCCAAGGCACCAGAGAGAAGGTGAATTGGTCAGCAGCAGCTCTTCTGTCTGTGCTAAACCCCCACTGCCATTCCCTTCCCTCCCCTGCTGACCCAGGGGCTGGTGAAGATTTCTCTGCACCACCTCCCTGCTCCTGCTTTTGAAGAGAGAGGCAGAAATCAGCCTCAGCTTCCAGCTCCACTTCAGTGGAACTGATCTCACACATAATGAGAATTGACAGCACGATCATTAGCCAAAGAGTTTGATTGCTTAATTAACTGCCTGATCAGTCTTGCTCCTTTCCAACAAGAGCAGCTCAATTGTCCCTTCCAGCTCCACCCAGAAGTGAGCTGGTCCTTCCACAAAATCACTCAGAGCTGCCAATATCTGGGGTATGCCACGTTATTTGAATTCTGGATGTCACCCTCAGAAATAAATGCTGAGAGCTGCAACCCACAACCACAGCCAGCCTGCCCATGATTTATTCATGAATGGAACAGGATATAAATGCAATCCTAAGTGCCATGTATTAGGGAAAGGAATATCAGTCAAATTAAGTAGCTTTGTTTCAATTTCACCACCTGTGGTATCTTTAGATCTTTTTACAGCCTCACAGGCAGAAAACAGCTTTGAATCTGGCAAAAAATGTGCTTTGAAAATTATTCATATGATGCTACAAAAGGTTTTAGTAACCATTTTCAAAGGGACATGATATATGAAAGCAAAAAAAAAAAAAGGTGAGTAGAAGTATAAAATGGGATCTATTACACAGTTTCAAAGAGAAAATTTTCCCTATTGGGAAAATGAGCATCATAAGACAACAGCCAGAAACAAACAGGCAAGGTTTTGTAGCAGACAAATGGGTAAAACAAGGCTTTCTAGCTTGCATGAATGAAAGAAAATTCTGGCTTTTGGTGTTGTTTTTATAGAGGACAAAAAGCAAGAGAAGGCAGGAGTCTGAAAACTTCATCTTAACTTCCAGAGTTAATTCCACCTTCATTAACATTGGGCTGAAGGAGTCCAAGAAATCTTTTATAATTAAATACATTTAGTTGATATTTTGCAATTTTATTTGTTCTTGCAAACCTGTATGGTTTCTGAGACATTTTATTTGTGATGAAGCTTTTTGTTCTTCTGGGAGTGGAAATCCTGAACAAAATCATCAATCCATGGGATTGATTTCATCTATACAAGCAGCCTGGGAACTGCTGTCCTTAGGGATGGGGAGGGGCAAAGGCACCTTCCAGCCATCAGCAATAGCAAGGAAATGTCTTGGTGTGCAAGAAAGCAGCATGGAGCTGCACAGGGAAATGCTTCAGCCCAGAATTCAAGAAGGAAATGCAAGACCTGAATTTGGAGACTTCAAATCAATGCAACTACTGTATTGTACAGCAAGGAACTATTAAACTTAGAGAATGCACTGATCAGTAAACAGAGCTGAAAGAAAGTCACCCTTTAGAAAGGACAATCTACAGTGGGTAGGGCTGGCAAACAGGGAATCAGTCTCAGGAGAGTGTTAGGGAAGAGCTGAAAGGTGTCTCATGTGCCTGGCTGGGAGTCAGGAACTCCTCTGGGTTAGAAAGAGAACAAGCAGAGGTTGCACAGTAAAAATGCTGATGGGTTTTTCCTGAAGCTTTTGCTCTGTGTGGTCATTGATTTGATCTAGTATAGCATGCTGTACTAGCTATGGTATAGCAATGCATGCAGAAATGTTTCCAAAAAGAGAAATGAACAGAAAAACCTGTGGTATTTGCTGGCTCCCCAGGACACAGGAGGAATTGATGAATCTGACTCCATGTTCTTAGAAGGCTAATTTATTATTTTGTGTACTTATATTATATTAAAGAATGCTATACTAAAAACTATACTAAAGAATAGAGAAAGGATACAGACAGAAGGTTACAAAGAATGACCATGAAAATTTGTGGCTACTTCCAGAATCCCTACACAGCTGGCTGTGGTTGGTCAATAAGTAGAAACAATTCACATTAAACCAATCAAACAACCACCTGCAGGATAAACAATCTCCAACCACATCCCGAAGCAGCAAACACAGGAGAAGCAATCAGATAATTATTATTTTCATTTTTCTCTGAGTCTTCTGAGCTTCCCAGGAGAAGAAATCCTGGTGAAGGGATTTTTCAGAAAATATGACAAAAACCCACTTGAAAACTTGCAGACATACACACTGTTTATACTCAATTTATAACAGGCAGTTGCAGTCTTAATTTTACACCAATTATTTCTCTTTGTAGGGTCATCTCATGGAACCCAGCTGAATGGTTCTCAGGGTAAAATGGTATTTGAAGTAAATTGATGAGAATATGAACAGTGTGTAGGTAAATAGAATGCCTCACTTTTAAGCCCATAAAATTGTCTATTTCTGGAACACTAATTTTATCTGTAAGCAAATCTATGTATTTCCATCACTGCTGACTTGGGAAAATTAAGTCCAACCTTTCTTAATTTTCCCTGTCCAAGACATGTCTTTAGTAACAATTATTGCATCTGGATTGTGTGACTTAGTGGAGATCCTTGAGTACTTTAAATGCACTCAACCATTCTCAAGTGCACTCATTAATCGCACAAAAACTTCTGCACTAATTTACAGTGTCTTGTGTCAGTGATTTAAATCCTATTTTTTAGTGTCCAGGCATCATCTCTGAGGTTTGTTAATTTGATACTAAAACATCACTTCATAAATCACAAAAAATATTGCTGGGGTAGTGGAGTGCCACAAGAAAAGACAAAAGAAATATAATACATGGGAAATAAAGCTTAGAAAAAAGCAGAAATTAATACAAATGTCATTCAGGATTACCACTCTGTACAAATAGTGATATAGACTACTGCTCTTATTGCCCATCCATAACATGCAAACGTTTTAAAAGTAGGTTTGTATTGGAGGTTGCAAGGAAAATCTAGTGAGCTTCTCTCTCCATTTCTTTGAACTCTTCATCTGCAATATAGTGTCTGATTTTTAAAAATGCTGAGTGATACTGTGACCTAGATGGACTTGTCTAAGTGTTTGCTTGCTTACTGTCAATTGAAATTCATTGAGAAGCTTGCTTCAAGTTATTATTCACCAAGAAATGAAGAAACAACATTGGGCCTTAATGGCTGTCTGCATCTTTGCTGGTTCTGTATCCTCAGCCTCTGAAACTGCCTTTAATTTACTCAATATTTCTTCTTATAAAGTCATAGGCCTGGTAGGAGTATTCCAAGTATCTCCTAAGTTCAAGTTCTTAGTAATTAACTATTATAAAAGCCATCTTGATTCAAGTAACTGCCATGAAATTAAAACAAACATTTGCAAGGAGATATCTGAAAGAATAAACAGAAAATTTGAGCAATGACAGTGAAGCCTTCTGATGTGTGAGCCAGAGATCCTGATGGAAGCCACAGCTGGGAGGTCATACTGCAAGTCTGGGGCTGTCTGCACTGCTGTCCAATGGCCCCAGACAAGATTAGGGTGATTAGATTTTTAGCTGAAAAAAATCAGCTAAACCCTTCAAAGAGCTCCCCTAGCACTGCAGCAACTGATCCAAGCTCTCCCCTGATGCTCTTCTTGTGGGCTGTCAATTTATGTCAACACCAGGATCACCCAGGGGAGGTGTCAGACCCCTCTGTGGGAGGCACTGTGGCACCTCCTTGGCTCTGCCCCTGGCAGGGTGGGTGTTCAAGGCTCATTCCTGCTGCACTCTGACAGGCTGCTTTGCTCCTCCAGCTCCGTGCCCTGGCACTCTTGGCTTGTGCTCCAATCTCTCTTCTTCCCTGAAGGGTCTCATGACTGCCTTGTCTCAGCTGTAGCTGTGATTTTGTTTTCCTCCTGCCATAACAATTCTGAAAAAACCATCAAGAGACAATAAATATTGTATCAGATAACAATGTCAAAAAACATGTCCTTGTAAATTAAAGGGAGATATGTACAACACCATAAAGTATTCACAATATTGCAAAAAGCAGAGATTGTTTCCCTGGTGAAGTGCAAAAGATGAGTTACAAATATGCTGTAAGATGGGTAAGTATTGATAACGGATTCTCGAGATCATATATAATTTACACAATGGAAATCATAAATCATGGGCAGGGATGAGCAAGCACTCTTGCTCTAAACTGTGTTTATGATCAGCAAAACACCAGATCAGCATCCTAAGCTCTGGTGATGTTTCAGGACTTAAGTGTAGGCTTAAAGCTTGAGATGTGTGCAGCTGGATACCTGAATGAACCTGAGAGAATGTGGTTCTTTTGTAGGAAATGGGCACATATTCCTAGCTGGTACCAACTGTGTACCCCTAACAGAACAATAATACAGTAGCTGAAAATTTGAACACTTAAAACCAATAAAAATTTATGGTGAGCAGGTATCCAGCTGCTTTTGAGTTTGGCTCATTGCAGAAGATGAACTAAAACAAATTGCAGAAGACTTATTTTAGAGCAGCAATAATTCCCTTCAAATGACTGCTACGTGCAGTGACATCTGTGGATGTCATTGGAGGAAGAATTGTGCATGAAGCACAGGTGTTTGTCCAGCCAAAGCTTGTGACAAATGTCTTCCCTGAGAGGATTTCTGCCCTCTTAAATTGTTCATGTCCCTCAGCCAGTTGCTGAAGTACAGATTGAATAAATATGTCAGGAATAGCAGAGACAGAGTTAAGGCTGGGACAGGGCACAGGTCATCTTGCAGGAATTTGACTCAACATGTCCAAAATTCATCGTTTTACAAAGGCAGATGGCAGACTTTAAGCTGTATTAATAACAAAACCAAATGCTAACCATTTTCAAGTAGAAAATGGACGGGCAAATTAATCAGTTATGCTCAAAACTCCACTTCCTACTTAGCTGGTATTGAGCTATCCTTTGATAGTTGGCAGCCTGCTGGATGTTGGGATTGCACCTTTAGTGAAGCATTTGCAATTAACAGGTACAAACTGGATACTAGTGGAAGAGAGAAAGCCAAAATTATTGTTTTTTGGTTTGAGAGAATAATAAAATAAATATTCAAGACATATGAAAGTATAGAGAATATTCTTTTTTTCATTAGTGACTTTGGCAGTGGAAATCACAGCACATGTAATCCATCAGCTGACACAGTTACTGCCACAGTGTTTAAGTTTGGTAATGAGATCAAGATTCATGATTTGTGTTTAATGCCCCAAAATGTACTACTTTATTAGCTTATTGGTGCAAAAATGTTTTCTTGGTCTGGTGGTGTAAAAGGTTTTTGCATTTTCTGTCTTAGAAAATGAATCAGTGTTTTCCAGTTCTCTTATTTACTCAGAAAATTTTTCATTTCTTTCATATGTAGAGAGCCGAAAATGGCCTTCATGTAACCTACAATGTGTAAAACTTCTGTGTAAAAGGACAGGAATGTAGACCATCACTGGACAGGTGGATTGTACCTGAACAGCTGAGTTTTTCAGACTGTATATCTTAGCTGCAAACTGGAGCAAAACTGGAGAGGTTTTATATACAGTGCATGTTTCTGAAAATTTAGGTTCTACTTTAGCTTCACATAGACACAAATGAAAATATTTAGCAAGATAATTCACAGTTCCTCATGAAAATGGTCCTCAAGTAGTGATTGACTCAAATGGGATCTTCAGCACCACTTCTCACTTCCTATCACAACCTTTTTTCCTCACTTTTTTCTACATGTACAAAAAACAACCCTCCCTTTCCACTTCCAATGTCCTAGAACATAACATATTTCCTCAAAGGTAGATCCTAGCTTTTACCTCAGTTTTATTCCCCAACTTTACATCATTTTTCTTGATTTTTTTCTAATTTACCATTTTTCACTAATACGAATTTTTCAAATGTGCTAAAGCAGTGAAAATCCAGTCAACCACAAGTTAGTTGTGAAGGTCAGAAGCCATTTTCCACCCTATGAGCCAACCAAATACTTCAGTATCCAGATTGTCCAAAGAAACTACTATTTTTAAAACCTGATGACACATTGCATGAGGAAAGTTAAAACCACTTGAAAACATTGCCAAATGCTGAGAGGAATAATTACAACTCAGAGGAAATAAACTATTCAGCCCAGACATTTGGAGAACAGATATAGCAGTACAGTTGCACTATTCATGGATCATTATATGAATAGGAAATTGGAAGAACTTTTCTAGGCTTGTGATGAATACAGAGCACAATAGAGGGAGAAGATGAACTGAGACCAAAAGTCTCTTTGTAGTGCTCACAAAGCATCCACGTCACAGCAGCTTCCATTCATCCAGGCACAATGGACAGCACCAGACTGAATCTACAGCTCAAATGGCACTGGTAGTGAGGTTTGTAAGAGCTGTTGACAACAGATCAAAACATAATGATTTTTGTGTCTAGTTCATCTGTCTTAACTCTCTGATTTGTATAAGTTTATGATGCTTTTGCTATCTTTTCCTGTTTCTTTCCAAATCTTTGGGTATATTAATGCAGTTAAGATCCCATAGCCTGATGGGAGTGGAGGAAGTATAAGTGTATGGGTCATGAGGTCTAATCCCCTGTTTCTTTAGACTCCTAACATGGGACCCCTCCTAAGCCATATAAAAAGGAACCTAAAAGTGGAATTTGCCTGATATGCCATGAAGCTTTTTCAAAACCTCAGTTGAAACTTTCTAGTTTCCAGCCTCAGTTTATGTGATGCCAGTCAATATTTGACTTATTCTTATATGTAAATTTGCATAGGAACTACAACCATAGAAAACACCTGCTGCTGATTTTTGTGCATTCAAGAACAGTTGTAACTCAATTTTAATCCTTTCAATCCATTATTATGCTTGAAAACATTGCTCTAAATTCAATATTTCACTGCAGTGAAGCCAAAAAAAGGTTGTAAAGTATTTTCCTACTGGATATGATGAGAGTGGATCAATAAAATCAGGGATCTCATGGTTTAAGATAAGATTCAGAATTTGTAAGCTGCTGAAAGACTGGGAAAACTTTACCATATCTATGACACAGCCCTGTCAGAGTAGCAATGAGGGGGGAATTCTGTGTGAGGGGCAGCAGCAACCTGGCTGAACTCTCTGTGGGTACATGGGACTCCTCATGGTAGCCCCTTGTAGGCACCAGGCTCCTCTGGGGCAGGCATGAAATGTCCAAGAGGCAGGAGCAGTGCTTGGGCTGGGTTTTTAGCCTTGCATTCAGTCAGAAAGGGGAATTATAAATAGAAACCTTAATTGAGATGTTTCACATCAGACAGAAATGGACTAAGCCTCAATGATAAAAAACCCCAATATTGCCTGTGTCTTTCAAGCTGCTCTCAGCTCATGTTTGGGGCATCAGGACAAACAGCCAGAGTTGTACATTGATCAAGAAATACACTGGGCTTTTAAAAGGTTTGTTTAAAAAAACCCTTCTTATAAAAAATATTAATTCCATATGTTTCATGACGAAAATGTACTTTTGAGTGTCTAAATTGATAAATTATGCTAACCCAAGAAACAGGATGTTATGGCCTTCAAAAGCAAAATGAAAATGATTTTTAAAAGATGTTGTGTATTTGAGGGAAACACTGTTTTTCTTCATGGTTTTGTTGTTGAGTAATAAGGTCAAGTTAAGGGTTTTTTGAAACAGGCCATATGATTTTGGTACTTATCTGCAAGAAGCTATAATCTGCAGGAATTATTAAATTGTCCAATTCATCACCTGGCTAAGCCACAAACATCCTCTATAGCACAATTTTGTGTATTACCCAGATTATGTTTTAATTTTCAAATTGCTTCTCGTGAATGCAGTTCTGTGTAACAAAATGTCCCCTTGCAGTCAGAGTCCATTATTAATTATACTGTTATAAACTTGCTTACTAATTCCCTCATTATTTCCCTCAGTATTTTTTCATATCCTACAGAGACAGGCAGGCAAAGCCCAAGGCACTAATTAAAAGCAGGTGAAGAATATAAGCAGGAAACCAGGGATAAGCAGTGGCCAAGGGCTATTACTAAATAAAGCCTTCCTGAACAGAGAATTTCACAGCTTAATGGGATTGTGTTGAGAAGCAGTCTCAATTACAAAGGCACCAACTGAGAAAACCAGAAGGATTTTAACATAAAGCACAGCTCTTCATTTCGATTTCTGTTGCCTTCCAAATCCAATATCCATATTTAATGGAATATCCTAGGGTAATTTGTAGGATATTACATGAAAAATATTTATTTATTCTGTGTGAAAAATCTATAACTATTTTGTTGCAACACAAAGTTATTTAATGGTTTGATGCAATGTATACTTATTTATTAAATGGTTTGATACAATCATTCAACCTAAATTGCATGTCAGCCAGCTCATAATATATCCCAGTCTATGTTAAGTTAAGGGTATTAAAATCTAGTAGATGGTAAATAATAGAACTTAACTAACAGGTAGCATTTTATTTCATTCAGTTGGACACATATGGTTTGGTTATTTAGGACTTTTTTAACATTGTGCAGGGAACCCATTTGCAAACTGGAATGACCTGTACCTTGCCAGAGTGACTGCTTAAAAACAGTCACCCCCAGACTTCACAGACAGGGCAGTGTTGCAGGGGGGCCACACTCAGATTTGGCCTCTGCAGAGCAGGGTGTGGGGGAGATGCTGCTTTTCCTGAGCATGGGCTCTCATGAGCACCCTGTTCCTCCTCATGGTCTGTGTCACCCCTTTTAGATTGTCATCTGCCACCTAAGGGCCGACCTCTGCCTTGGTAAAAGCTGAACTGGGAGCACTGATGGAACCAGCACTGGAGCTGGGAGATAAATGGGATTTACCTTATGCACTGCTAGGGGAAAACAAGGTGTTGTCTAAAAGTAACCTCATTCTACAACCCACACCAAACTGGACATACACACACACACACACACACACACACACAGAGTTTGCAATACCTTTCCTCTGTCTGCTGTAGTTCTTTGGCTCAGCTCTCTTACAGAGATGAAAACAGATGCTCTTTCTGACTCTTCCACCCTCCCATCCAGTGATCTCCTTTGCTTTTTCAAGTGTCCCAGTCTGAAGCTCCTTGGTGCACTCAGAGGAAGGGGAGTGTGTGTGTTCACATGCAGTTTGTGCTGTATTCAGCTGCCTGTGGGCCAGTGGCTACAAGTACAGAGACCCCTGTTAGCTAACAGACCCAGCTGATACTGCCCAGTGGGACCATGCAGGAGTTGTCAGACAAGAGTTTCCTTTAAGCTGCTTTTCAAGTGTAGGCTCCCTTATTCTTCCCCTCCACAGTACACTGCTTGTATTCTGAGATAACCATTCCTCTAATTATCCAGAACTTTTGCAAGAGATCCACTTCTGCATTTGAGAGGGCTGAGACTTGCCATGGAAACCTGCAGGTGCTGTTGCCAGAGCTGATGGGAACAGGTCCAGTGTCCCTGTTCATCTGCACCCTGGCTGTCCTGCATGCTCAGCAGCTCCAAAGCAGCTCGTGCAGACACCAGGGTGATCTGGCTGTGGGGCTGCTCCCCTGAGGGACAGAGGGCATGCCTGTGGGTAAGGACACTGAAGTGTTTTGCAGACAGGCTGTTGGTTGCCCAAGGGTCCAGACTGACACAGCTCCTACAAGAACTCACATAAGGTGGGAGAGGATGAGAGCTCAGGTCTCCCAGAGGCTCAGAAGAGCCCTCTTGGTGTGGCTTCTGTGAGTCACAGACACACAGGAGGGGATGGACTCTGGTCCATGACAGACACCAAACAAGGCTCCATCCTCTGTCCCTGCTTGGTGTCACTGCTGGGGGTGGGATTGCTCCATGAGCTGCCACCTCCTCCCCCACATGTACTCCCCTCTCTCTCTGGCCCCATCAGCAACACACCACTGCCAGTCTCCTTCCTGTGCCCATTCCCATTCCAGGTATAGAAAAAAATACATTTCTTTTAGGGGGGAAAAACCATGGCAGATGGTGTTGCCTCTACAGGAGAGATATCACAGCTTTCCTTTGCTCTCACTGCATTAGATTTTACTCCAGACAGACACCTGTACATCTGACAGATAACTGGGCAATCAAGTTTTGAGCAAGCTGTGATAAATCAAAAATAGCTGCTGGCCATGGAGATGGTGCCACACACAACATATGGGATCACTTGGTTCTGCTCTGGCTGTGTGCCATGAGCATGTCCCTGTAAGCACATCTAGGTTACAGAAAGCTACATATTCCTCAGTGAAGCTAGGGGCTGGTTTTCTTTAACATGTGTGTCTAACAGCTGCTGAATTAAAAAGTGAAATATTAACTTAGCCACATCCTTCTGCATGGCCGTGACCCACTGAATCAGTAAGAAAACTGCATCATTGTACACAATTTTTTAAAAACATAAATAATGGAATTTTTGTGCAAAACTTTTAAAATTTTTATTCTCTGATTCCTCTTCAGTCTATTATGGTGTTATTGACTACTATTATCTGTAACAGCATAAAGATGTAAACACTTATTTGTTCACAGCTTTATATATAACATCTCAGAGAAGGCTGTTAGGTTTGTGACATTAAAAACTGAAACCAGAAAAGAACAAAAGAGCAAAACTAGAAGAAAACTATAGTGAATTACAGTATGAAATCTATTTACACACATTAATCTATACAACATCATAATCTGTACATTTTGTAAAAAATAATCACATTCATTTACATCATCTTAAATTTTTACCATACTTGACAGATATAAAGTTATAACAAAGATGACAAAAGAGAAATTTGAAGTAATACTCATACATACATATTTTGTGCCAGGACAAAAAAAGCTGCAGGTAATCATAAACTTATTACAGTGCTTTGGGAAATAGAAGGGTTTGGGACATTTCAGTCACTTTTTAAAATCTGACAATAGAAATGTTCCTGAATTAGATTAACTACAATCTGCTATCACTGGGCAGAACCAGATTCAACAAAGTGGTACAACCATATCACAGAATGCTCCTTTTAAATGTTATCCTGATGTACTCTTGTAACCTACATTTTCAAACTCTTTTTAATTTTATTATTTTTTCTGTAACAGAATAGCACTGCATCCTAATTTCTGTATTTGGTCATGTCAGGGTAGCACTGAAAGCCCACAGCTGATAGAGGCACTCATGGTAACATGAAGGTACTTCTGTTGGTGAAGGTATTTCCTGAATCACTATGCACAGACAGTAATTGTTCAGATGATAACCCTTACACACATAGCAGCAGACACAGTCTGCAGGTTACTTGCCAGTTCTTTCTTTATGTCAGACATATTTAGGGCTTGATTTTTCCTTAAGGATGTTTGAAAAAATATGAATAGACTGAATTTAGACTTTATCCCAAATCACTTTGCTGAACTGGGCAAATTCACAGTTAACAGAAGATGATTTTTAGAAAAATAGAGGACAAATGATGCAGATGATTCATCTTAGTCTTTGCACGTGGACCGTGTGACACATGCACCTGGCAATGCCTCATTTCATCAGTCTGCCCCAGACAGAGGTCTGGTTTGCTGAGGGTCTGTGCTTGTTGCTTTCTCCTCTGGCATGTTAAAAGCAAAGGGAAGCCTACAGTGAATCAGGACATGAAGCAGATGCTACAGAGGGGGGTAGGATGGCTCCAACTTGACTGTAGAAAGTTTTTTGTAATGCTATTTGCCACCAATTATCTATTGCTGCTATAGTACACTCCATCACAAGCTTAGATTGGGTATTCTTCAGCTGGCTACCTGCAGTACAACATAAAGAATTTTGGGTGCTGTAAACCCCTTTCCTTTAGCTTATGGCTGCTCCTACAATAGACAAAACCCAAACACCTTACTCAAAACAACAAAAAAATTGTTGGAAACTGAGGCCAGGCAAATCAAAATAGGACATAAGCCTGTGAGCTTTATCATGGCAGGCAGGGACACCTGACCCAATGAACTGTGGGTCCTCCACTGCCTGACCTTCTCAATTACACTGCACATTTCTTGGAGGATAACTTTGGCCAATCCAAGGTAATTGGCTTAAAAAGGAGTATCTGTGTAGAATTACCCAGACAGTTTAATGATCTCTTCTGGGTGGATACATCTTACCTGATTCTATCTCTGGAGTGAGAAATATAAGAACTAGGCTCATTTTATAGTAAGTACAGAGAAAACTAGGTCCAGCTTACCTGCCTCAGATGCCCAGCTGAACATGGAAGGAGCCATCTTCAACTGGTGCCTATTCCTCTATGATGACTGTGGAAGGCACCTTAAAAGTGTCTTTAACTCAGAGACAAACATGCAGCTTTTAGACACCAAAACCAGGGCAGATGAATTTCACCTGAGTTTATCAAACACCCAGCTGAAATTGACTCTGCAGAGGAAAATTTAGGTCAGTGTCCATATATATTTTTAAATTGTGGTTAGTAAGTGGAGAGCAAGCTGTCACTGTATTCCTCAGGCATTAGCAGCAGGTAATGCCGACAGAAATCACTCAGAATTAATGGTGCCTCAAGGAGAGGTAAAGCACAACAATTAACCATGGTCCTGGGAGTGAACTGCATTACCATTCTTGTTCAGTAAGTACAAGCTGTGCTACTGGCTTTTCAGTGGGGATGCACAAAAAAGAACAGGTTTCCTGCCTTGAAGACTTTGCAACTCAGTTTGGACCCTGATGCAACAACCAAAGGGGGAAAGGCAGTAAAGGAATAAAGAAAGGGAAGTGCAGGGGAAGGTTACACTTGTCTAGCAGTCTCTACTTCCTCCCCTGCTGCTGCTAGGACTGAGTGAGAACTAGGGTTAAGGATGACAGAAGGCCAAATGATGTTTCATTGCAGTGTTCTTTTGACTCTTTAGAGTCACCACAGCACAGAGCAAGAGCATTTAATCAAATGCTTCTCAGCAAAATGCCATGAGAGACAAAGCCTCGAGAAGCTGTCTTGTTAGGATTGTTGTAAAGATGAAAAGCAGTGATCAAGTTCTAGATTTGTCAAACTGTTCTGCACCTTTTACTGACATTTTCATATCTGTCCATGAAAAGGCAGCTGTCAAACTGGTAATGATAGGGCTGATGTTGTAACTTTGCATAAAATTATATGGAAATCAGAAATTTTCTGGGAGTAAAAGCAAGTGAGCATAGTGCCCTCTGTGTCTTTACTGCCATAATAATGCTTGAACAAAGCAGTATGAAGTTAAACTGTTTCACAAAACAATATTTAGATTATCTGCATTTATATTATTAATAGAGAGAGTAGGTTCTCCAAAGTACTGTACTATTCACTGGTTTGAAGAAAATATATACAGCACCTCTCTCTCTTGTGTGCCATTCTTTGCATGTCCACATTGTCCTTTACACACTTAGTGGTACCTCTGTGTTCTCCCACTGCAAAAGTCTCATGAAAAATAGAATCAAGCCCAAATGCATCTGCACCCTGTTAAAGGAAACAATGCTGGTTTGTTGCAGTATAAAATGTATTTTCTTATTAAGGCTTTTCTTTTTTATAACCCAGAGATAATTAAAATGCAGATTTTTTTCATGCTCACCTAATTAGAACAAAGACAGTTTTCTCTAAGATACAATGTGTTACAAACACACATAATTGGTGATGCATCATGCAGAACAGACTGATGGAAATGATTGCCTGAAACATCTATTTCTGTGCTATCATTCTGTCTGTGTGTCAACTCACTCACATAACCTCATTTGAGCACAAAGATGAGCACACTTGAATGCTTGTCACATGTGCCTCTCTACCCCAGAAATTAAGGGGAAAAAAAGAACATCCTGCACATCTCATCTCAGGGAACTGAGCAGTCCCAATGCCACTGCAGACAAAGAATCCTAATGTGCACAGATGTGTTTAATTTAGGGGTAAAAGCAGCTCCCACAGCTCCAGTGGGTCTTCCTATATTTGCAGTTAAGAGCTTGTGATAAGTTTCTCCAGAGATCCAGGAAAAACACTAAATTTTAGCAGTGTTTTTTCAGTCTAAAGTCTTTGGGAATATATTGAGTTTAAATGCATGTGTAGGGCCACATCTTTAGACCCCATGGGAATGTTCTTGGGCAGCCTTCTTCCACCTAGAATCTTATAGTTACTTTGCCAAACAGAAAACATTATGAATGGTCTGGAAGTGATCAATAGCTCCTTTAAATTCAACTTTTGTAAGTAACAATTCTTTAGTGATTGTTGTTTAACTCAAATGATACCTGCTGCTGTCATGTAACATTCACCAGGTTCTGCAGCAGACATGAGAACCATGGGATTCTTTCTGTCTTTGGTCTGACAAATCTTTGTGTGACTCCATGGCAATCCCATTAAAACAAATTGTGTTTGACTGATAAATAGCTGGATTAAATCAGACCAAGAACTGTAATACACTTAGACAGCTGCTGACAATATTCCCAGTACTGGTAATATTTTCAAGGATGTACAAATATGCCTGCCAAGGGATGCTCTTGCTGCTGTTCTTCCCTTTATCTGACAAGAGTAGGGACCTTGGATCCTGCTGGCTCCATAAAATCTGTTATTTGAAATATGAGGGCAATGGCTTGCATGGAGGCACTCATGCAAATACATATTACTCCCACTTGTAATGTAGGGTAGACATGGTTAAACATTGGCATGGGAAGAGAACATCACTGGTTTATTTCTTTTAAAGAGAGGACATGTTATGTGTGTTTTTATAAGACTGTCAGTTCTCTGCCTCTTTTTTTTTTTAACATGTCTGCATAAGAGGCTTGGCATTGTTGAAAATTCATTCTTTATGCCTTTTATGGTAATTTTTAAGGTTTCTGTCTAATTTTTTTTTCTGGAGTCATGGTCAGGACTAAATTTTAAATAATTTCAGATAGATATGGAACTGAATAAACCTAACAGAACTTACATTTTTTGTTAAATCTGAGTTGTACCTTCACTGCAATATTCCTTGTGTTTTGCAGTCAAGTATGTAACTCCTAGAGACAGAGTTCAATTATAATACTGTAAAAATGGTATTTTCAATGTGTAATGAGCTTTCCAAGGCTGTTTATCCTATGCCAGGCTGCTTTAGCAATAAAACATATCTCTTAAGAAAACTCCTTCCTGAAAGATCAACACAAATCTCTGACTTTAAACAGAAGAGAACAAGTGAGAACTACTATATTCAGAAGTAATATAGTAGCTTTTTCTGTATGGCCTGTAAAGGTAGCCCCACACTCTGTACCCAAATATCAAACCAGGCACTTTTGAAAGTAACAACAGGATTGGAATCAAACTCTGTAGAAAGTAGTCTCTGAAATGTGTACCATTAGCCTAGAAGTGCTACCTCTTTCCCTCTCTTGTAAATCATGTTAATGATTTCCTGGATTAGCACACTGAACTCCCAGTGTGGTTAATTATGGTCTTGGTTTTTTTTTTAAATTTTATTTTCCATAATTAGAAAAGAATTTCCTAATCCTTAAGGCAATGTTTCCTTAAGTATAAATAAAGTGTAAGAAATTTTCTTGCTTCCCATCTTAACCCTTACATGTGCCTAATAAATCTGCATTGAGCAGGATACCCTGCATGGATCTTGTAGCCATTTTGGAAGGGAAAGGGACCTTTATGGAAAAAGAATTTTGGAATTGCTATGGCTAGTAAACTCCAAGAGAACATCAGAATTAATATGAATACCATTTGAAACAAATCCATGGGGCAGGCTTCTCCATTAATAATGGGCAGGCTGCACAAACCAATTCCCCAAATACCAACATGTAGAAAAGCAAAGCACTAAACTCTACATGGTATAAAATATCACATCAAGCTGCATAATGAATGATATATCCCACAGTTTTTCATGTTTTGGGGGACCTTGCTCATTTATATCATGGTGGTCTCTGTCTGCATAAATGAGTGAGCTCTTGAGTTCCTGTGGAGCTGGGAAACACTTTCTGATCCATTTCTGGAAATGGACGAGTGCAGTCTGTAGTCTCTGCCTGCTGTCTGCTTCCAGCACAAGCTTCTCCACTTTCTTTTCAGCTCCCCCTGCACCTGTGTTTAAAAGAAAATGCACAATATGAGCTGAACATTTTCTTTTATGTGGGGAAATTTTCCACATCTGTTGGCTGTCACGTGGGGATCTCTAGGAACAGAATCATAGAATGGTTTGGATTGGTACAAACTTTTAAAGATTATGTAGTTCCACCCCCTTCCATGGGCAGGGACACCTTCCACCAGACCAGGTTGCTCAGAGCACCATCCAGCCTGGCCTTGGGATGGGGCTACCACAGCTTCTCTGGACAACCTGTTACAGTATCTCCACCATCCTTACAGAAAATATTTCTTCCTTCCTACGTCTACCACATATCAGTTTAAAAGTGTCCTGACACTACAGACCCTGCTAAGAAGTTTTTTGCCATCTTTATAATCCCCTCTTTGCATACTCCAAGGTGCTACAAAGTCTCCCCAGATCCTTCTCCTTTCCAGGCTGAGAAATCCCTACTCCCTCAGCCTGTTTTCACAGGAGGGGTGTTACAGCCTTCTGATAATTATTGTGGCCTCCTCTGGACCCATCTAACACATCCATGTCTTTCTTGTTCTGGTGACAATTCACCTCTCTTGACCTGCTGGCCATGCTTCTTTTAATGCTGAACAGAGGTGGCTTTTTGAGTTACAAGAGCACATGGCCAGCTGATGGTCCATCCTTCATCCCCAAGTCCCTCTCTGTTGGATGGCTCTCAACCCACCCATCCCTCAGTCAGCCCTGCACAGACCCAGGTGCAGGACCTTGAACTCGGCCCTGTTGAAGCTCCTGAGGTTCTTTCCCCCCTCTCCACAAGCCTGTCATGCTCCCTCTGGATGGCATCCCTTCCCTCTGGAGGATCCTTTTACAAAGGTCATGTAACTGAGGCAAAGACTGCCTACATTGTGTGTGAAGAGGTGCCCTAAGGTTACTTTCAAAAATCAATTTTGTATCACTGCAATATTAGGTTTTTGGGTTTAAGCTATTTATCTCATGTACTTAAGGCATAGATTCAAATAATTAGCCCAAAATCAGGCAGCTCATGAATATCAAAGACCAGGACTGCACTCAGGAGAGCTAAATGTTAATTGTCTGTGCAGGTGTCTTCTTCAGACAGATTCCTTCTATCAGACACTGCATAGTGGCTGAAATCAAAAGGAATTCTTTGCATCTTTCCCAGTTGAGACTATGAAAACTACGACATGCTGAGCACTTCTGAGAATCTGTTGCTGTTCTGAGGTTTAGATACTGACAGAACATTACCCCTGAATACTTACTAAATGGTATTTCAAGTTCCAGATGAATTTTCAGACATGTTGCACCTCACTAGCCCATTGCTTCTAACAGAGCTACATTAGATCACATCAGCAGAAGACACTAACACCTCAGTTTGCAAGGAATTCCATTTTAAACAGCTCTTAAAGCTCTTCCCCCAGCTACACTGATTTCTCCTGTTGTATTAAAACTGTCAAAAATATATTCCACTAATAGGAATGCTGACATCTTCTAAAAAATTTTTGTGTACCAGAGCAGAATTATGGGGGCACTCATACATTTACTAAAGCCAATATTTAACATTCCCAGTAAGAAAGATGAGACTTACTTCACTGTTCAAAAAACAATACAGGACTGCAACAATCAACCCCTGGAAAGAGACAATATTCCTTAGTTAGTAGGCAGCACTCACCAAGGGTAATAAAACTTTGTATAAAAACCTTAAAATTTACCTGAAAAGATCCCAAACACAACTCAAAGATGATTTTATAATTGTTGGAACTGCGGTCAGGAAACAGAGCAAACACTGTGTAGTGAACTCCAAATAAAGGAATCAGCAGCAAGGTGGATTTTGCAAGTCTCCTGGGCAAAGGAAAAGACAAAGCTGCAATTTAATGATGAGCTCTTGTTTTACTGAGATGAATGTCTAACTGTAGGGTTGGTCTGTACATTGCACATGCAGAGTATGCAAACAGAACCTAGGAAATGTAATCCAGAATCATCTCAACTAAGTGATTTTCATGAGCCTCAAGTACTAAAACTTCAAAGCTTTACTGATGGTGTTAAGCACATGGCATTAAATAATTTTCAATGTTGTCAATTACAGAATAAAATTTAGCAGAAGACACTACTTACTGAAGTTAAGGAAACAGAACTTTAAATTACTAAGCAGAACTGCTCTGACAAACAGCTCATGAAACCACTGGAATGATAAATTGCTACTTTTACCTTTTCTGTCATTTATTTCACTCTAATAACATCAGTTTTATATATTATACAGGGCCAGTCATGGAAAATTTTGGATGTCTGGCATCAGATAAAATTTGAGCAGTTATAATGTTGAGTTCCATAATTCATCACTGTATTGATGAATATGACTTGATTCAACAATGAAAGGATGCTGTTGTGAATTCACCTATTTTAACAGAAAAGTTAAGGTATTTCAAGTAGTTTTATTTTTCCTGTGTCTGTCTTCATGGCCTTGCTTTGTTTATAATGGCCCAGGGGCTGCATCTATTTATGTGGAAATAATTTCTGACAGCAAAGCTTCTCAAAAATAGCAAATAAATCCCTCACATCTAAAGATGATACCAGCAGCAGGAAAAATAGGGATTCTTAGCAGAAGAAATTAATTTACAACTGGAGGGGATGACACTGGCAGCAAATTTCCTGGTTTCCCAAATGAAATGGAAAACTGATTTTATTTGAACTTAGCCTTGTTCACTGCAAGAGTAAAATAAACAACTAAAAGGATGGAACCAGCTACAAGCAGGTTCAGAGGAAGGGAATTAAATTGGTGACTTGCATGAGTAGTATTCATTTTAGATTAATATTTCACTTTCACTCCAGGCTTGGCTTTGTAATTTTTGTTTGGTTGATGCTGCTTTCTCTATACTGCACTTTCATTTTAGTAAAAGAAAGGGACAAACAAAGCATCCTTATTCTTCTCTGCATTTTAAAAAATGCATTTGCAATTTTATAAATGAGCTTCCCAGATCTTTTAATTTGCTCTGTAGATGCAGTTTCTTGAGGAAGTTAATCTACTTTCCCAAGGGTATCAGCTAAAGACCAGAAATGCAAACTTAATCAGGCAATCAAATGCTAAAAGCAAAGAATTTACAGGGCTGAATAATGAAGGACAAGGTTGCTATTAATGTGAATATTTCATATTATAAAGTGCTACAGTAAACTGTGGAAAATACTGGGACTAAAAGTAAGGGAATGCCTAATTTTCAAAAATAAAATAAATACCACATGGAAGCAATGAAAACTTTATGTCATAAGAAGTAAACTTGAGGGGATTTCCTGCCCATAGGTTGGCCATTGTGCTACATAATAATGTGGCAACTGCACAGTTTCATCTAGAATCAACAAGCTCTCCCACATGTTTAGATAATTGAATCAGCAAACACAAACCAAGACCCTTGTAGCTCTGCAAAACAAACATGCTTGTCAGTCCAGTTGTGCTGACTTTTCTGTGGCACATCAGAATTTTTCACTTTTTGCATCAAACATGACACACTGTCTACAAAACACATAAGGTCCTGCTTCTCTTGGCTTTAAGAATATTTTTGATTTCTGCACAGCATGTTTTGTCAGCTATTTGAACAGGGATTCATTATTTTTTAAATGAAGGGAAGCACAGTTTATCCAGGAGCAGAGTTTCAAAGGCCACTCATATGGCTTTGGATTTTCAGTGTTCATGTGAAGTTTTTCACTGAAGTATCATATTGACACCCTGAGCTGTCAGAGTCTTGTCTGGGCTTTAAAATAAAACCTTCTACAACAGACTTGATTGCAGATTATTACTTATCCAGCAGCTCTTATAATAAACAACAATAATAACAGATATGGCAATAAAGAACAAAACCTATTTTAGCAATGCATTTGAATTGTCTCCCAGTATGCCTTGATTTTAAAGCTGTGGAAACAAGAGATATTTTAGGATTTGCTGCTCACACCAAAACACAAAAGAGGAAAGTCTGAACAGAAATCAAGTTGTTCTAAGCTAGAAACAACTGTTCTCCTCTAAAAGAGTAAAGACCCTGTTTTAAGTCAGTTTAGAATACTGTATTTAATGTTTAAATTTTAGGTAAAAATAAAAAATTAATCTCTTAAAATATATGAAAGTATTTCAGAAATTTAAAAAAAAGGTTTTAAGGAGGTTGAAGGAAAATAATTTAAAAGGATTTTAAAAATTTCTTATGTCAAAATTAAATGTTTATATGTCGAAAGGAAAATATTACTTTCCATATATTTTGTATCAGCATACTCATTCATGGATTAACCTCAGATTCAAAATAACTTGTTGGTCTTTCTAATATTAAGTATTTTTTATTGAATTTAGTGTTTGATAAAAAATATATTTATCTCCATTTCAGCATAGTCCTATTTATTAAACAATATCTAAGAGTAGTTCTAAATTAAATGTAAATATAGTAACAGAGCAGTTTTTGATTTTCAGCAGATGAAATCTTACAGAGATTATTTTGGTGCTGTCTATAATATCTATAAATATGACTCACTTGTACTGTGACTGGTCATTTCCTCCAACATCTGGAGATCTTAACTTTTGCAGTAAGATTCTTATAATGCTAATGAAAAGTATAAAATTCACCTGCAAAGAAAACAAATATAATGGTGATTTCTCAATTCTCCACTCAATCTGCAGCAAAAATAAATTCTTATCAAGTCAGACTGGAGCAGGTCAGCATGGCAGTTGTGGCCCTCCCTCCAGAACCCCTCAGCTCTGCAGTGCCAAAACTTTTGTGTTCTGCAGCACCACTTTTGCCATGTCCAGCAACCTCTGCAAGCCCACCACTGCTGCTCTGGCTGGCAAACATCTTTGAAAGTCCCAATTTTCAGACGTGTCCTCCTTCCACTACTTCAGCTGGGGACAGGATGGGACACTGGATGTGGTTTTCTGCAATCAAGCATCATCCTAAATTGTCACATGGATTCACCACCAGAAACCCAGAGGCAGTTCTGACCCTCCCTTGCTCCTCACCTCGACTCTAAGTATTTTCTGTCTGAATTAGGGTTAGAAAAGATTGTTGCACAGCTGATCTGTCTACTCCAACTAAGCACAAAAAGGGCCCCTCACAAGTGTCTGGTTGTTTTGGATATGGATGCTGACATTACAAACAAAGGAATCACAGAACAGCTGGGGTTGGAAGGGACCTGTGGAGATCACCCAGTTCATCTGAATCCCTGCAGCCTAATTCTCACGACAGCCCTCTAAGACAGAAGAGTAGCATTTCATTTTGTATTTTATTTCATGTTTTATTTTTCAGAAAGGCACTTGCATAAAAAATCATTATGATCAGAACCTAATCAGTCTAGAAAATTGAAGTATAAACTCAGTATATCCTAAGTCTCACTCTCATAATTTCTTCAGTCTTGACTTTCATCTTCCTCTGGTCACCATCCCTTCTGGAGTTGGATTCTTTAGTGTGGTCTAGAAAACTGCACACTAAATACAGCATGTCCATGCTGAACTAAGGGAACAGTTCAGACCTACGATGTGTGCTAAAAACTGCAGCTTCAGCTACATAAACAGCTGCATCAAATGTACACATCTTAGAATAAATTAATCTAGAGAAAAATTTGTATCATGGTGAAAATGAGAATTTTGCTGTTTTAAACTAACCCCATCCCAAAGCACAAAATCAGAAGGTGGGGTACCTAACCAGACAGTGCCTGTCTCACTGTTATAAATCTCTGTCTCCATGTATTGGTGGAACCCTTCCTTCTCCTAAAAATTTGGCTCCAAGCTTTTCAAGTTCAATTACTTTCTGTGTCTTCTATAATACAATCTATAGAATTTGGGATACTCATAAATAAAACTCAGTCATAGCAACTGCATGTGCCTCTGTTTTTAACATTTTGTTTGAAATGACAGGTGAAAGGTAGTGAAAGGAACTGACAAGGATGAAATAAAAATTCAGGAAAATAATATCTAATATATTTTTTAAAACGAATAAAAAAGAAATGTAAGAAAATATAGGCTTTTGGTGAACTTAACATACATTTTTTTTTGCAGGCAAATGATTACTTAGAGGCTTACCTATGAAGGTAACAGACAGAAATCTGTTATTGAAGATTTTATCTGCAGACTTAATGCAGCTGAGTGCCCACAGCAGGGGATATTAACTTGCCATACACAGTGGAGCCAGTATTGATGGACAAAGAGAAAATAGGGGTAACAGCACACTCATTTGGAACAGTCTCATCCAACTCCAGTGTGTACAGCATGAGGTGGGAACATCTGCCAAATGACTTCTCTCAAGCCAGAATTCCCAGGAGGAAATGCCAGGGAGGCATCTGACACACTGAATTAACTGAAGCCATTCCCACTGTGCAAAATGGTATCAGAACTTGCTCTCACAATGTTGGATAGATCAGACTTTGCTGCCTGACCAGTACTCCATTTGACTTCACTAAGATCCAGCTGCAGTTCAGGTCTGCCAGCGTGCCCTGGGATGATTTCAATTTCCAGCTCCAGGACTGCTTTGGAGGAGCACAGCCTTCTGGCACATGAAGTCTCAGATAGCTGTTCAAACTGAGCATCCAGAGAACACAGTTTCCTGTAAACACCAGGTGGTTTGTTTTGCTTTTATCTTCCAACATATTTTATTAACTCTGGATTGTTCCCCATTCTCCAGCTCCTTTGAGGTCCAAGTATTCCCTTCCTGCTGTAGTTCTCTTGCATGCTCATTTCTTCATAACATAAAACATCTTTGAGCCCTTACTTTATGTCTTTTCACACATATGGCCTACTCTCCTTTCTCTTCAAACTGCAGAATTCACTCTGATAGTGGTGACAGGAATTTCTCCCAAAATTATTTTCAGCAGGCACAGATTGAAAGGCAAGCCCAAGCTTAATGCAAACTCCTGACATCTTGTGTAATCTAATAAGGCCCTAGATCTTCTGCCTATAATTTTAAAAATGAAGCAAGTATATCTAAAATACACTAATTTGCCCTCTATTTTCAGAAATGGACATATAACCATAGTATATTATGCCCAAAGTTAATTATACAATCATTACAGTGAACAGGAATATTATTACACTACTCCAGTAATTCTAATGAGTTCCAAACAAGAAAAGCCCTGTGAAACATTCTCAAATGGTATTATTTTGCAAATACTTCATGTTCAATATATATTTCAGTAGGCTACCAATTAAAGAAAGATATACACAGCCATAATTCTTTTGACTAATATCAAATTCTCAATTGCAAGACTACCTGTTTACACACAAAATCAAATCTGCAATTCATTGAGAAGTATAATTTGATTTTTCCTTCCTCCAGGACTATAAACAGGAGAGATGTTAAAGAAAGAACAACATACAAATAAAAGCAACTGCTAATTTAATAGGAGGCAGATAAATTTTGAAGGCAACAAATTTTAATGGCACCTGTTTAACATTTCTCCTGCAGCACATTTTCTTTTCATTAAAACAGAATTCTTGCCTATCTGTAGCTAGCAGAAAAGAATAATGGCAACATGCACTGCACAATGCTGAACAGATCTATAATTCATGCTTCAGATTTTACTTACTATAATAGAAATTAAAATTGGTATTCGTATAACCCACCAGGGACCACCATGCTCGTTTGTATCCCAGCAGCTATAAAAAAAAAAAGAGGGAAAATCATGTTGACATTAATATCAACTAGCAAGCAAGACCTATGAGAAGTATTTCTTATAAACAAGTCAAAGCACACTAAAATAATGCCTGCTCTACCCTAGAATTTGGCATTCAATCTTTTCCTGCTATTAATTTTATTCCCTTTGTTTTAATATGCATACTTGATTTCCCATCCAGGAGCACTGTGGCCAGGTGTGGACTCCTGAGCATAAGAAAGATGTGGCCCTGTTAGAACAGGTCCAGAGGTGATCACCCAAAGGTGATCAGAGGGCTGAAGCACCTCTCCTGCAAAGACAGGCTGAGAGTTGGGCTTGTTCAGCCTGGAGAATACAAGGCTCCATGGAGAAATCATTGTGACCTTTCAGCACTTAAAGGGGGTTATAAAAAAGAGAGAAAATGACGTTTTGCCAGGGTATGTAGTGATAGGACAAGGGAGAATGGTTTAAAAATGAAAGAGGAGAGATTCAGATGTCAGGAAGGAATTCTTTACTCAGAAAGTCACAGAATCATTTAGGTTGGAAAAGACCTCTGAGATCATTGAGTCCAACCGTCAACCAAGCACCACTAGACCATGTCACTGAGTGCCACATCCAGTCATTTCCTGAGCACCTCCAAGAAAGCTGACTCACTCCACCACCTCTGTGGGCAGCCCATTCCAATGCTTTACAACCCCTTCAGTGGAGAAATTATTCCCAATGTCCAAACTGAACCTCCCCTGGCACAGCTTGAGGCCATTTCCTCTTGCCCTGTCACTGGTTGCCTGGGAGAAGAGAATGCTCCCCACCTGGCTACAACCTCTGTGCAGGCAGAGGGAGTGACAAGGTCTCCCCGAGCCTCCTTTTCTTCAGACTAAACATCCCCAGCTCCCTCAGCTGCTCCTCACCAGACTTGTGCTCCAGACCCTTCCCCAGCTCCGTTGCCCTTCTCTGGACACACTCCAGCACCTCAATGTCTTTCCTGCAGTGAGTGGCCCAGAACTGGACACAGGTCTCAGGGTGTGGCCTCAGAGAAGCTGTGGATGTCCCATCCCTGGCAGTGCTCAGGGCTGGACCAGATGGGGCTCTGAGTAACCTGAGTGTGGCATCACTGCCCATGGCAGGAAGGGTTGGAACCAACTGATCTTCAAGGTCCCTCCCAACCCAATCCATTCTATGATTCTATGAAATCAGCTAAAACATCAAGCACACTGGGCATTAGACATCCATTGGACATCATGGAGGATGTTGACCTTGTGGGAACCAAGTTCAGTTTCACTTTGTGTAAGGACACTTCTCCAGTGTGCACTTAATGCTGACCTCTAGGTAGCAGGAAGATCTAAAGCAACTGACAGGTGCAATTGGAATTACATAATTTCTTGTGGGATATGTAGGTTCAAAGCCTGGAACCTGTTTGTGAAAATGTGAGACTGAACCTGAAGTTCTGTCTGCAAAACTGAATATTTAATTTTCACCCTGGGCTCAGTACTTTTGATCCAAATACTCTTAAGTGCTCTGAAAGGTTAGTCAGATTAGAGATTAATTACCCTTCAGACTTCCTCTGTAATCATAATGACAAAGGAAAAAAGGAGTTTGCCTTTGGTTTACTCATTAGAGGTCTTGCAAAGAAAGCCTTGAAATTATGTAGGATATGATTTTTCAGTATAACTACAGAAAAAAAAAGAAAAATAATAAAAAACAGGTTAAAACAGGACTGTGCAAACTGTTTTTCCACTAGTTAGGACATTTTCCCACTCCTTGGGAGCAGCTGGATCAAGTCTGATTTTCCTACAAAATTCTTGTCTCAGTTCCCCTTCACATGCCAGGAGCCAGGCTTAGCTCTAGTTAGCTTTAGCTTTACCTGGCTATGTGCATCTGATACACTCTTACATTACTTCACTTTTGGGGATGTAATTTACATGTTCCCCAAGCTATCTGAACTTCAATCTTGTGAGTTCCCAGTTAGCAAATTAGAATGGCCAGGGCCACACCTTGCAGCACTGAGCCCAAGGACCCCACTGCTGTTCCAAACATTACTTTGACTTCCCAAGCAGATAGCTCCAGATGTGGCCGTGCCAAGGAATAACAGTAGCCATAACTTATCCCTGCTCTCTCCTGCTCTCTGAGTTTTTCAAATAAACATCAAGCAGAAAGCACAGCTGAAGAGCTCCCAAACACCTGCCCTTTTATTGCCATCTCTGAAATTTCAGTTCTGTGCTTATCCCCTCCAGAGCAGCAAACCACCTTTGTGTGAGCAGTACCACACCCAAGGCAAGGATTGCAAAGGCATGGGGGGAATTTAAACTTTCTCTCCCACAAACACTCACCCAGTGTCCTCTAGAATGATCCGTGTCACTGTCCATGTAATAATGAATATTGTAGGAATTCCTGAAAAATGCCAAAGATGTTTAGAGAATGATCACAAAAATTCAAGTCCACAGGAAAAAAGAAAAAAAAGTTCAGCCTGCCAGTAAGCAGTTATTCCCCAAATACACAGCATATAGTAAACAGCTCAGTGAATGGAAGGAGAGGTCCATCTGATGATGGACAGCTACATGATTACATGTATACATCAGTAATGTATTACAAACAAAGACTGCAGGGAAGGGAGTTTATTTCTCATAGAAATGCAGCCATAATTACTAATACACACACACAAAAAAAAGCCTTTCTTAGGTTTCTTGCGAGGTGTCAGAGGGCCTTACAGGGAAATAGATACAAGTTATGCATTCCCAATGCACCTCCAAGGACTGCAATATAAAATAGAAGTATAAATCATTTCATAAGGAACCTTGTCCACATACTGGTTTATTCCCATTTCCCAGCAACACCCAAATGTTTTATGACCACCTATTACTGGAAGTATTAAAGTGTTCCATATAAATATCATGGCAATTTCTGTAAATGAACGGACTATATGTATTTAAAACCAGAAGGACAGTATTATTGGGCTTTTCAAAAAGGAAAATTGCAGAGCATAGCTCATGGCTGTGCAGCTAAGCTTTAATTTTCCTCACAAATTAGGACACCTGAATCATATGTTTTGCAGTGGCAGCCCTTGCACCAGAGCAACCCCTGGGTGTGGTGCAGATGGCAGAGGTGAAAGCTGTGCCAGGGCTCAAGCCAGCAGTGAAGAACTGCTCCAGCAGCTTTGTGCCTGCTCTTAGCCATGCTGCAGCATCTGTAACCTGTGCTGGAGCTGAGCTGAGCAATCTGTGAGTCTGAGGAGTCACCACCAGAGACAGCTCAACTACCTTGGTGTAAAACACTGAACCTGACCAACACACACACAGAGAAAAGAACATTACTGGGAGATGTGTAAGTTCTTACCCCATCCTATCAGCAGGTAGATGGTGAAGTGTCTGTTGGGGGAGAATATTAGCACAAGGAGGATGTGGAGGTAAAGTCCTTCTACTAAGAGCCAGTAGAAGTTTGCCATAACACCATACTGAAAAAACACCAGAATTGCCTTGCAGCCCACCTGAAATATGAGAAGAAGGATCAAATTTATCACAGGAAAGATGCCATATTATTTTTATTACTACAGCCAAAAATCTTAGCTGTCTTTGTAGCATCAATAAACCAGGTCCAGTAGAAATTCTTATCTTCAGTCAAGCAAATTGCAACATCGTAAATGTTACTGTATATATTAAAAGAAAGTGAATTATTAAAAATTATTAAAACTTATTTAGATGTCTCTCATTGCTAATTCACTCAAAAAGCTTGAAAACTTCATAGGATAAATATAGAGAAATATGGTGGTTATCAATAAATGCACACTTTTGCAACAGTTTGTTAATGAATAGCTATAAAATTAAATTATAATCTACCAGGAGTCTAATAAATGTATTAAAACCTCACATGGCATCCTAAAGCAGTAAAAGTTAACAAAGAAACTACTTCATGATTTTTTCAAAGCTAAATGTGAAACTCAGTGAAAAATATAACTTTATTTTATTAAGTCAGTAGACTTGGAGCAAAAAGTTGGCTGGAATTTTAAAAATAATATTTTCCCTTTAGAAAATGTTTTAGAATTTCTTAGTTAACAAAACACAAAGACATATATCAAAAATTGTTGCTTATAGTCTGTGTGCTGCTCTTCAGAATTAATTTTCAGATGTCTGTGCTGCTGATATTCCATGGTGCTGGCTGCTGCTACTTTGGTACTTCCCAATAGGAATCTGGGATGTGAGAATTGAATATGAAAATGTTCATATGGACTGAGACTGTGCCAAGAAATGTGATGATATGGTGAATGCAACAGACTACACAAACTGGACCAAATAAAATCTCTAGTTTCTACCAGCTTTACTCACTTCTCCATTTTAAATCCCCTTCATCCCTGCATTTTTCTGTTCAAGTTCCAAGTACACCAGGTACCTAAGCAGGTAACCTACTCATTTTCAATTATTAATTCCTCTCTCTAAACATAGATGTTTAATTAGAAGTGAGATGCAGTCACCAGCTGCTAAGCCAGAAGGGCACAGACCTCCTCAGGGAGACTTCTTTGTATCCATCAGCCCCCCAGGATGTCTCAGATACCTCAGTGCATCCCAAGTAACATCCATGCCTGTGTACATGCTTACATTGAAAACTAAGGAAGAGTCACCTTGAATTCATTTCACCTGATTTTATCTGCCTACAACCAAAGTTTGAAAGCTTGCTAACTTTGGTAAGACTGATCTTACCTCTAGAGTTTGGGATACCCACTGCAGATCAGCAATGGGCCAGGAAAATAAAATATGAATAAAATTAAGCATTTCAAAATGTGTGAAAAGTTGAAATTTTCAAGCAAGTTGAAATTTGCTTTTATGCTTAGGACTCTTTACAATCAGATCAGCAGTGAAAATTTTGTAATCCTTTATAAATTCCAATATTCCCTTGTATTACATTCTCAATTTACATACCAGAACCCTGCATCAAAGTATTTTGCCTTCCTCCTGCAGGTACTCCTGTATTAGCTGTATTTGCAGATGCTGAACAGGGAAGGTATCTATCAGTAAAGTTAGCCAAAATGAATTCTCTATGTAATCCAGAGCCAGGACCTACTCACAGAGCTTATGATGAACTGTGTGTTTTAGAGCTCTGTGAGTGCAGCAGAACTGTGGAACATCACAGACACATGACAAAAGGGGAAAACCCCTCGTGCTGTTATGTGTGAAAGGCAGCACCAAGCCAGTGCTGGACAGACAGACCAGCCTTGTCAGGCTGGTGCCAGATCATCCCACATACAGTGCAACGGAAATTAGCCAGCAGTCCACAAAAACTGACATATTTAAAAAGGAACGTAGCCAAGAATAACTGGAGAATAAATGAAATTGCAGAAACCAAGAAGAATTTTGAGAGTCCACTGAAGAGTCTTTCAAGGACCTAAGAAGTTCTGTTTACCCCTGCCAATTTGTCTGCTATCTACTTTGCCTAATTGGGGTCTACTAACTCAGTTCCTGTTTTTCTCCATTAGAAATATCCCAGATTATGAATTCCTATATACAGCTTGGTATTAACTGCTAAGAACTTCACGTTTTGGGACAATATGGCTTCATCAAGACAAAAAAAAAAAACTTCCATTTTTTTTTCTCACAAGCTTAAACTGTAGTTAATTAAAATTAGAAGGGATTTTTGACTAAAACAACAAGGTAGCAAATGAGGCATATCATATAGAGGTCAGTTTTTTAATAGCAAGACTTGAGATTTTTTTAAACCCTGTACCTGAAAATGCAGTAAACAAATCAGCTTGCCAAGAATGCAGATAGTAACACTTCTGTCATAGCCCAGAAGTACCAAGGAGTTAATGAAGACAGCTCCTGCAAATATTTAATTTCCTGAGTTATTCCCTCCCTCCACTGATACCTGCCCAATTCCTGCACCCCTGATAAAGCTGCTGGAACACTTCCAGAGCATCTGCCTTTAATCACTCCCAGTTGATGGCACTCCTGTTGGTCTTCAACCCTCCCAGCTGAATAATACAGTGGCCATATTTATTCTGAGCTGTATCTGGTTATAAATTGTCTTGGCTGATGACAAGTTGTCCTTCATGGACTTGCAAACAATGTTAAGGTCTCCTACTTGTGCTACAACCTTCTCTATCTGGATATGTCTAAGCCTCCATTCTCCAGTCATTATATTCTATTCAAAATTTTCTACACTGAAATCTTGGTACTCCTAAATATTTAAAAGGATTAGAGAGGAAAATTCAGTGACAAAACTGTTATACCAGGTAGCAAAATGAGGTTTATTACCCATGAGGTTTGATCCTCTGGACAGTGAGCCGTGTTGGAGCTGGAATAGAGAATATCATCCTTGACTAAAACAGAGATTGCTCTTAGAATGAAAGAGAGGAACAGGTTCAGATGGATGTAGTTCCGAGTACAATGAAGTTTTCTAAAAAGAGATTTAAAAAGAAGCATTTTAGAGTATGAGGCAGAAACTGTTGAACAGACTTCTATCACTCTCTGGACATTTCTTAGCAATATGAACCTTGAGTAAGAGCATACTCTCTTCTGTCATTTTGTCAGTGCTGCCTCCTTGCTGTTTTCTTTCATCTCTTGCTTCTGTTTAGTATCACAGATTAAAAGATCCCAATGGTATTTCTCTCACATTTTAACATCACATAATAAACTGACAGAATAAGCTGACAATAAACATAAGCTATTGTATTCTGTGTGTGCACTCATTCCAGTGTTTTTCTTACAAATACAACTTTGATTATCCTGGATATATTTCAGATGTGCTCTCACCTATTTGTTTCTGGTTTCATTCTTTTATTTAACTCCTTTAGTTTGCTATATAGTGACTTTTGATCCTATGATGATGGTATATGCAGGAACAATTAAAAATGCATTCAGAGCATTTGATCACCCATCCTTTCTATCCAATGAATTCAAAACTTCTTAAGTCATGTGAAAGCCTTACAAATGACAGATAAAAGATTCCATGTAAGTGAATGAGTGTTCAGGGGAAGCAAGTTAGAAGTTGAGGGCTTTTCCCTTAAAATACAGTTCTTTCAAGATTTTCCTGTTTAAAATATTCTTTTTATTGAAAATCTCTAGAAATCAAACTGCTAAGAGATTTTTCTGGTCACACCCAGCACCTTGAGCTGCATCTGGAAACAGACCAGAAGCCAAGGCATTTTAGCAAGCATGAGCAGTGAAACATGAAGATGCAATAGGTGTCATGGGAGTGTGCAGTGGCAATTAACAAGTATTCTTCCAGTTGTGATTTTTCTCAAACATACACAATCCATTCTGAAATTACTGAAGCAAGGATAGTTACAGTGAGTGCAAGGAAATAAAGAACAGATCTGCCATGCTAGCCCTGAATTTGGCAAAGGACATAATACCAGGCTGAATTTTAAACAGCTGTCAAAAAATGTGATTGCTGTGGCCATGCACATCCTTTGCTGAAATACCACTATTATGTTGGACTGCATCATGTGTTCCTGTGGAATTCAGAAACACATGCAAGCTGCAAATATGAGGAAACTATTTTTCTTGAATAACTAATGTAGATGATTAGTTATTCATCCCATTCAGTAACTCAAATGATAAATGTTGGATATATACAAGGCTGTCAAGTCAATATTTTGGAGTTAGTGGAAAGAAATTAATTCTTAATTCAACTCACTAAGTTGGGAGGCCCCAACACTCTCTGCAAAAGATTCTTCTTGGAGGGGGGCTTAGAAGAACATATGTTGCCTCATGAAAAAAAAGTCTGGTTTTCCCTGACTCAACTGAAAGCCTGGGAAAAAAATATCTCCAGCTGGATATTTAAATTGAAGTTGAAATTTTTGAGTACACCTTTTAAATGCTTGATTTGTTACACCTGACTTCTGGTGGTGGGTGACATTCACATGTCTGTAATTCCCTGTATTAAATGTGGTTTTAGGTTTTAGCAGTTTTGACACTGCAGTATTCTGCATTGGGATCTGCCTGGAGTATTTGGCTGGTAGAAGGAATATAACCATGAATGCCTCAATTAGTTTTTTTTAAAGGCATTGCAAACATAATTATGGGTTATGTATCTGCTCTGAATGGTCTCTGAAGATTTAGATATTAAGAAAATTTGATGGCAGACTGAAAGTCTTACAGAGCTCACCATAGGAATATTTCATGAGAGGCATGAGGCTCTGACAAACAACATGCTGTTATTATGTATTATTTGTACTTCCTTTCTACCAAAACTGTGAGATGCACTTTCTTGGCTTTCTTGGTCCTAAGTGGAGCAGAAAAGCTGTGTGAAGTTCATAATGGAGAATATAAAGGCTATTCTGTTAGACAGGTGGGAGTGATACATAAAAGCATGAAGGTGGAGGGATTGAGAAAAACTGTGATACAGGTAAGACCAGTAAAAAGTTATTTTACTAGTTGAACATTGCCTTCAGTCTGAGAAAAGTCACAGAAATTAGGCAATATCAGCAGGCAGTACTGCCTTTCCTAAAACTGCCTAACAAAAACATTGCAGACCCAGCACAATTATCCACACTTTACTACTGTGCTTGGAACTGGTGAGGTTTGTACCTCGAGCACCATATTCAGTTCTAGGCCCTCATTTCAGAAAGGACATTTTTGGAGTGCTGGAGTGTGTCCAGACAAGGGCAATGAAGCTGGTGAGGGGTCTTGCAAACATGTCTTGTGCAGAGCAGCTGAGGGAACTGGCATTGTTTTGTCTGGAGAAGAGGAGGCTCGGGGGAGCCCTCATTGCTCTCTACAACCACCTGAAAGGAGGGTGCAGCCAGGTGGGGGCTGGTGCCTTCTGCCATGATTCAAGTGAAAGGATGAGAGGAAATGACCTTTAGTTGCATCAGGGGAGGTTCAAATTAGATATTAGACAAAAATTTTCACTGAAAGAGTGGTTAGGCATTGGAATGAGCTGCCCAGGGAGGTAGTGGAGTCATCTGTTTTTGAAATTATTCAAAAGGTGTTTGAATGCAGCACTTAGGGATATGGTTTAGGGGTGATGATTATGGCAGTGAGTAGATGATCTTGACGGTCTCTTTCAACCCTGCTGATTCAGTGATTTGGTGATTCTGGGATTTACAGCTGGACAAATTAGTGATTGCCTTTGATTACAGTACGCCTGGAAACCACTTGGAAGCTTCTGCAAAATGTGGCTGCACTGCTGTATTGTATTTGCTGAGAAACGTCCCGATGAAGGCAGGAATGATGAATCCCACTCCATGTTCTCAGAAGGCAAATTTATTACTTTATAATGCAATATTATATTAAAAATACTATACTATACTAAAGAATACAGAAAGGATACTTACAGAATGCTAAAAAGATAACAATGAAAACTCGTGACTCTTTCCAGAGTCCTGACACAGCTTGGACCCAGCTGGCCAAAGAGTCAAAACAACTCACACCAGAGTCCAATGAGACAATCACCTGTGGGTAAACAATCTCCAAACACATTCCAAAGGAGCAAAACACAGGAGAAGCAAATGAGATAAGAATTGTTTTCCTGTTCTCTGAGGCTTCCCAGGAAAAAAATCCTGGGTGAAGGGATTTTTCAGAGAATGTGAATGCCACACTCCTGTCCAGTGGTGAGATCAGCATCCAACTAATTCTCAAGAGCAGTTCAAAGTGTTGATTCTAATAATCAAATAGAAAATGCTTTATGTAATCATTCCTAAATTATTCATGGGCTGTAATGCCTGTAAATTTGTAAAATGCTTTGAAAATTGTTAATATGATCATTGCTAGTAAAAATCTAGTCAGCATTACATTACTGTCAGCTGTTTAACTGCAAAAAGTGTAAACTCAATGCATTTTCTAAATAGATAAGCAATCAGAAAATAGTTAAAGATGTCTTATCATTGTTAATATTTACTCATGAAAAACACATACCTGAAAAGGCAAAGAATTATACTTCCTGTTGTAAGAGCAATCAGAGATACACTGTGTCCAAGTGTATAAATTGCTTTCACCCTCACATAGAAGTTGACCTGCACAGAAAAATATATATGCAGAAATTCATTACTGATCCATCAAATTGTCTGTGAAATGATGTAATTGTCCATTAAATAGCTCTGAAAGCTATAGCATGATTTTTATTCTTTGCTCTACAGTACATGATGAGAATGTTATATCTCTATTCCAACACATTTTGCAAGGCAACATCTCAAGACAATTGACTTCAGTAGAAAATTCAGCCTCAGGAACTCAAAACTTAGACACACAGTCTGGTACCATTCCAGCTGATTATACCATGTCAATGAGGTCAAATAAAGTATCAGATTAATCAATTTCCATGAACACAATCAAACTGGTAAGAGCAAGTCAGTTTGAAAGAATGGATTATCTCTAAAAGAGATAATTTCCCTCAGTCTTTCTGCTCTAGAGTACTTTGTAATGCAGTTATACGTGAACTTAATTTTAAAAACGTGTGTAAGTCTCATTAATTTCTCATTCTAAATTTTCAAATACTTTATTAAATGGTGGCACAAACCCTTTCTTTAGTAAAGTTACTTGCTAAGACTTGGAAAGGAAGTTTTTCAGCAGAGGAAAAGCAGGCTGAAATGCACAGTCTGCTGATAAACTGCATATATCTGTAAACTCACCAGCTACACACTACATTAAGTCCTATTCTGAATAACAACATCAGGGAAAAATAGGGCTAAATATTTTCAGAACTAAACTTCTTCTCCATTTATGCCTAAAAGGAAGTCATTAGACTGACATTAGTTTCCACTCATGTTAAATAAAATATTTAAGACAGTGAAGTTTTTTTATTACAGTATGAAATTAAAGATTTTAAAAGCAACACAGAACATGATACATCTAAGAGACAGAATTTCAATATTTAGTGCATGTGGTTATCATTTGCCTTCCCAAATGAGGCTGGTAAAAAGTAGCAAAGAAGCAACACTTTTAAGTAAACTAACATAGCCAAAGGAATCTCAAATTACATTAGTGTATTTATTTTTATAGCACCCAAAAGGCCAAGTAAGGAGGTTATTTTAGTAACCACAATTCATGATGAAATTAGCTGAACAATACCTTTGTAAACATTATACAGATACGGAAAGGGCAAAATGAAATGTGAAATGAATGAAGGCTCTTGCAACTGCTCTGTTGTAGATATGGTTAAAGTGGAAAAATATGGGAAGCAACTGCCATGGATCTTAAGTGCATTCATAGCAACTGTTTTGTTGTTATGTATTTCAACCATCAGACTGTAGAATAAGAGAGTCTTTTGTACTTTGGTATAAAGAAAGTAGCTGTTCAAACTGCATTGGGACATGCCCAACAAGAAAGCTGCACTAGTTTAATTTTTTTCATCATTCCACACCATTTTGAAAATTCTGTCAAGCTTTGATTTCAGGAAAACTCCACTGACTGAGACTTTTGGAACTGAAAATTAAAATTGGTTTCAGAATTCCTAAATGAAGGGAAAAAAGGTGGAAACCCTGCATGAAGTTACTGAAAAAGCATCAGTTGTCCAGCCCTGAGTGCTATAACACTGCCTTGAATTAATCTTCTGGCCATGTCCTCTGAGCTTGACAGGAATTGCCAGGCTGCTGCACCTGCAGGGACTCTGTCACTGTGCCCTGCTAGGGAGAGCAGAAGAGGTTGTCTTCTGCCAGGAAAAACCACAGCTATTTCATGTAATGTTTCTGGCATTCTGTACACACACATGACCCCTACAACAAATAGTCTGGCTAAAACCAAAAGAAGAACCCCATGTAGTTTTAGCCCAGCAAACAGCTGTCAGCATCAGCAGGACTGAGTCTCTCTGCTGGCCACTCCTTGGCCAAACAGATGAATGGGAAATAACTGCATGGAACTATGTCAGGATTGAAGTTAATCAGCCAAGAGTGCTTGGACATAACCTTAATAATGACCATTGTCATTTTACTCAGGCTAGGCATGAGAAAATAAGAAATAATTCCACAGTTGAAATTATTTTATTATATGATAATAATTATCCTTATTCTACACTTGAAATGGTAGAAAAAACCACCTTTCCCTTTTTCTCAGGCATTTTAGTGGTTTAGTTTTATAAGGGACAGAAATCTTAGATGCTACAAATTTTTCTACTGGTCAAAAACTAACCCTGCATCTCAAACTGTTGCAAAGGTAAGTAAACACTAAACCATTTTTAATCCATTAAATCCATTAAAAATTACAATTATTCAAATTCATGTGCTTTGATTTTCCAAAAAAATTTAGATTATTAGAAAGCTTTAGATTATTAGCATGAAGCACCTTATCAGACTCAGCACCAAAGATGATGCAGTCACACTGCTCCTTACCATTCCTGTATGAACATAAAAGATGTGTCTTAATTTGTCTTAATGTAAGACCTCTATAACTCCTAGTGACTCCACAAAAATAAAAAATTAGTAAATGGTGTTCTCAAATTATATGTCAGTTAAACACACAAACTCCATAAAGACAAAGAATTAATTGCACATTGTGCTGTGGCAATTGAAAAACAGGACATTCATTAGACCAATATTTATTTAGTCACAGCTATTGAATATTTGTAACTCATCTGTATTTTAGCTAGTACCCTTTAGAAACAAACTCTTTGTATTTCATTGGTGCAAAAGAAACAGGCAAAGCAATGCCAAATCTGATAGCCCAAAAACGAGTGACTTTTATACAAAATGGGATATATCTTTTATTTCTTATTGCTCTATGTGAACCATAATTACCCATGTCTCAAGTAACATTTAGCTTTAACCTCTAAATTTAAAATATAAATTTGCAAAATTGTCAGGAATAAAAAGACTGCAACAAAGGCGTGGATTGACCAAAAGAGAATTTCAGAAATTATATTTTCAACATATTTTAACACAGAAGAAATATTATAACCCCTCAGATTTTATAGGTCTTTTCAAAAGAAAAACTGATTCAAGTCTTAGACATGAAATTGAAATCCCATTATGAAATTGAAATGACATGAACTTTCTGCAGATCTAACAAAATCAGAACATAGTAGTAACAGCTGGCCTCTGCAAAACATTCACATGATTATTTATCCATGTTGACTCCAAAACTGGAATATAACTATTTCTTTTTAAACTTCTGAGGAAAATACTAAAATTCCAACCACTAAACCAAAGTCATTAGGTGGTTAGGCACAGAAAAAAATCAGTGGCTCATGATTTTCACAAAAAAATAGTGGAAATGGTTACAGGAAGTGTAAATGTTTTCTAAAGAGCTAATCCTAAAATGTTTCCTCTTTTTTGTGGCTACTTGATGTTAATAGGTTTTAAAAGGGCATAAACCCCTACACATAAAATGAAATGAGATTAGTACAGGTTTGCCTGACCTAAGTTCAATAAACTTTTTGTAAAGTCTATATTTAGGCACACTTGTGTTTTGTTTTCTTAGAAGACACCTGCTTCTGCTAATGTTTCCATTAGATTTAGCTTTGTGTTATTTTGACTAAGTTCAGGAGACAGAATTCTTCTGTTTATTTATGAAATAGCCCAGAAGAGCAGAGACACTTCCTAGGCAAAGCTGTGACCCGGAGGATCTGCCAACCTCAGCCTTGGTTTGGAAGGACCTCTAGGGGTGAGAAGGGAGCTCAGTGCTGGAGGAGAAAACGCTGGAGAATGCTAAGGGCTTGATTCTTTGTCCAAAGGAGTTTTGCTGTTGACCAGAAATCACCCTTAATGTAAAAGAAAAGCCCTCAAATTTTTATTAATTTCATTCAGAAATGTAATTCATCATTGCTAAGGAATATATGAGCATTATCATCCCAACTGATTCCTCATTTTGTTTATTCTAATAAACAATAAAATAAAATTTTATAATACTGCATGTAGGAGTTTCCTCTTTACAGATATAATTATGTACAACTGTATTAAAAATTGTGATCCTAAATTTTCATTATTCATGTGTCAATATTTGAATATTTCATAATATTTGAATATTCATACTTGAACATATCAGAAATTCTTAAACTGTGCAATGTAAAATTTGAACTTGGCCTAGCAATGTTTCTAAGGCATTTCAGTGCCTTAAAAACACTGAAATGAGCAAATGACAATAGAAATGGAGTAAGGAACCCGAGTTCTTTCCTTCTGCAAAATTAACTTCAACAAGGCAGTGGCCATTTTTAGTATCTTGAACTTATACAAGAATAAATATAAACTGAGATAAAGAGATGGATTACATGTTGTGGAAAATTTAATTTTCTGTTAAAGGACACCTACACATTTTAAACTTATGTATGTAGAAAAGAATAAAATTTACTAAAAACATGTAATAAAATTGGTATTCCTCACGGTATTTAATAATCATTATACAATTAATTTAGGATATCCTTTTTCTGAAATTTGTCCTTCAATTCACTTTGAGCCCAAACACCACCCAGAAAAAAGATGAGATCAGCAGTGCCTTAAGTATCTCTTAGTAACAGTGGCATCATTAATTTTAATTATGTCAGTCACAATGCCTTCTTATTCGAAGTTCCCTAACCATAATGAGAGAGATGACAACTTTAAAAATGCACACACAAACTTCCACATTTTCCTGTGTAAACGTGTATCAGCAGATGTATCTGTGTATGTGAACACTTTTGGACTGGAATTTAGCAGTTTATTAATATTCTGCATATGAAGCAAATTCCCTCTGTATTCTACAAGCGAGAATACCAGCTAATATTCAGTCCTAGTCCTCACTTGAAATCAGTGGAAATTTTTTGCACTAATTTTAAGGAAGACTGGTCTCTTAATCACACCTCATGGAAAAATATTAATGAAAAAGGCAGCATAACGTAAATAAATTTAGCATGACTTACAGGCATGAGGAAACACACTGGTAGGTGTGTGCCTGGTGTCAGATTTTGGTGAGAGGCAAGGGCTCAGTCTAGACTCAGTGCAAACAATGCATTATTCCAGAGCAATGTCCCACTCCACAGGGAGCAGCAATGCACTTGCTGTCTGAAGGCAGCTGCAGCCCAGGCCCTGCTCGAGTCACTGCCCGCACTGCCCCAGCTCCCCTTGGCCGGGGAGGCGCTCCTGCTGCTCACCCAGGGTGATGGGAACACCCCAGGAAGTGGGCAAACGGGGGATGCTGCTTCCATGGATGACTGGGGCCAGGGACAAGCTCCCTGTGCTCCCCTGGGGAGCCAGCCCTGAGCCACAACCTTGGGTTGGGTGGAGCAGGAATCTCACCCACCCCCAGAGGCCTTTGCGCTCATATGCTGATTTCTCCCACCCCATTGGCCCTTCCCCTTTGCTCCGCCCCTGCACCCATATCCTATTGGTTCCCCAGTGTTGTCCCGCCCCTCATGTTTCCCATATAAACCCCTGTTTTTCCTTCCTCCTTGGTGTTTTTGGGCCTGGCACCTTCCGGAGGTGGCCCTGCTCACAGTAAAGGCTGTTACTCTGTGCAGAGCCAGGCAAGGCTCTGGTCTCTTTCTCTGTGTTGCCCAGAAGAAGCCAAAGCAGAATCTCACACCCTGGGCTGAGAAGGCTGTGCCCGAGGCCCCTGAGCCCTTCTCAGGAGGTGCCCGAGGCCCCTGAGCCCTTCTCAGGAGGTGCCCGTGTCCCTGAGCCCTTCTCAGGATGCTTCCTCAGGAAGGTCACAGCACCCTTACCATCAGTCCACTGCAGCAGATGATGTTTCTACTAAAGGTGCAAGCTGCAATAGTATCAGCACACTTTATAGCCCTGAGGATCTTTCTCTCCATGAATTTCTCTTCCTGTGACACTCCACATTCAAATCACACAGCCTGAAACTTGTATGTAGCTAGGCTTTTGTGTGATCTAATAAAGCCTGGGCCGAAGATCAGACACAGCTCTATTAACTGATTCAGTCATTATTTTAAATAAAGTGGACACATTTTGGTGCTTTACATTCACCAGACATCTTGCTGTATATTAATAATGCTGACAGAGTTTAATACCTTCTGACAACAGCAAGGACATGTCTTCAGCTTGTTCAGTCTAGGTAGAAGATGTCAAAGAATGTCAAGGAAAGACTTCAGTGAGGCTTGAGTTTGGTTAACACACCTTGATGTGTTTTTCTAGCATGGTCAAATCAAGCTTGCTTTTTTTGCTGTTTGCATGTTTTACTGCCATGAGCTCCACAGAAATATAAAATGGAAAAAAAGGATACTTATCTGAATACCTAAGATGTACCTAAAACTTGATCTTCAAGGTTAGCAGTAACTAGTTTACTTACAGAAAAAGGTCTGGAAGTACATAATAAAGGTTTAGGTCTACGCTTTGATGCCATAACAACATACAAATATTTTGTTCAGACATTATCATGGGTGCACTTTACCCCAATGGCAAAAAAACATCACACAACCACTCCCCCTCCTCCCCCTGCCACGGGGTGGGGAGGACAACTGGGAAGAAGGGAAAACCTGGGTTGGGATAAGAAGACAAGTGATGCCCAACTCCATTGCTCAGCAGTCCCTGACTGATGCCCAGCCCATTCCTGAGCAGCAGCTGAGAGCTCCCAGCCCATTCCTCCTGGTTTGGATACTGGACATGACATTCTGTGGTGGGCAATGTCCCTCTGGCCAGCTGGGGTCGGCTGTCTTGGCCGTGCTCCCTCCCAGCTCCTTGTGCATCTGCTTGCTGGCAGAGCCTGGGAAGCTGAGAAGTCCTTGACTTAGGCTAAGCACTACTTAGCAACAGCAAAAGACCACTACAATCAAATTATACCAAATAATCAAAATTATTCTCTCAGTAAAATCAAAACACATCCTTGTACCAGTTACTTGGATGAAAATTAACTCTATCCCAGCTGAAACCAGGACAGTCATATTTATCAAACTGATCCTACCAAAATAATGGCAAGAGCAGTAAAGAGCAGCAAGATCTAACATAGAATAAACCAAGGGTTTTGTATCAGGCACTTACAGTTAATTTCAAAATGTTAGGCAAATAGTTTCTTTTTATAGAACCTGCTAATATATCATTAACATGGAATACAAATGGAACATTTTAATTTGAACATAAAATCAAAAGAAACTGTGGAAGCATGCAAGATCTTTCAGAAAGGAAATAAGAGGTGACATGTTTATGTTATTTTTAAATAAGCTTCCTCATTTCAGTGGATTTTAAGCATAGCAATTTGGTACCTGTTAACAAATTATTCAGTATTTGCTGATGGATCTTTATCATTTAAACCTTCTCTAGAATATTCAAAGCTGTCCAAAATAAATGCATAACTGTAGAGAGATATATACCTCTGTGTGTGCATATATATATACAATATGTAGAAAATGTACAGAAATAAGCCCCCTTTAGATTAAAGATAAAAGTCTGTATCTTAAAAGAACAGAAAAAAAACCCCAAAGGAACAACTACTTAGTTGGATTTATAATGGAAATTCACTCAGCAGTGAAGATGCAGGCACTAAACTTACACCAAGGACAGAGGAGTAGGACTTCTACCTACTCCTCTAACACTGTCTTCAAAACAGAACATAAAAAAGAGCACTTAGGACTCACTCTAGGAAAAATATTTTGCCACCTTCCCTAAAATATTAGTTAGTGTAACCTTGAGGGCACTCTCATATACTTCATACCCCACACTGCAGATCATGTTGTTGCATGATATTTTTATGCCAAGAACACTCAGTACCCAAATATTAGGACTTTATTTTTAGCTCTCATAGTTGAAATATTAGATTTATAAAACCCCAACAAAATATACTGATTTATGATGAGTAAAGGTTTTGGTTTGAGGGGCTACCATTGAGCACCAAGATCTGAATTCAGGGAAACATCTTCTGTGAAAACAAGTAGCTGGTACAGAACCTCAAATGCCTCCTGAAATCTCACTACTGTGTGATACTTGCATTTTTCTATTTTCTCTATGATTTATATTGTATATATGATATTGATTGCATGTTTGCCAATAATTTTCCATTACCTGCTTTCCACATCCCTCTCCTGATTATCATCCTCACACTTTTATTATTTGCTTTTTTCCAAGGCTTTTGCAAATGTTGCTGCTATATCCTATTTCAAGTTGTCTAGGTTAATTCCTGCAAGTACATTCAATTTGCATTTCATTCACCTCCTTCAACTTACTAATGAATATGTCAAACAAGAACTGCTTTTCTATTATACTAGTTCATCTTCTAACTGTTTTTCACTACTTGAAATATTATATTTTGTTAATTTGAATTTTTATGTTTTGACCCATTTTCACACCACATGGCAATTTTTGGGTTGAGTGACAATGTTTAAAGTGGCTGTTTTAGCAGTAATACATGTGTGTTCCCAAGCTGTCAAATGACACAGATGTTTTAGAATTTGTCTTCAGGAAAGTTGGGAAAACAATATATTCTCTCAATTTTTCCTAATTTTTAACTACAGTATATAGTTGGGCTTTTAAATACAGAAAAAAAATGCCAAAACCTTCCTGGCTTAGCTGGAATACCAGTGCATCTCTGCAAGCCAGACAGACCTGATCTGCTACAGCTACTCCACATATACTAAAATCCGGGGAAAAAACCCAACTGGCCCTCATGAGAAGGCTCAATCCATTTTGGGTAACAAGAGTTTTACTAACACTGTGAGCTCACCCTTGTAAACAAACTCTTGATCTGTTAGCCTCAGCAGGAAAGCAGACAGAAAATACATAAAACGTGATGGTAAAAACCCTTCCCTAACAAAAAGAGATAGGATCTGCAAAGTGAAGAAATTCACTTTTCCATGCATAGTGCATTTAGGATACCTTGATAGCTTTCTGAATAACTTACAACTGCTTGCACAATTTCAAGTCCAATATAAATCTGCCAGTAACTCCACTGACCTAAATCAATTCTATTTTACTTATAATTTTAACACATAGAATCAACCAAGTGGTGCATGTAATATTAACAGACTATAGCAGATTATTAGTATTAGGTTTTGAGATAACTTTTTAAATACAATCTTTTGAAATAACAAACTTCTAGAAATAACACAATGCAAAACATATGGTGCACCAGCTGAGTAGCACTGCAATATTAGATATACAGATGCTTCACTACAGTTACCAACTGTTTATAGCCTTGAGTTAGAAGTTACTGAGTTCTACATTCCTGACTTTATCTTATTAGACAATTGCAATTCAAGCGTATTGCAACCAATGCTGTGAAAAATTACTACAGATTTTCATTAAATCTCATTTTTATTCAGTCTGAGTAAAATGGGATTTATTTAGAAGCAGAATATATGATAGCTGTACTGAACACCATCATCTAAATTAATAGAAAAAGGTTTTTTTTCCTACCTTATAATCATCTTCGTAGTCATTATATCCACAAGTGCTTAAGATGTCAGGAAATATATCCGACCATCCATTACTTGTACAATTTTTGCTAATGTTTCCTGTAAAGCAAAATTAGAGAGTTTAAATCAGAAAGATTCAATACTCTCCTCATCAATGACTCCTTAGACAATCTGTGTCATTAGCTGGTCACAACCTAGCTCTTTTTCCTTTGTTTCCTAGGACTCAACCCAGCCATTTCCTCTCATGGGCTTTTCATTTATATTCCTTTGGCTTTTACCAGAAGTAAACCCAAGACTTTTCCTTTCCTATTTCTGTTACACATCTGAAAAAGCCTAAACTGTTCTGCTGTTTTATTTCAAATACACTTCACTCTGTAAAGGAGCTATTTGTAGGTAATTTAAAAGGAAAGTAATTTCAGTGAGAGTTATTCTAACTTCCTATTTAAGGCTTTTGAGAAGCCAGCACCAAGGAATCTACTGAAGACTTACAAAAGCTCTTAGACTTTAGGTGAGACTTTCTGCTACAGCAAATGTTGGTAAGTTTGGTAATCAAGTTCAAAGGACAAGTTATGTCACAGACTGAAGAATGAGGTAAAGATGCAGGCTGATTTTCACCCTTTGAACCAGTATTGAAACAATGTGGGACAGGGAAGGTACAGGACATGTGGAAGTATGGCTGGAAAGGAATTTTGAAGATTTATTAATTTCAGAAAGTTTCTGTTTGGAGCTGAAAGAAAAAGTTGACTCCTTCTGGAGACGAAGTCACACAGATGACATGGGGGCAATCCATGATTCTACTTGCCAATCTAATTAAAATGAATTAATTTTCATGCAATATGGAACAACTTCAAGAGGACAAAACAGAAAAGCCTGATGTCAGACTAACGAATAGTCATCACATTTATTATAACTTACTCTTACAATGTTAATTCATGGCCAACTTCTCACATTGCTTAGAGCAATTTGTATATCTGTGATACTTGAAATCTATAATAGTATACTGCTTTGGTTTGGAGTTTACCACTGATCTATAATTGACTTAAAGACTCCAGGTTTTCACCATAGAAAAGTAAATTTCTGTGCCATAGGTCAGTGTTGGTCAAGAAAACCCAAACTTGTTTATATACACTCCAAACTAAAGCTTTTGTGATCTTTATTTTGTTGATTGGTTACTGGAATTTCTTCTTTGTGTAAAGTCTTCAGTTTCCAGCTAATAAAAGACCTTGACCTGAACCCACAGTCTCCTCAAACAACGGGACCACTTTTGCCATTTGGCATAGGAATGACATTTTTAAAAGAAAATGTCACCTATTTATACACTGTGAAGAGCCTTCACTTTAAGAGTACATCAAGATTCTCTGACCAGGCAGAGCAGAGGAATGTGTTAACAGAACCACAATTGCGTCAAAGCCAGTTTTGCAAGAAAAACTCAATGTACTCAAGACACTGAAGTATTTTCTACTTCAAATACTGTAATACCTTCTAACCTAAAGAGAGTTGGGCAATGTTCTAGGGAAGGCAATGTTTATTTCTAAACCATCTCTTCATGCAATTAAGTATTTCAGATGACAACCTTATTTAAAACCTCTAACTTGGCATATACATTTCAATATATACTTTACAGAATAACTTTCTGAGACTAATAAACTTGTAAAATACAGGAAAAACATTATAGGATAATACGATTACTTTTACAGTAAAAATTCATTTAATCAAAAGTTACTAATAGTCAATACAGAATTAATCATGTGGTCTGCTAAACTACAACAGAGCACCACAGAGCCAGCTCTCCAAAAGTTCTAAAGATGAAAAGAAAACTACTTTTTTCAAATTCACAATTTAAATTGGGAAATCCTTTAAGAAACTGATGGCATTTAAAAGCCTACATGAAGTTTGGAATATTTGCATAAAAATAAGGTAGTCTAGATCACCTTGTAGTGGAATTTTAACTGCTCCTAAACACTAAAAGCTAAAACATAAATATCACAAATCTGGGTAAATAAAAAGAGTGAAATTTCTTGTTTGAAGGTATTTTCATAAATTTCCACTGTAAGAATGAAGTTAATTTGTATTTGTGTATGAATTAAATAAACTACATATGCCTGAGCATAATCAGCTTATGAAAGTACCAAGATGCTTAGTTAGCTCTTAATTGAATCAACCATGCAAAATGTTTGTTGTCTTCCTTCTCTGAAATTTTAGAAAGACAAGATTTAAAAAAACACTCTTAATTGAACAGGAACCTCTAAAAATTAATCCTGTTAGGTTCCACAAGCAGGAATTTAACAGGTAGCTATAAAAAAAAGCTGGATCAGGAAAAATTACAGCAAACTATAAAATGAAGAAATATTTCAGTCTTGCTGACACCATGGTGAAGTGAGATAGGGTTGCAATGCACTGTGAAGGTTTCAGACTTAAATATTTATTGCAGTTGTTTTATAGTAATATTAAAATGTTGTTGTAATGTAACTAAAGTTTGTGAAATAAACTCCAGAGAGAGTGTGCATGCTCTAGCTTTTGGCAAATAGGCAGAAGCAGTGTGATTTAATTCAGATTTTGAATTTTTGATATTTATTAGTTTGCCTTGTCTCATGACAACACTTTATTATCTTTGTTTGAGTAATTTGAAAACTTTTATAGATTTCACAACATTTAGCGACGATTACACATACTTTCCCCTTTACAAACTGTTTAGACTATCCATGGTAAACTAATCCAGATTCACCAGTTCCAGGAATGAAAACCTTTGCTCATCTGTAGATTGTTTTACTTATCTGTTTTTTACTGGAACAAGACTTATTCAGCAGTTTTAAGTCAAAAGTTATTTTATAACCCAAATTAGCCCCTAAGTTAAATGTAATATTGTTAAAGCTCTCCACGGAGACACCAATCCCTCCTCCCCACCCAAAAAATAATTACATAACTGTGGTAAGTTTTTTTTTATCTTTTACCAGCTCTTCATGACAATGATTTCCCACCTGAGCAATGGGGATAAGATTTTTCCAGCAGCATTTTGAGATACATGTGAAATACTCAGTGTGCATCATTTATTTTCAAAACCCTCTTAAATGCCACAGGGTAAAATCTGATGTATTGACAAGATGGTGCAGAAGATGGGAGACTTAAACCAGTTAACTGTTTCAGCAGTCTGAGACACTGATGAGCTCCTTTCAAGTTCCATTAAAAAGGAGAATAAAAGGTTTCACAATAACTACCTTAAATTGCAATAGCAGTAATTTTTAGGTATTATCTGTTAATGTGGGCTCTTTATTCTCATGATGGCAAGGCAAAGCTCCCCTCCTGAGACACAGAGGGAACAACCTACATGTGGCCTGCTGGCAACTGTTAAAGATGTCAGTCAGGCTCAGCTGCCCTAATAATTAACAAAATAGGTCAAAAAAGAGCAAGCAATGTCAGCAGCTTTGGTGAGTTTCACTGTATCAGAAATATACTTAGTATCTAACTCAAAGAACACCAAAGATGGTAATTTGGTCTTTTCATGGTGTATCCTGAACAGCTCTGACTAGAATTTTTAATCAACAAAGAAAATTAAACCCCCAGATAAACCATTTTTAGCACATTATGTTACAGAATAACAGAGAGAAGCCAGTGAAAATACACCTTAAAGTAAAATACCTGGTTTGCCAGAAAAAAGGCTAAATACTTTTGGACAAGGGACAGTGACAGTCTCTCCAATCTTCGCAGGACGCCAGCAGGTGATGTTATCCCAAACTCCAACACATCCTGAAACAAAACCAGCATTAGCAGCCTTGAAAGCTGGGTTTACTTATAAAGATCTGGTGAAAGCTTTGGACAAGTGGTTGAAAAATATTCGACGCCTTCAAGAAAGCTGAAAATATGATATTTTCCATGAAAACTTTAAAGGCATCATAATAGTCTGCTGATTAACCAGCCAATTTTGAGGTCAGTTAATACATTGGTTGCAGAATGTCTGATTAAAACAATGTCATTGTGATGTGAGAATGCTAAGAAAAAATAAGAAAGATTAAAAAGTAACTCCTGAGCATTGATATGGATTATTAAGAGTTGCAAAATTTTGAGAAATTCCTACTCACAGTTAAAATGGAGTTTTCTCTCAAGCAGATTGAATATCACAGATAAATATGTAAGTAGGTCATTGGACTCAGCACCACATATGACAGGCATGCATTATGATTGGAGAGTGTTCAGAACAATAGGCATGAAATTACAGAATAACCTCTCAAACTAAAAAACAGATATTTGACCAAAGAATGCTTCTATATATTGGTTTCAGGAAGGGCAGGTGGCCTTCAAATTTCATAGATATATTTTATAGTGGCAGTAAATGCTTGTTACAATTAGAAAGCAACTTGCTACAGCTTTGCCCATGTTGATATCCATATCAATGTGGCTCAAAGGCTGTATCTTGTGCATGAGTGAAAATCTTCCTATAGCTGCTCTAGGCATTTGGCTCAATCATGCCCTGTTTAAAGGTGTCTTTTTATAATGCATATCTTCTAAGCTAAGCAAAGAGCTATGAAAGTTTTTCAACACAAGCCTTGCAAGGACAAAGAAGTAAGGAAATGTTACTCATATTATCTCAGTTGAAGTTAAAAAAAATAATAAAAAAAAGTCGTGCCAAATTCTAGGCATTTATGTCTTCAGATAAGGCAATTAAAAAATTTATTTTGTAATTAATGTTAAAGACAGAAATCAAACTATTATTCCACTGGTGTAATCTCCATAAGATTATTAGCAGTATAAGGGACAGTTTGTTCCTTTCTGTTGAGAACATAAAACTTGGGTTGGGAACTGCTCACAGCCATATTATTCTTCAGAATATTTATAGTATTAGCAATTCATTATTAATTTATTCTGTGCTAGTGAGGTCATGCCCAAAATCAAGCCACATGAGTTAAATGAAACTTGAAAAGGAATATTTAGAAGTTCTATATTTGTATAAAAAATTTTTAGTGCAATTAAACTTGGACAGCTTGTGTTGACTTATAATATGCAGCATCCTGCTTTCAAAGTTTAAGTTACTTTTAAAGCACACGTAAACCAAGGAACCAAAGAATGTGTAACAGGACCAGCAGCTGGATTTGTCCCAGGGCTGTGTCCTAGCTGCAGCACGAAGGAAAGCCAGTGGCACAGTGTTCCCATGAGCCTTGCTTTCCTTTGGAAACATCCATCCAAGTGTGATAGCTGTGAGGGAGCCTTGAGTGGCACAAGAACAAGGTCTGGAGATGATAAATGAAGATGAGAGGAGGATTATGGGAGAAATTCTGCATTTGATCACCAATTCCACAGAGTCCTCTTTATGCACTTTCCCAAGGAAGTGCAATTCTCCAGAGGATTCACTTGCTTATGGGGATTGGGTCTTTTTTCCCTCCTCATAAGATTGCACAGTTCTAAATGCAGCATCTGTTCTATATTCAGGAAGATTATGCCAAAAATAAGGGATTACTAAAGAGAACACTTCACAAAGTTTATCTCTGTGCGTAGATAACGTAATGCCTTATCCTCCACTGCCCTGTGTGCTGCATCAGCCTCTCTTGGCATTACCAACAGTATCCCTGAGAGATCTCTGATAGTGGCTTGGCCATCTGTACACAATTTCAGAGGTTTACACTGAGCAGGTCACCTTCAGAGCCTTTGAAATGGAATTTCAACATGCTTAAGTCCTTCCTGAGTTGCATTTCTGGGTCAAAATCAAGTCCAAATCTCAATGATGCAGCGCCAGAGCTTACTCAAACTAAAAGAATGTTTACCTGAACCAATTCAGGTCATGCTTCCTCCCCAATTGATTTTAAGCCAAAACCAACATCAATAACAAGACATACAAGTAATCAGAAAGACAAAGAAACTATTTTCTTCATCTGCCAGCACTCAGAACTACAGTGACAAAATGAAACTCTTTTGGCTTTGATTGATGGACTCCCTGAGCCAGCATAAACAAGCCCTGGAGTACACAAGAATAATTATCATCTTGTAAGACCTCAGACGTTTTTATTTCAACCCCATTTCCACAAACAGTGAGAGCTGAGATGAGTCATGAAGTTGTTCATGCACACCCATGTAAGCTGATGACTTTCTCAAATTTTCCCTTTTGTTTAATCCACTCTCTGTAAAATGGTGGGCTTATTACAGTAATCTGCAAACAGCTCTGAGGACTTTGTAAATTTTTTTCTATGCTACTGTACATTGACTGGGCTAAGGTTTTGCCAAGCAGGCAGCTGAACAGCATGGACTTCAGAGCTCCATTGTTGTGTTTTCCACAGAAAACACTTTAAAATCTTATTCAAGCCTCAATTGGATGAAATACTATATAGAGAAATTGAAGTTCAAGTCCTATTCCTACCAAAATTAATCAACACAATTTGTATCAAATCTCAAAGCTTGCTGCAAGGAACTCAGTATACAAGTTTTTGATGTTCAAAACATCACAAGTCACTTATGGTTTCTGGAATATGTTTTATTCCTTTACTTTTCCTCAGTATTTTAGGACTTTACAGGCATCGATGGCCCAGGAGAGAATGGAAGTGTTTCAGATTCCTCAAATCAAATGGATGAAGTAACACCAAAGATGTATTTCCTACATGTAGACTACATTCAAATGAATCACAAATCATGTGAGTGAAACTGGAGTGGCTGTCACCAGAACTCCAAGAATATTAAGCCTCAATTTATGATTATCTACAGGCTTATTGATAATGGTACAGGACATCTGAGAAAACTGCTGAAATGTTCTGGAGGCATTTGTAGTCACTGAATGACTACAGTGGGCATCTGAATCTAGTCTGAAAGCTGAAATGGTATTAATTACTGGTGTTATTATTGCTGGAATTGCAACTGCTAAACACAATGCATCTTCTGGGCTTTCAAATCACACCTTGCCTCATTGCCCCCTTCTTCCAATCACTATGGATTTTTAACAGTGTTGCATTCATGTATCACCTTTTTCTCTTTGGAAAACATACTCTTATGCAGAGGTGGGATAAAATTAACTTGACTTTACCTTAAAACACGTGAAATTAGGCCAAGTTAATTGCCATCAACAATTGCCTGATTCTTTCCAGTGACCACAAAGCAGTCTAGAGTGCTTTAAATACCACACAGTTGGGAAGTGAAGGTGTGGTAAATGCCATGTTAAATGTTTCTGTTTCCCTACATAGAATATCTAACTTGATCAAACTTAGTATTCTCCTCTCAACTCTCTCTACAACTCTCTGTCCAGCATTAATTCATTGAGTGTTAGGATTTCTGGGGTGTCATCCATCAGTACATCACTCATAAAATCATTATCTAAAGTCTCAATTTCTGGAAGTTCTACCCATCTCTCACATATGTAGCCCTGCTTCCTACTGTCTCTGAAGGATATTGATCAAGTCAGATAAAAAATATATTCATATTTTTAGGTTTAAATAATGTCTACATGTGAGTTCTGGTAATAATTTTACCAGTAAAATAATAATTTCCATAGCTAGCTTTCTATTTCTTTCTGTAGCTCACTTTTAAGGCAAAACTACAATTGTAAACATTGTAGCAACTTTAATTGCTCCAATGTTTATTTCATATAATGTCTATAATTTTTATTTATACTATTTTTAAAGTATTCTAAGTACCCAGATATACTTTATTTTACATCTTTATTTTCTTTTATGCTCATTATTGGATTTAGTCTCAATGTTTGCATTGTGCTTCAATAAATTCTCAAGTATTGAGTGTTTTCGTCCTTTCACTTTGATGCACACATAAAAGTCAGTCCAGCTTAGATCTGTGTTAGCTCCTCAACTTTTTCTGCATGCCAACTATTATATTCTTTACCTTTTTATTTAACTATTGGGCTGATTCTGGCTGAGATAATTTTCTTCACAGCTGCTAATACAAGGCTGGTTTGGATTTGTGCTGAGCAGTGGGTTTTTTGCTTTACCTATTAAACTGTCCTTTTCTCAATGCAAGAGTTTTCCAGCTTTTACCTTCCCAATTCTCTCCCCAACCCTGCTGGTGGGGGGGTGAGTGACTGCCTGTGCAGGGCTGGATCAGTCTCTGGGTTTTAACCATTACCAGCTCTTGACAAAACTAGCAAAGGCAAAAAGAAAAAAGGTTCTTCATCCCTGATTCTGTGGTGTCTAGAAGAACACTCCTGCAGCCTGCATAGAACAATCCCTTTTCAGTCTCCTCATTTGCACCATTTGTTTCTCTGATGTGTCATTCACAGAATATCCAAGGAAACAACCAAGCTTCCCTGAAATCCTTTGCTCAGTGACTCGCCCAAAGTCTCTTCTCCTGTTCCTCCAGAGGACACTGCAGATGCTATTGTTAGCTAGTTTCAATGAGATCACTTACTTTATTTGAATGTTTGGTCTTTAATGCTTGTCATGCACTTGCAGATAGTTCATAATTAAAGGAAACATAACAGACTATAAACTACATTTTGTTTCCCATTTTCTTCAGCTTACATAAGTGCTGCCACCCCCTCCATCATCTGCCTTTGGAGATCCAGTCTTTGAGCAACAAGTTCACTTACCCATGTGTGCTTCTTTGTCTATAAAAACATAAAACACTGGAGCTTGTGCTAGAAAATTTTGTTTATAGACACATTTTATAAATATATAACCACTAGGTGGCACTTTGTATTTGGATTTAAAAATTGTCACTTCCAAGAGAGGTTTAGCATTTTTCAAAACTGTCTAGTCGTGCATAAAACATGAAAAAACAACAGAGTGCTTTAAAAATGAGTCAGAAAGTCGACAGCTAGCCCAGGGTTTATTATGCAATGTTTTGATTTTTTAGTTAACTTGGCAGAGCAGGAGCTATCTCACTCTTATGGGCAATGATTTCTGGACTGCAGGTCTGTGTGCCACAGCATGGAACTTAGGTCGTATGGGAATTATGAACATATATGGACTGACATTCCTTCTGCATTTTCACACTAGGGATAAAAAACAAACGAAAAAGAGGTGCTGCACAAGCTGGGAGCAAAGCAGAACTGCTCAGAGTGGGAACAGGAATGAGACAGTCCCAAAAAAGGCTGCCCCACTGAGGTGTTTCCCACTGCTTTTGTCAGGGCTCTGAGAGCATGAACAGGCTGTGACGGCCCTGCCTTCGTCCTCCTCAGAGCCTGTGCCTTCCTCTCCCCTGCCCTGCACTGTGGCCCTGCCCAGCCATCCCAGGGCTCTGCCCAGCCCCGGTGCCCTGTGCTGGGCCCTGACCCCCCTCTGCAGGCTGATGTCCCTGTCCCAGGGAGGTGACACCTGCCTGGGGACACCTGCCTTGTCCTGAGGGGGTAGGACCTGCCAGACCCTGTCTGCCCAAAGCCCCTCTGAGTGGAGCTGCCTGCCTGCAGTCCTGTAGCAGTACAAACACTGGCTACATTGGAGTCTAGAAGCAGCTCAAATTGCTCAGAAACAGAGGAAATGCCAATGGAAAAACTTTTAATTTCCAGTCAACAAATGCTACTTGTAGACAGCAAACAGAAATTTGAAATTCCATGGTATACATCAGATTTAACTAGTTTAAGTAGAATGATGAAACCAATAGAGTCTATCTCATATTAACCTAAAATATTTGCAGTTCATAGGTTCTTCAAAAGCCAGTTCTATTACCAGGAATGGCAAAAATATGGTTTCCACGATTTCTAAGGGATTTCTGGATTTTCACGAAATTAAACACACCAGAAGAAATGTCTTGTTTCCCTTTTGAAGAACAGCTTCCCTTTGGAGAATCAAAAATCTATTGGCCAGTTTTACACTTAAATCAATTTAAATATTTTTAGGGTTCTGTGGGGAAATAGGGAAGTGGCCAGCCAAAACTTTGAAAAAATCCCTTCAAAAAAGAAAACAAACTTTCATCCAAATTTTCCAGGTAAATCCTGCTTTCCAATTACTCAAAATGTCCTGTGGAGACAAGAGCATTTATTTTCGAATGACTGAAAATGATGCTAATCTTAAAATAAGAACATTATTTTCTATTCTAATGCAAATATATTAATGTATATATAGTCAAAGCTCTAAGAGGTACTCTCATCTTTATGTTGCCCAATTCTGACATGCTGTACATTCTTGAAAATTAACATTAAAAATTAATCTGTTCACATAAACTCCAACGCAAAATGTTAAAATTCTCTATTAAGAAGTGGACCATATATTTCTGCTAGTGTGTGTTATGTCTAACCCAAGTGCTATTAGTTGCATTAGATGAAGCTTTTTCAGTGTTTTGGTACCCAAAATTCCTTCCTTGTGGTATTTCAGCTTTGGATGTCATGGAGAATAGATTGTCATGGCCACAGCTGTCTTTATCAGGACTGAAGTAGAAGACTATGCTGGGCAGTATTTCCTTCAGAATCTTCTGGAAAACACAAGAAATTCACTTATGGATGTGCATTTTCAGTCTTCAGGGCTACAAATGCCTTATCTTAACATTTACTACTAAATTTCTATTTACATTTTGGGTAGAGCAGAAATTTCAGATCTTCAAAATCATTGTGGGCACCTGGGGCTTCTCTTCTTTCCAAAAGGATTTGTTGTTGTCACTCTTAGTAAATTTTACTATGTGAGATTTCTGAATGAGGCTGATCAGGATGTTTTCTTGGTCTTCACCATTTTATTTACAGTTTGTTACTTTCCAGTAGGCAACTCATTTCATTCTAGGTGCTTTCTCACCTTTCTCACCCAGCCTCCTTAAAAGACAGAGCTCTGCCACTTTTCTGCCCTCAAATATTTAAGTACAGCTTCCACAAAGCCCAGACACTGTCAATACCATAAGGGTCAGTTTTATGTGGTGTCATTAATGATGACATTTCAATGAGTGAAAGTCAAAACATAAAAATATCCAAAGCAGCCCCTTTAGCTTCCTTCATGTAAAAAAAAAAAAAAGTGTGAACTAAAAAGTAGCAACATATCTGTACTACACCTGGAAAAGCAGCAGCACAGAGATTTAAGGTGAAGTTGTGGTTCTTAGAGTTACTGGTGCTGCATGGAAGAAGTTCCATGACCCCACCATCTCATTTAATTCTACTTTGAATGTTGCTTTAGAGGTCTGTCAGCAGCACTGCAGTCTGAAGTTCTGACCCATTTTACAGAGAAAAGAACTTCTAAATAAAACCTGATGCAAGACCTTGATGAGATAGGGAGCATAAGAAAGGGGAAACCTTGAGGAGATTCCTGTTCACGTAGCAAAGGAAAGGCCTCATCTGGCTTTGTGTCAGTTTCCTATTTACTAACGTGGAGGATGGAGTGATCACATTTGTGTGGCTATACAGAGAGGTGTGTGTATTATACACAAAGGAGTGGGGTCTGTGTAAATGCAACATATGCACCTTTCTTCCTGGAAAAACAACCTTAACAGGTAACCTGATCAGGTAAATTTAACTTTGGGGCAACTTGCCATGGGTCTGACATTTGAATGCTCATCCCACAGTTCTGAACAGCTCTGTTTCATCCACAAGATCATGAGCTCAGTGTGGAATCACTGAGGAAAATTTTATTGACAGTGCAATTCAGGAGACTGGATTACACAGCAATATTGGTCCCTCTTGCTTTAAACTTATAAATAATGAACAGCATAATTTTGGTGTCTTGTCTCTTTTAATTTCCTATTACAAGCTGCATTATGAAGCTTCTCTTTGAGAGGTTTATGAAATTCTTTCCAAAACCATTTTTCTTTTTGTCTACATCCCTTCCTTAAAGTTCAAAAGCCATATCTAAAATTAAAAATGTTGTCTGATGTATGGGGTCTCACAAAAACACATTTTGGAAATCAAAATCTGAAAAGACATATTTAACTATACAGCCACTCAGTCCAAGATCAATCAAAAGTCCCTAAACTTCATTCTTTTCATAATGAAATCTTTTTTAAAACTTTTAGTTGTAGAACCATGTTAAAACCCCCTGAGTTTTAACATTTTTGACCACAAGATCTCATTTTTTCACTTGAAGGTGAAGAGAAATGAGCCAATTACTTTATAAGGAAAAATTCTAAAAACTCAATAAAGGAAGAAATTTGCAGAAGGACAATTTTTATGTATTTTCAATCAATTTTCTTGGGAACTTTTTTTTTTTTTTGTTAGGAAACAAGCCCTTGGTAGCAAATAAAAAACAAATCAGTTTTTTTCCATATAGACCTCAAAATCTGTATCTATTATGAGCTAGTTAGAATGCAATTCATCTGCCCTTCAAAAATAAAGAAATAATAAAGAAATGTGCCCAAAGACAGAAGAACCTCTCCTAGGCTTCCAGCTAGGTGCATCCATATCACAGGGGCCAAATTACAGGAGGAAAGAAGACAACAAATGAGGATAGAAGCTAATGCAGGCTTCATAAAATAAACAACCAGATGTTCTAAAGAGCACTATAGGGAGGAAAGCACTGCCACAGGTCTTTGGAGAGTGACTTCTCCCCTAAGTGGAGTGTAAGGCTGTCCACTAATGGAAAAGTATGTGCCAATGCCTGAAAATTTGGGTGTCTCACAGTTTGACATTGGCCAATGAGCAGAATTTAGACCAGCTGGGTCCCTTGGTTTCAGCATATCCTTAGCACAGTTCAAAGGATGCTTACACTGTCTTTATACAATGTTTCTTTGGAAAACACACTACTGTGGGAAACACACTACTGAAGCCATGAAGTGCTTCATACACTTCACAGTCAGTGATTTTAGGTGCAATGCAAAAATTACTCAGCAAAATTCTTCAGCCCGTGTCCTGAGTCAGCTCAGGTGTAAGATCATTTTATCATGTCAAAGAAACCCAAATAGCCCTTAAATGTTTCCTTTGTACCTCCCTAACTGGGAGCTGAGAAGGTAAGATATTTATTACGTAATTGTCATCTAGGTCAAAGAAGAAATGACTTGCCCCAGACAATTTGGATACTCAAGAATTCAGAAGCTGTGCATGACAGCCAAATTCTGGACCATGCGACATGGAGGTGTAAAGGTTTCCCAGGTGACCAATAAATTAATGAAAAGATTCCCACTGACTTTGATAATGGAGGTCCAAGCCTTCTGTGGAAAATCTCAGGGAGCCCTTATTTCCAAGATCAAGACAGTTCCTTCACAAGACTTCATTAACAGTTTTTGTAAGTCACGTAGCACATACTAAAGCTAGAGAAGTATGACAAGGCCTGTATATCCATCTTTCCCATACAGGAAAAAGTGGAATGGTATTTGGGAATTTATTGTAAAGAATTATGTTTCAAATGTATTACAAGTTACACGCAGAGCTACAATTTGGACCAGTTCCAGCTTTTCAATTTTCTTTAGTAATTCTACTTTTTCAGCAGACAGAGTATTACTGTTCAAAAGAATCCTTACTTCTTTGTATGATTACAGAGAGCTTACTAGGAAAATAAGGACACACAGAGAATGTCTATTTTTGGAAATGTAAATGCATACATTTAACATAGGCTTGGAGGTTCTTGGTGAGGGTATCTGTAACAGAAAGCATAGAACAAATTCTCCCGTACTATTAAACATGCAGTTTTCATAAAGCAGGGGGGGCTTTATTCCAGTCTCCAACAAAATGGAATATTCCCTTAGTTTCAGATTGATATTAAATAAAATGTCTAAATTCTTTCACTGCTGTTCTGCCACTGTCTGCAGGGCTGAATCAACACCTTCAATCATCCTGTGTCCTTCCAAGACATGAGTTTTCTATCTCAGCATTTTACTTCAGGAGGCACCCCTCTCCCAGTGAAAAGAGGCTGGGAAGAAAATACTGACAGCAAACTTCTTCCTTCCCCTAGGAACCCAAAATAAAATTGGTGTGCATCACAAAGATACCCTTGGAGCAATTCAGCATCTGGATCACAAAAGTGTGTCTTGAGGAAAGCTTGACTTTCAAAGCCATGTAACAGCTAACAAGGAATTTATTGGTTCATGATTTAATTCATTAAGCTGGCCTACTAATTGTTTCTCCATCTGTCTTCGCACTAGTATTATTTATGTAACAGCCATCTCTCTTCACTACTCATATATAAATAAAAGCCTTAAATCTAGATTAATTATTCCAGTAAGATTTTGCATTTTTAAAATTACTGATCTTGATTAATAAAATGGAGACATTATAATAAAATACAAACTGTTGATGATCCTTTGAATTTTTTTATACAAATTAGTATTAGAATATGCACTGAGAGAGTTACACATTTAAATTGAGGAGAGGTGGAAAAAGCATCATAAGTTGAGACTCATGTTTATGCTCAAAGAGCACTGCAGATGGCAGGTCTCTGAGGTCCCATAGCCATCATCAGAGTGTATTCAAAACAAAATGAACACAAAAAGCCCAAATAAACCACGTAGTGACAATCTGATTTTATCTGTCACCGTTTTATTCCGCTTGCTGAACAAATAGCTTTATCAGAAGCTTCAATTTACAGGAAAAATGTTATTTTTCCATAAACTTTTTTTCTCCTCCCATGAGAAGTTAAGAAGGAAATTTAATAGAATAAAAAAAAAAACCCAGGAAAAAACCCCCCAACACACCACCCCACCAAAACACCCAAACCAAACAAACCCCAAGTCCAAAAACCTAACAAAACCCCTACATCTACTATTCTTCTTCCTTCCACTAAATTACAGTTTGATCTATGGCTAGCTATATATTTATCTTTCTATGCAGAAAGAAAATAAAACAATAAATAACAGAGAGAGTTGGGGTTTTGGGCATAACACGACTGTCTGGTGTTCCCTTTGCACGACTCCATGGTCCTCTAAGTGTGACTCTGATCTTCAGTCTGAAACATTGTCCTCTTGGGAAACCCGGAGATGTTTTCTGCCACTAGCACTTTACTCTCAGCCATAGCTAGGGAGAGATGCTTGGACCCAAAGCTTTCAGCTTTCCCTCAGATTTGCTCTTCCTGCCAGTCCTGTCATCACAGCTGCTCTGCCAGTCAGAAAATGCTAAAACAACATCTCAGCACAGGAGAGTGTGTTTGCTCCCAGCTGGTGTCCCAGCCAGGGCACTCTTAGCGCCTGCACAGCTCTCACCACATGCTTGCTGGAACAGTGTGTTTAATGCAAAATTCCATAAATTCTAAAAACTGTAAAATCCCAGGCACAGTTCAGACAACTACAGAATGTGCAATCACTACAGTAAAGAAGGAAAAGAGAGAAAATCTTCAATACTCCAGTTATCTCTACATTACAGTTTTCTTACCCTTGTAATCCACCGGCTTTGCATTCTTTAGAAGTTCCATGCATCTGGTTTCCTCCTTGTGAATCTCCAGCTGAAATCTGCATTCTGGATGGACACCATTCACCTGTGTCAAATTAACAAATGGGTTATGTCTTGAAACTAGAATGAAAATGCTTCATGAGGAATGCAGCGACTAATAACGAAAACAACGACTTTAACTGGCACAGGTTTCACCCAAGCAGGTGCTAGACACACTCAATGCCCATTTTAGCTTCTCACACATTGACATTTCAGAACAAAATGTTGAAACACTCTACTGGCTTCTTCCTGTAGCATTCATTTAGCTTTCTAGTGCATTCCTCAATACTGTGCCACCAGGTCTTTTTCTCCAGAGAAGCTCTGAGCTGAAACTGAAAAAGGAGAGTAGATACATTTGCTCTTTTCCCCCTTTGTAGTAAGTTAGAGAGCTGACAATTTAATACAAATCACAGAACATGAAAATTGATCAAACTTCATTCCCTTTGACATGGTAAATTCTGCTTTTCTTCCCTTTTCCACTATATATATGTTTTATCTCCTGAAGACCCCAGACCATGATTATTTGATTCAAGCAAATGCTAAACAGGAAGAAAACCCCACTACTTAAAAATTAAAACACTCATGCCTTTACTGGTTCAAAGTCCTGCCCTTAGTTCTTTGGTTTTCAGAAAAGTTTACGTATGTCCACAGGAAGAGACAGGAATACAGCAGTAGTGGAGAGAGAAACAAGACTCTGGAAAGTTGTGCTGGAGTCAGCTGAATTCAGAGAGGCAGTCAGAGCCTCACAGAGAAACACATGGAGTCTGAAAGAGAGTGCATGGCAGAAATTACTGCAGGAGGTGGCAAATGGAAAAGCTGGAAATTTCAGTGGAGCTGATGGGACAGTTTGATTAGCCCAAATGAAATCACATTTTAAATAAATAAAATGGGAATATGCAGTATTTCAGTCATCTCACACCTCACACTTGTAATTACCAAGAAAAAGGTGGTCTCTCTCCAAGTTTCTGTCTTTTCTTTCACATCTTTTAAGAGACATTTAATAACAGAATCTGGTAATGTTCTCTGATGCATGACACAGCAATTTAAAAAAATGTTAATAATTAATTAAGTTGTGAATCTGGGCTCAGAACCTCGGATCCAGAGTCAGGACTGAGAACCTGGTGATGCTGCAGTCTCTTTGTGGACAAACCACTTGCACAGCTTTTAAAAATACAGTGCAAGAGCCATGAGCATAATAGGAGGGGCTGTTATGAAAACTCACAAAAATCTGTCTCTTCCCCAAATGTCTCATTTTACTGTCTGCAACATCAGAACCTGATTTCCTTTTCCATGTCTCTTCTCTAAGTTGAGCGTTGAAAATATAAGCTTCAAATGCAGAATTCTTTTCCTTTCAAAGACACATATTTAACATAAATTAGGATTTCTAGAATTTATAATTGAAAGTTCAGCATTATACTGAAGATACCTACATTTAGATATGTATAATCTTTTTTGCAGATAGCAGCCACGTAAAATAAAATCCCATGTATATATAATGTTTTTAATAGCACTTTCCTCTCACAAAATTTATTTTTGGCTATTTTTCATTTCCAAGTGCTAACATTCTGTAACTTGACAGCAGATTTCCTACTTATCAAGAAGTATTACAATTACTGGATCTTGGAAAAGAAGGTTCACTAAATAAAAATGTTAAATAAATGAAGGCTAAGTCAAACCAGCTACTGCAATTAAGAAGCCTGCTGAATAAACAATTTCTCTTTCTGGTACCTCTGTAATATCAGTGATTAATAGTAAAGTTTTGTTAAAAATTTGTTATTACCCAAAGGTACAATGTTACTTTTCACAGCTGAGCTACATGCTGAACTGAACTGTGCTATGTTCTAATACATCCAGTTCATTCAGATGGACTTCACAAAGCTAAAGAGATTTAGAGGGTTCCAGACTATGTGGCTCTGACTACCTTGTGAAACTCATCAAGATTTTGAGGGCACTCACCTCTTTTTAGGACTTGTGCTCCTGCATATTTCCCTCTGCTTAACCAACAGCAGGTTATCCTTAGTCACCAGTGAATACAGAACCACATGTAAAGGTGCACACCAAGCTGGAAATCCAGCTCAGAAGTATCCCAGCATATTAAGCAGCCTAGGAATTTCTAAAGCATCTAGACCAGCAATTCGATGAATAAACATTTCCTCTGACAAGCAGCTTGCACTCACCTTCAGTATGGTTTCCCGACTTTTGGTGTTATACAGTAACAAAAAATTGGCTCAAGGCTTAAAAAAAGGCGTTTTTGTGTATCGTATTTCCATCAATGTAACTGACTTTTACAAACTACTTAAGAAACGCTTGAAAATATAAAGATGATAAAAGCAGGCCCTCTAAAGAAGACTTCAATATTCTGACTACTTTGTACATCGCAATCCCATCGCACATATTACAGAGCAGCTGTGGATGTGGGGCTTTTCCCCCCACGATGACGGCCAGTGGCCTCTGGACCGCTCCCGGGCAGCGCTCCTTGAAAACTCTTCGCAAACCAGCGGTGTCCACCGGCTACGGAGAAAACTGCGGGGCTCAAGTGGCGGCTCCGCGGGGATGGGACCGTACCCGGCTGAGCGGAGCGGTCCCGGCGCTGCGGAGCGCCCGGGGATGCGGCAGGAGCGCCGGGGGAGTGCCCGGGGGTCCGGGCGGGGGCTTCGCCCGCTCCCCTCGCCTTCTCTGCCCGGGGACAGACGGAGCCAGCGGCGAGAGGCAGCGCTGTCCCCGCACCTGCCGCGCAGAGCCCCCGCCCCGCGGAGCTGCGGGCCAGCCCGGCGGGCTCCGCACAGGCTCCTCAGGTGAGCGCCGTGCGCTCAGCCCGGCCCGCGGCCCGGAGCGCTGCCTTGGGCGGGCTGCGCGCCCCACACTTACCGGCCCCAGGCTCCAGCAGAGCGAGAGCAGCACGATCGGCAGGGTCCTCATGCCCGCCCGGTGCCCGTCCGAAGGCGCTCCGCGGGCCCCGTTGGAAGGCGGGGAGCGGGGTCCGGGTCCCGCCCGGCACCATAGGGCCCGGGGCCGCTGCCGGCTCCCCCGCACCTGCCCCTCTCCGGCGCCTCAGCTCCCGGCCCGACCGCGGCCGTGCCGCCGCCGCTCTGCGCGGAGCTCCTCCTCTAGCCCCCGGCTCCTGCCCTCCCGCCCGTGTCTCCCCAGCCCCTCTCCTCGCCTTCCTTTTCTCCTCCTCCCTGTCGCTGCCGCCGGCGCTCCCCCCATAAGAGGTGCGAGTCGCTGCCCTGAGCCGGGACGCCCCCCGCCCATCGCTGCGCCCCGCAGGTGCCCACCGCCACCCCCGGGCTGCTGCCGGGCACTGGATGCTTCTTAGCCCTCGCTGCCCTCTCTCAGGCTCCCGAGAACCCCCCTTCCCGTGATACACGCCCGGGCAGCCTGGGTGCCGTCCCGGCAGCGCATCCGTGCCCGCACCGGGGTGCCTTTTGCCGGTGAAACCAGTAAGATCATCGAACACAGACCCCGCGAAAAACGTTGAGGGATGAGTGAAGTGATCCCTGGCATGGTCCGTTTTACCACTGTGTAGAGCAACAGCTGTATTACTAAATCTTTCTTCCCCACAACTCTTTTTTTTTTCGAGTTCTCAATAGAGAACCAAGATTTTAAGGCAACTACATTATATTCCCTGGGCAGTTTACTCCAGGCATGGATCTGGGTTTTGCCTCACAAGGCATAGAAAGTACACAGTTAAGTGGCATGTTAGCACATGCCTTGTGTTACAGAAAAAGAAGCATTTATATATTGGCTTTAGCTGAGAATGGTAATATATTACAGTTGCCTCTCCGTTTACTTAATATGCATTGTAATATAAGTATTGTGTACTAAAAGGGACTGAGGAGGCAGCATAAAACTCTCCTAAATAGCACTCCAAAAAACCAGCTACAAGCAAAGCAAGAACATTACCATGAGAAAAGCTAAAGAGAATTTAAAATTTTTTCATGCATATGCAAATTTTCAGGCAATGAAAATATTCTCATTTTAGCAGAAAAGAATACCCCTTTGGATTGACTGTGATCTGTATGTGACAGGTGGACTGAAAGGCCAGATTGCATCTACTGGCACAGCTGGTTTGCAGAGGAGGCTGGTTATGCAGTTAGCTCTGAGATTCCCAGGCAAGCTCTCAGATCAAGACTCCTGGACACGGAGAATTGCACAGTGCAGCCCCTCTGATTCCTGAGACTGGTGTCTGAGATTCCTCTTCAGGCTCTTGGCTGACACAGGCATTCTGCATCAATTTCTTAAGAGCTATCAGTCTTTCCAAAATAACAATCTACAAACTATTTCTTTTATCATTCATAAGAAGCTGAAAGGCTTTGGAAATCCTTCCTGTCTTGTCTCTTTAGAAGTTCTTTCTTGCTCTTTGTGATGACTGGCATCCCGCTAAGAGAGCAGTGATTCTCATGAGTGGAATTAATACATGCCAAGGCTCATCAGGTTCATCAGCAATAAACCCCAGGGCAGTCCCTGTGCAGAGGAGCCACCAGGCAGGCTGTGCCCCAGCTGGGCTGCCCCAGCAGCTGAGGACACAGGAGATGCCAGACACCAAACCCCAGTGTTTAATTCTTCGAGCAAATAATTCATTAGGCTGTTGAAGCTGAGTAGCCTGGGAAACCAATTAACAAATTACTGTTAACGTTCTGTGTAGAAACAGTCTTGGGAACTGTCATCATTATTCCTTCTGTGGAATGATGGAAACTAATATCTCAAATATTAATAGTCCACATATACTAGAACTAGAAAAGAAATTTTGAAATTTACATCTGTTCTATCAGAAGATTGTACACAGTCAGATTTTTGTGATGTTTTGTTTTCAATGAATCAACATTTTCAGGTGAAAAGAAATATCATCAGTTTTTTCTCAACCCTTTCCTCTGTTGCTGTTCCTAGTGACTCTTTGACATGAAAGAGACAGCAGACGAAGGGATGCATCAAATACTAATATTTTTGTTTATATATAGCTAAGGGCTTTTTTTTCCCTAAGAATAAAACAAATTCTTGATGGATGAAGTCCAGAAATCATGGTTCAGGTTCTTTTCACTTAAACATATCATGGTTTAGTGCTCTGTTACAGTGGATGTAGAAGGGAAATAAAGAACAAGAATGAAACTAGAACAGCTGTTGACATATAGAGGTAAATATAAATGAGACTGATACTCCTAATCAACAAAGAACAGATAGGTTTATGAAAGAACAAAAGAGTCATAAATTTAGACAGAGTTGATTTGATGACATTTCTGAGAAGGGATTGACAAATTAAAGGGAAAAAATTTGTGGAGATATCCGTGAGGCATAGGACTGCAAACACACAGAGAGAATGGAGTCCAAACATGGACAAAAATTCATCACAATAGAGGTGATAGAGAAGTAAATGCATTTTGACTGAAATAAATAGTATTTTGGATCAGCTGAGCCTGGATGTTCCTCAGTGGGCAGTAAAAGTGGAAACAGAAAGTTCACAGTGGCAGGCAGTGCCAAGGTACGGCAAGTTCTCTGCTCTCACAACACAGTCAGGACCCAGAAGCTTTTCCTCAGTTCCAGTTGTTGGAAGAGTCTGCCTGCTGGGGAAAGGTACATGCCAGTAGAGCTATAAGTAACAATTACTTGCTGCCTGGCCATCTGTCTGTTTGGAATCCTCTATTACAGTGCTGGCAGTAAGTGGCTGATTAGAGTTTCCATACTGAAGTAATGACACAAATCCTCTTTGAGCTCAATTTTATTTAAATTGTTGATGGAATTCAAGATGCTTTGAAAATTTATATTTTACCACCAAATCTTTGTGTTCTGCGTATAAAGTCTCCAGATCCATTGTTTCATTGTTTAAAATGAGTTTTCTTTTGTTTACTCATCTAACAATTATTGCTTGCACAATCCATAACATAGAGTTGCCAGAAATGCCTAAACTGCATGAAAAGTTTTGAAGGGTTTCCCTCAAAGCATGTGTACAAGCCATCCTGAGCAACGTGCTGCTTGCAAGCCTGTCTGTCTCTCGAGCTGCTCAAGCTGTTTCATGTGTTTTGAGCCCTGTGTTCCAGACCACAGGGATTTTATGTGGAATGCTGCACTAAGTCTCATTGCCAAAGGAGTGCTCTTCCTAGGTGTTCACACTTTTCAAAGACACTAGGTTTTCATCAGATATTCCTAAATCTCCCAAAGGCACTCTCTACTGTCATCCTGCATTTTGTTCAGTTGTTTGTTTGGGTTTTTTCCTGCAGCCCAAATATTTAAGGAAAGATTCCATTAAGGCTTGGAAATAGATTTTAGAAAGGGTTTCCAGGAAAGAAAGAATGTGACTAATGTATGTGCAGTTTGGATCTTTTATGCTGGAGAAAATGAAAGTTCTTTAAAATTTTAGTATCAGTAACTATTAACACACTTGATCTTGCTAAGCCTCTCTCAATAATCAGATAGAATACGACAAAGAAGGCTCCAGGTCTGAGTGAGGCAGAGTATGTGTCCTGCTCATGACTTGGGATTTCAGACCTTGGGCACACCCTGGAGGATGTGTAGCAACAGCACCATTCTTTGAGAAGGAGCACAGTGATGCTACTATCCAAATCTCCAGCATCAAATACTGTAGCTGCAGTGAGATGAGAAAATGAAATTCAGGTTCTCTGTGTTTTATCTGAAGATCCAGATGGTGTCCAGGAGTTCTAAAATTTTGTCACCATTACTGATCATATTATGTCCCCATAATCTCCTGAACCATTTGATGTTTTCTAGGCAGAGAAGCAACACCACACGGCCAGAGGGTTTTCTAAGGAAAGGCTGTCCTCAATTGTGTCACCTCAGCTTTTTCATTCTCCTCCCTCTGAGCATCTCCAACAGTGTCCTGCTATGTCTGGCCATGAAGAATACCTTAATGATGTAGCTAAGGGTGCATCTTCTAGTGGTGAGGCTCAAACTACTCCACAAAACACTTTTAGCAGTGGTCTGTGCAGTGGCAGTTGCCAATATCAGCACACCAACTCCACCCCAATGCAGAGACTCCCAGCCAGTGACAGTGACGTGGAGAACCCTCCAGAGCTGTCTTTCTGTAGTGGGTGAGTAGCTTGGCTACAAAAAGATGTTCCTGCAGATCACAAACACAAAGAAATTCAGTGAAAACAAAGACACTCTCCTGTCTGGTTTGTTAAGTTCAGGACTGCTAAATAGCTTGTTGAAAGTGATGTCTGTAACTGTGAACTCCTCAGTCAGAAAATGGCACAGGGACGCTTTTCACTGAAGACACAGCATGTAGTCTACAGTACTCTGTGTAAAGTATGCAATTTTGTTCTTTCTCTCTTTCAAATTTAGAAGACTTCCACATAATTTCAAAAGAGCAAGAGAGATCCCTTTAGTATAATGAACTCTTTCAATTTCTTGGCCAGGGTATCCAATTTTTCTGATGTCCATTATCCTTAGATCCTTATTATACTCATTAAACTAATAGGCATTCAGTTACATTCACATGTGTAGGTGAAGTAGAATTTGATCTTTTAAATTTATAGGTTAAATTTAAAATAAAGAAGTCATGTATTTGGCATAATGGAAAGTATTTGGCTAATGCTAATTTAACTCTTATTTGTTTCAAAGCTCCAGATCTGGTCAGTGCTTTTTTGTGAGAGTTTACTGGACATGAAAATATCGAATCTTTTTCTTCTGATACAATGAGAAAAAAATTCTCCCATTTAATTTTAGGGGTTTTGTAATGGTTAGTTAGTATGTTTGGTTTTCTTTTTTTTTTTTTTTTTTAACAATTTAAAATAAAGGGTAGATCTTCCCAAAATCTGTAAAGACAAAACCAAACAAAACAAAACAAAAAACAAAAAACAAACAAACAAACAAACAAACAAAAAACCAAAAAAAAACCCCAAAAAAAATACAGAAAAAATTAACTGATAAGGTGGTATAAAAGGCTTTGGAAGAATAGACAAGAGTAAGTGCAGAAGAAATGAAAAATAAAATAAAATACAAATACTGTTTATCAAAGGGAGTTAGTGCTAGCATGAGATGATACTTTACTGAGAAAAAGTACGAAAATGTCTTCCTATACAAAGAAAAGTCATTAGATTTGTTCTAGGTAGCTGTCAGTAATGTGTTTGATATGCTACCATAGAAATTGCTAGTTGAATTGATAGAGCTTATTGAAACATCTATTTGGTTAAAGTGTGATTAAATAAGCCAGGCTAATAAGGCTGATGTATAAACAGGAGGAAAAAAGGAAATAGCAGTAAAGTTCCTGAGAGATCAGGCCAGGGTCCTGCTTTATCCTTTTCAGTAATTTTTTTCATCTTTGACAAAACAAAATTTGCTGGTGATTCAAGGTGCTGTCAGTAGTATACCTGATATTCAGGTAATCCAACAGAACTGGATCACCTGAAAATGAAGTCCTAAGAAGTAGTTGGGAATTTAATAAAGCAAGATGGAACATCATGTGCTAAAAACAGCGAATTAATGTTACCACCATAAGCTAAAAGGCAATAGCAGGAAGTCCTTTGTATGCATGTCAGTGGGTGGCAAATATGAGTATTAATGTGACATGGCTGTGAAAAATAGATGTGATCTCAGGACACATGGGACAGAGGCTTGTTGTAGAGTTAAAAAGCAATGAAGGAGGTCAGGTCACACACAGAGGTCTGGCCAGGTCTTATCTGGAGCACTGCATATAAATTTAGCAATCTGCAGTCAAGAAAGATTAATTCAGCAGATAAAGAATATATTAATGAAGACCTAAGGATTTTAGAGAATGTTTGGTTCAATTGCCTGTGAAAATGTAAACTGTCATCAGGAAAGGAAATTTGGCAGAGAAATGGGTGGATTAATCTAGGTGAGAGTAAATGTGCAGATTCATAACCAGGTGCCTGTTCTGGATAAATATTTTAACAGTGAAGGCCAAGAATTTTATTTTTTCATGATGAGCCAGTTGAAAGGATTTTTTTGTGGCTCTGTGCACAAACAATAGACTGTGATTTTCTCTAGGCCTTTTCCAAGCCCCTATCCTACATTGTCATAAATAGTCCTTCTCCAAATTTTCTGTCAAAATCACTGTCCTACAGAAAATCAATTGATGGATTTTTTTTTAATTTTTACACAGAAAAAGTGGTTTTCTATACAGAGTGCACACCTTTGTGGAAAATTCTATTTTTCATCAAAAATCTCTTTCTTTGCCAGAAATACAAATATTTAACTTTTGGATAAATATTTCTATTTGGGGCTTTTCAAAACAAGCATAAATTTTGCTAGAGGGGAAACAGAAGTCACTACTAGGCTCTACGTTCTGAAGTTTTCTTGTTCAATGGAATCTTTTCTGGGAGCAGAGCAGATTTTAGGCAAATTTGCAAAAACTTCATCTGGATTCTCACTTGTTGGCAATGTGGGAGTATTTGTATCAGGAAATCTGTACTGGCCACTTCTCCAGAAATAGGGGAAAATAAAAGATTTAGATTTGTACTAAAGGATGTTTGACAAAAGAGATGAAGAATCCCAGCAATAACTAGTCTTGGTAAAGGGAGAAGGGGAGAATTGCTTTTATGTAGTCAAAAGATTAGGTGCTAGTTTTGCATTATTTTAAATCTTGGAGTAGAGCCAATTAAACGTATAATGAATTTTCAGTCAGAGTAAGTTGCAGTTCGAAGTTGTCTTGATTGTCAAGTTTTTGTATCTTTAGGACAGAACATTGTTTACACTGTGGTGGGGTTTTTTTGACACTTCAAGAAGAAGACTGAAATGCCTTTGAAATTAAGAACATCATTCTGTCAAAAACTTTGACTAACCATGAGCATAATGGATATAAATAAAGCAACAATTTTAGAAAGAGGAGAAATGTGATTTCAGTGTAGTTATCAATATGAGGCTTGGTTTCTGTTGCTTAGCTCAAGCCTACCCAGGAGATAGGAAAGGAAAAATGTCATCATTGATGTAATCGAACTTTTAAACACTCTAAATTTACTGTCTCCATTAAGAGAAAAAGTCATCATGTAGCAAAGTAACAACACTGTAAGTGAAGCCTAATTGTCCCTTGTAACGTGATCTGAATGACGCTCTGATCAGGAAAGGATTACTGAGGCTTGCATGCAGAATTTTCCCACGTAGCAGGAGGGTAAAAGAAATCGATATTGACAAAACAAGCCCTTGTAATGCACAGGAATGTTCCATAGGCAGAATCTGTACCACCACCCACTTCAGGACCCAAGTCAAACAGAAAACACCAGAGAGGCAGGATAGGGCAGGGCAGTTGTACTTTGGGCTGCCAGCATTAATGGGTGTAGACAGATGGGCATTCAGGTGAGCAGGTGTCTCTCTGGAAAATGCAGTAATAGGAGCAGAGGTGTGCTTTGTCCTTCTCTAGATTACATCTTTGGTACTGTGTCTTGGATTGAGATGGGTTGTCTGGTTTGAAAGGGTTGGATAGAAAATGAGAGCCAGACCCATGGTGGCAGAGTGGCCCAGCTCCAGGGGGACACAGGGGGGATGTCACTGAGCAGAGAGCCTGGTGGATTGGACAGCCAGGAGTTGCATGCTCAGACCTCCCATTCATAACCCTGGATTGCCTACATTTCCCACTTTCTGGAAAGGTGCATTTATTGCTGTGGTATTACACAGAATATAGGTATTAACAACTTTGTCTCTGAACAGATGAAATAAAGTGCTTGTAGGCCCTAGATGCTTGCATTTTGCTGGAAAATGGGTGTCCATGGATGAGGCCCCATATTGCCACAACCATTCTTTTAACAAGTGCTAGCTAAACCCTGAAAATGTTATTCTGAAATCTCTATCTCTGGTCCTAGGGAGTTGTTGAGAGTCCTTGGGTTTGTGCAGCTGCACTAGATATTGAGAAAGCTCAGACTGGAATCAAGGAACCCTCAAGAGAAACTTGGGTATTGCCTTAATCCTTCACTTTTGGCCCAGCCCTCTTCACCTTGAGATCAATGGCAATAGTCCCATTGGCTTCAGCTGGGAACAAAATCAAGCATTTGGCTGTGAAACCATGTAAATTCTACTCAAATCTAAAATTTACACAAATCATGCTGCTCTTTTCAAGGTGAGCACATAGCTGGCTGGGCTTCTGATCACCACAGGAATGATGGCACAGACCCTTCCTTTTTTAAGTATCCTACATCAGCTATAGTGTGGGCATCTCATGTACCAAGGAATGATATGCACTAAATATGCCAGTAATTAATTACCTAACTCAGTCTCCACAACTGAAACGCCAGTTGAACTTTTCCCCAGTTGCAATGCTGTTTTGGACTGAGAACCTAGAAACTGATTCTAGAAGTAATTTCTCTGCTTTAATATATACTGTTTTTAATGGAATTGTGCAGAATGATTAGTGAGAGGCAAATGTCAAAACACCAGACAGAAACTGACTCACCAGTCATAGGATTTAATATTAAGGTCAGGCTATGGAAATAACAATGGCGCTCAGTCTTGATTATTTTGGGCCTTGTGCCGTGATTTACATTGGAGAAAAATGACTGGAGTGGATATAATGTGCTAATTTTCCAAATTTGGTAGTATTTTATATATTCCTTCCACACTTGTAAGCAATGACACAGGACACAAAGCAGTTAAAAAAAGACAGGAACACAAAACAAAGGAACAAGCTCAGAATGTCCTAGAAGATTATTATGAGCAATTGTCTACAGGGATTTTAAGGTTTAATCTTTTATCTTTTTAGGCAGGATTGAAATGTTGACATTCTGTCCAAACAGAACATAGCAAGAGCACCCAAAGTGCACGCTTTCCCTTGCTAGTCATTCCACTTTCCCCTGCTTTTTCTTAATGCATTTGCATGTGCCAATTGGTAACAAACATTTAATGCTGATGCTTTTTATTTGAAAAACAGCTTTCATCACAGAGCTTTGATTGCATGGACTGCTCTGTGGTAAATGAGCTTCAAATTACATTATGCTTGAACTAACTGCATCTGCTCAATGCGAGTATCTCCATCCACAGTGGCACAAGAAGACATGAAAGGTTGTCAGGTCAAATGCTGATACCAGCTTTCATGCAGGGCTAAGCTTCCATGTTAATGATACTTGATACTCCTTCTCTGTTACTGAAACAGCCCCAAACTCTCACCCTGTGTCTTTGTAAGTTCTGTCCCTTCACTGCTGGTCATCACTCTGTGCTGCTGGTTTGTGTTTTGGTTGTAGACTGGTGATGATTTACAGGTTTCAGGCTCAAAGTGTCATCTACTCATGTTCTCAATTTTTGTTGTGTTTGATTATCTCAACGATTATTGGCATGGGCCTTTCTCCACTGCTGTCTGTCTGCCTTGTACTGGCTGGACACTAGATAACATTGGTAGCAATTTCACTCTTTTTTCCTCAACACTTACGGTCATTTTCCACCTCTCCCTCATCAAGCTGTGATGATAACTTATTTTGGGAGTGCAGTGTTTGGTCAATATATGAATTTATTAGAATAGACAGTGGCTATGATTTTGAATGCAGTAGCCACTGCAACTTCAGTACAACTTCATTTTGAATATATTGTTCATAGAGGTCACTTACCTAGCTGAATGTGAAACTAAGAGCCTTTCAGTTATTTCTGAATTATGTGTTTCTGAAAATTAATGGTATGTTTTTCTATTCTCTTGTAGATACTTTGAAATATGAAGGGCTTGCCATTCTGCCAAGGGCTGAGTGCATTGATTATGTTAATGCAGAAGGGAAGAAAGATGCAGATGTGACACTGCAGAAATGATGAATAAAAGAAAAATCAAATTCCAGGAGGTAATACAAAGTTGAAGAAATAGTCAGTTCATTGTGGAATGTTCCAATCCAATAAATGGTCATGGAATGATAAAGTATGGAAAGGTCTATAGGTTGATACTCAACAGTCTGTCACTTTGTATGGAGTGTGATGCCCCTGAACCTCTGGGTTAAAGAACAAATGATGTCTCTGTGTAAGGCCTAAATATTATGTAACTTTCAAATTTGGAACAAAGTATATAAACAAGAATGCCACAACTCTTATTTTCAAAAACAAGAATTACATATAGGGGAGGAAGCTCAGTTAAAGGGATAGCCAAAGGGTAAAGCCCTGGCAAGCAGCAGAGGCTCTTCAAAGATACCATATGGGAATTCAGGCCATCCCATTTTAGAAAGAGATAAAGAAATCCAGCATGGCTGAACAGAAAGGGTAGGGAATGTTAATAGATGTAAGAACCTTCAAAAGCTCAAAAGAGAATAGTTAGAAAAATCATAAAACTCCATATGATACACATGAAGAAGCAGAAGAGGAAGGAGATTAACTTCCAAGTGGCATCAACACCAATGAAGTCTTTTCCACACACATCAGAAGCAGGAAGCCTGCTGAAGCATCATTATAGCAAACAGAGGATCAAGATGCATCAACATTTTTAAAAAGATAAGCCTTAGAAAAAAACCCAAATGGATTCATTCCACCTGTGTACACAGTGAAGAAGTGAGTATAGAGAGCTGACCATGGCAGAACCTTGATCATGAGTGATGTTTCAGGAAAATCTGTCTGTAGTTAAGATTTTTGTAGAAGTTTATGGAATAAAGAGACAGGAAGAACAGTAACTACCAGATCTGGCAATATTCCCAAAAGATCTTAGATGAATTTCCAAGTGAAAGAACTGAGCTGTTAACTGAGCTGCTAATAGTGTGTGATGTTTCACTTCAATCTTTGGTGCAGAAGGCTGGCAGTGAGATCATATGATACAAACTTTTAAAAGGTATTCCAGGGAATGAGTATGGATGTCATGAAGATGAATAATGAAAGTTTACTGATACTCTCAATACAAAGATTAGTTAGGACACGAAATTAAACTGCCAAGTTGCCTTTTTCACAGATGCACAGATTATTAGACCTTTCCAGAGGATGCTGGTTGCTAAAAATTTATACAGGAGAGAAATTGAATAAATTAATGGAAGGAAAGCTCACAGAGGGCTAAGCATGAAGATATTACCACTGGCTTAGGAAACACTTTCAGCTGTCCCATTTTAACCCTCTTCTGTACATATTTGCTGTTTGCTGCTGTCAGAGACAGCGTTTTGGATTAGTATGGAGTCCTGGTGGTGTTAGCTTTTATGTTCCAATGGTTTTATGAAGCAAATTAATTTTTGCTAGCTGTTTTGCAGGTAGTTAATAGGAAGAGGGCAGATTCCTTCTCCAGAATCATCCTCAATAACTGGTATCTACACAGGATTTAGGATTAAAAATTACTCCCTGGAAGATGAACAAATGAGGCCAATAATTCCTGTTTATTTAACTCTTCTTCATCTCTACCCAAAATATGAAAGAAGACACTGAAAGATGAAGAAGCAAATTATAGGAAAGGGAAGGCAGTATCAAAACTCTGCCTTTTAGGTTTTTTTTTCCACACTAGTTTTAGTTTTAGTTTCCCCTTTTGATTTTCATACACTTTCAGTAACTGTATACACATTAGTAAATACTAGTTTAAAGTGCATGTTTATTTCTTGTTGACAGGCAAAATTATTAATATTTTTATGATAATATATTTATCATCCAAAGTTTGCATAAGCACTTTTTGTGTCCACTTAATTGTAAGGAAATGGAAAACTGAAATCATACCAACCTCAAAAGAGTTTATTAAAGGGCAGAAACAGCAACTAGAAATATGTGTTAGCCAAGACTGTTGTACATTCTGTTCCCAAACCAGCAAGCACAGAAAGACCTATTTCAATTGATATTTTATTTGGCACATAAATTTACTCTTATACCACTTATTCCATAAATTATTCAGGTACAACATACTTCATACAGTACATGGATCCCCTCATGCTAGAAGTTTAAAATAATATTCACAACTGGAGCTCCAAAGAATTGCAGCATATCTGGAATGACCCACAGAATTTCTCTACTCTCCCCCAAAAAATTTGTATTAGCAACCTATTACTGCAGCGTGGCTGGCCTGTGTCAGAGGCTGAACTGAAAGATCTTCCAGGATGGTCTTCATTAACTCTTGGCAGCACAAACCTGATATTCCTATGGTATATCATGTTTTTCTAAGACAAACTAATGCAAGGAATGTCCATTTAACACAACTCCTTACACAGGCTGAACATTAAAAAGTGATGGAACAAAATGAGCCCGAATATACAAAAAGAGACAATACACCTCTATTAAGGAAAATCAGAATTTTCCAAAGGGCCCTGTAGAAGAAAGGGATGATGCTCTCAGGTATAATGATACAGGTAAAACCATGCTTGGGAGAAAAAGGCTTCCTCATAACAAATACAGAGCACAAAGGAGAGAATAACTTTTGCAGACACTGCTAAGAACTGAAAAACCTCCTGAAGGAAGCTGTCCTCATATGAATGTCTGGTGATTTTGGACAGTCGGTGAACAGCATCCTGGAAGAGATTCTTGTTCATGCTTTTGTCAATGAAGCATCTGATTCAAGCAGCACCAATTAGTGATTTGGGAGCACGTAGTTTTCTCCAGTGCTGGGTGAGTAACTGGGTAGAAAGAATCAATTGCGTCCATGCTGCTGTGGGAACAGGAGACACTTTTTCATGGACTTTAACATTGATTAGGAGTTTGAGCTGGTAGGGCTGCAACAGCAAAATAGACATGGGGTGTCTTGGCAAATACTCTGTACACACAGAAAGGACTATTTGCTTCCTTGAGTCTCATGAGACATATATGGATATAGTGACAGTATGGCTGGCCTTGGTTGTCTTATTTCTAAAGACTATCCAGATCTCTCTCACAGTTAATTTTTATTTTTTTGGAATCAAGGAAAATATGGCAGAACATAAGTTTAAAAAAATGTTGCCCAAAGAATGGCCAAAAAGAAAGTTTTAAATGGAAACAATCCCAAAAGCCAAAAAGTCTATTGTTAATGGACAAAAGAAAAATGGTTTTCAGAAAATTCCCAGCTCAGTCTTGGTACTTGCAGACTACCATGATGAGCAGACTTGCCAACTCCTGCTCATTTTTCTGGAAGATTCTAATGTCCAAAAGTGTGAGTCAATGTGTTGCAGGACTTTGGCTATGATTTTAGGACCCCATCCTAAAAATGTGCTGCTGGGTGAAGACTAACCAGCTTTAACACCACAAGGCTGGATTGATTCCCAATACAAACGCTCAATCTGTTTAATTATCTCCAAACATTTATAATTAAAAATGTATTTCAGTAAAAAAAAGTTGTGTATTGTTTAGTAACATTTTCTGTGGAATTGCTCAGAAAGAGTAATATAAACAGAAAAATAATTTTCTGCAAGGTCAGTATTGCTGAGATGAATACATATTCTTGTTTATTATTTTGTTTCAAACTGCTTCATTCTTCTGTAATAACTTTCTCTGGGAGATAAATCTAATCTCCAAATCCTTCCTACTGAATTGTAAACAAATCAGATCTAATCTCCAAATCATTCCTACTGAATTGTAAACAAATCAGATAAAACAGCTCTAAGCTAGTTTCATTCACAAACAGAAAATGGAGATTTTAAAACATGTAATTGGGTATCAGGCCAAAGACAATTAAATACATTCCTGAATGCAGGCATAGGTCTCTGTTTCCATTTCCTCATTCCAGATGAATTGAATTATCCCAGATTTTGTGTTTGAAGGCTTTGGTAATGATGCTTGATTATGAGACCAAATATTGGACATTGGATGGCTTTCATGTCTTTCTACCTGATCTGCACTCTCCAGCTTTAAATTAAGTTCTGCCAGAATGGGTGTTGCAAATGTTCCTCAGAGATGGCTTTCCTGATCTCAGTCTGTGGGCTGGGGGCTGAATTTTACTTTCTTGAGCCCGAAGGCAACATTTGGTCTTTTGGGAAATGAAGAGACGCTCTCCTTAAAATTTCCTTGAGATTAAATTGCAGCATCTTCTCAAAATACTGAGGGAAGTTTGAACCAATAAAGTTACTGCATTTCCAAAAATACCAGGATGGAAGAAAATACACAATTCTTCTGAGGATTTTTTTGATGTTTTAATTGTTAATTAAACAAGAACTAAGATTTCTTTCAGCACTTTCCAAAATGAGGTTTTAATATCTCTCATGAACTGCCTTCATGCCTTCATTGTATATGCACAAGTACACATGTGAATAAACTTGATATATAAGATAACCTTCACTTTCCTCCCCAGCCAGTAAAATATCTTCTGCCAATTCCTGACCTGTATGCATAAAAATATTAAGTCCAGCTGTATAAAATTACTGGATTAAAAAGATGGCAGAAACTTTTTGAAATGATGTCAACACAATTTTGATTAAGGTTATTTCAGTTTCACAGCAGCTGACCCCAAAATAATAATAAAAATTGTTTTCAAGGCTCCAATTTCTGTAGTATTATCCTGAAATTTTCATTTTAGACACATATTTTTTATAAACATTTCTTTACAATATCTTGGCTGGACATGGAGAGAAATGTTTGTTTATTTATAGACTGTATATGTCAGCTGAGGTCTCAGTCTGTTAAAAGGAAAACTTCTCATGTCTTATGAACTCATAGTAAGATAAAGGGGTTTATTGGACATTGCAAATTTGAAGACCTGTCTTAAAGGTGATCTGCAAAAATGGTATCTGGTTTTCTAAGGCTGTGAGCCCTTTCTGATGACACTGCTGGCATGTATGTGCTATCTATCAATTGTATAAAAAAGGGATTTGAGGAGAAGACTGTTAAGGGACTATTGTTTATTTTTGGTGGGTTTTTTTTCCCCTGTTAACTTTGAAAAACCTCAATAAATATCAACTCTTACTTTGTTTTCTTTATTATTTTGAAAAATAAGGTAATCATCTGTTAAAACTTTTTTTCAGATGTGATGCCAAATATTTTTCAAAAGGCCTCCTGAAGTTAAGTAACAAAACATAAAAAGCCATGAACACCCAGAGTTAGTATGAGAGAAAATTCTTTCTGTTCTGAATAGCTTCAGTTTCACTGCCTTTGATCTTGGGATGTCACTTCTGATGTACAATATGTCACTATTGTACTAATCTTTTCAGACAGTCTTTACAGTCTGCTCATATTAATAAAAGGGATAGCTGCAACCACTTAGCTGCAACCTCATTAAACACCATGTACTATTGAGAGAGGAAATTTTATTGCAGCTTGTGCTATCTAGCAAAGAAAATAAAGGAAGAGCTGAGGTTTTCCAGAAGTATTTAACACATTTGATTAAATTACTTAAAAACTTGCCACCAAAACTTGCCACAAAATTTTCCAAAGTACAAAACTTTTGTTCTAAACATCAATAAGCTCCTAGAATCTTAAAATACAAATAAGATCAACTAGGAAAAAAATTAATTGCTGGACAAATGGAAGAGAACAGCATTTTAAAGGATGTGTGTTTAGCTTTAAATGAGAACATTGGTGAAGGGAACTCACATGGAAGAAAAATCTTGAGGGAGGAATGCATTCATCAGTGCCTAATAGGGTAAAGTTCCCACTCATTTTCCTCGTGTTTAGAATATTTCTAACATTTCTGTATTCCCTGAATTCTCTTTTTCATAGCAAGGCCAGAACTACTACTGAGTTTTTCTCTGGGGATGGATAAACTGATGAAATTCTTCCCTTTTGATTCAGCCATTTTCATAAAATTTCTGGCAACTTAGGATCCCTGTTTCTGCAGTACTAGGATAGTCTGGCTTTTTGGGGGTTGTACTTGAATGCAAAAAACTCCCCTTGATACTACATATAAAAATCCTCTGTAAACAAAGAAAAAAATGGAATTTAAAAAAATATTATTCTAGATATAGCTTTTTTAAGTGATAAAATTGGTTTACACTGCTCTAAGAATACATCCTCAGGTCTAGTTTTATTTAAGCATCAGCCTTAGTTGTATGATCCTGTATACTGGCAATGGTAATGACTTCAAATCTGCATAGCCTTTGCTTTCAGAGCTCAGCTGATATTTCTGTTTTTATAGGGAGGGTGAGACACACAAAAAAAGAATAAAATAGAAAAAAACCCAATAAATAAAAATATAGTAAAATATTACCTATCGTATCCAGTTTTCTGTATTTTACTATATTTCTGATTTTCATATGATTTTAAATATAAATACTCACATAGGAAATATTTTGGGTTTTGTAGAATCATTATATTGTCAACCAGACATGAGTTACTTTGAGATTGATTACTACCCTTTTTTCTCCAATGACCTGCTATGCTTCTTTTTAGAGGAATAAAGACCACATTGCAACTTGGAAGTTGCAATTCAACCTGGCTCATGGAAAAGAATGAAAACAAAATGTGTTTGAAATGCATTTCCCAAGCACTAAAACTGCAAACCCAAGGATTTAAAAGTTTCAGAAGGGAAGACTAAAGGTTACCTCTAACTTTCTGTTGACCTTCTGGGTGTGTGCATTACAATTCAGACTTTCATTACATGATGGTATTTTTCCCCCAGTTACCATCCCTCATTCAGTTCATGTACATAGCATAATTTCTTTTATTTTATTCAGTATGTGACCTTAGACATCTTGCTTAATTTGTGCTATCTAAACCCTCCTTAGAACAGAGATTTGTCAATTTTCTCAATGGCTGTTCTGCTATGCTCAGTGTCAGAGTGTTTGGATACTTCACAAATGGAATGGATTAATTTTCACAGCACCCAGATGAGGTGGTACATTATTAGCCCTTTGTAGGGACCTAAAGATGAAGATCAAAAGGTGAATACCTAATTTTGTGTTCCAAGCCAAAATGCCTGCAGCCTAATTGTTTAGGCCTTCCTATGGTACTTTTCCAGCAATCTACAGACTGCAATTTTAAGATACTTTGGTGAGAGTGCTTCAGCCTGCCCAATGAAATCAACACTGAACATCAGGCAGAAGCTCCCAGAAGGGCACCTATCTCACTGGCATCCTGCAAACTTCAGGGCTTACCTCCTCATCCCCACACTGCTCAGCCTGGGACCTGTTCTCCTGCCACTGACCTGATCAGCTGGGAGAGGCTGGGGGAGAGGGAAGCCAGGCTGAGCTCCAGCCTCTGCGGTACCACTTAATTCCACGGTTCCTCTGTAGGAGACAGTCTGAAGTTTCCCCTCATTTGCCTCACAACCATCACAAAGACAGAGACCAAGACCCTGAAGATCCTGGCTGGAGTTCTGGCCTGGCTGAGGTGGGTGCCTGCCAAGTGATAGTTTGAGCTGTGTTTGCAGTGCCACCATGGCACCCTGCTTCGAGCAGTGGTTGGCAAGGAGCAGCTCGATACCTGCTCATCACAACAGCCCATGAGTTTCTCCACCTCTTGGCCAAATGAACTTTCTGGGGTAACTTTGGTGGTCCCCCATTGAAAATCCCTCATCTGCCTCACAACCACCGTGATGGATGGAGATTGAAGCCCCCTCCCAAGGACTGAGACTGAGACCCCTATAACTCTAACACAGGGGGACTGACTGAAGCGAGACGTTTGCCAAGTGTTGTCTGCAGGTGTGTTCCCTGGACCAAGAGAACAGTGGGGCTCACTCGCTGCTGAGAACATGGACTGTGTACCCATTTGCAACAGACTTATTCTCCATTGTCTTTTACCTGTTTGCCCCTCAGCAGAGGGCTATAAAGGCCCCTGAGTTAACCAAGACTTCGAGATTCTCCCCGACATGACAAGACAGATCTATTGGCTGGACCACGAGGATTCTGTCTCTCTGCTGGTAGCTATACCCCTTCCCCTCTTTCTCTCTCTCTCTCTCCCTCCTTTATTCTCCTTTCTAAATCCTAGCATTTGCTGTGGGCACTCAATAAAGGTGCATTTGTTCTGATTAATACTGAAATACCCTCTGTGTTGTTCTTTTTTGCACTCTGAGATCCTTTAACAAGCCATCACGACCCCTGCTTGTACGAGGGGACCCTCGTGACAACCTCCCAGGGCCTGTCTGCCCCTATGGAATGCTGCAAGAGGGGAACTTCCTTTGTGGTCTCAGCTTTTTGGAGGAACAGCATAGAGAAAACTTCTTTGACATCTTAGGCTTCAGGCCAGGCCTGCCAACACTCCCCAAGTATGTCATCTTCTGGGGAGTAAATGCCACCTCCTGCTGGAAGCCTCCATGCCTGGCTAAAGCAAAAAAAACACATCAGAACCTCACAGGGTACTGCAATGAGAGCAGCTGGGCAGTCTTCCATGGCTTTTTGTGAATGTGGAAGGTCTCTGGGAGATAAACCATTATCACACTAGCCAGGACAGAGCACTTCTGATGTCCCCAGTAAGTGTAGAAAAAGAAGCCCTGATAACCATCTTTAAATATTAATTGAGGCCTTTGCTTCTACCAGAAAAGCACTTTCCTCTGTTACCTAAGAAAACAAAACAAACAAGACACCAAATCCTATCTCAAGCTTCCCTTCCCTTGTAACTCAGCCTTCAGCTCAAAACAAGGGCTTAATTTGTCCCATAAAACTGGGTGAGTAGAAAACAACCAGGCAACCCACTCTTGATTATGGAAATAACCAAATAACCAGCACACCCTTACCTTCAGCATGCAACAGCCTAACCCCCCAGGTTGTTCTACACATCCAAACTCTTGATTGTTGTCATCATTCAGCTTACATGGCTCTGGTGTCAGTGGTGGCAGGAGGAAGGTCTTGGGCCTAAATGTTCTTGTGATAAATATAACAAAGGGTCTCAAGGTGATTCATACACCTTGTTATCAGAAAAATAAATATCAGCAGTGAAATAGAGAAGAAAACAATTTAAACTTCATATAAAGAAATGGTCTTTCCCTCCCTGGTGTGGTGAAGTCCCAGGACAGAGCTAACTGTGACAGTAATTTAGGAGTAAGGGAAGAGAAGTTTTTGGGTGGGGAAGTACAAACAGACAGGTGCTTTGACCAGAGCCAAAGGAAGGGAGAAATCCTCACCCTGTTGTCTGTGTCTGCAGTGCCCTGGAGCCATCACAGATGTGTGTGGGAGTGCTCCCACCAGCCAGGAAATTGCTCTGGGTCGGCAGGAGATGCAATGACATTTGGTCTCCTGGACCTTAACATAACACTTGTGCACATGACACCTTTTCACATTTTGTTGTATTTCCTATCTTTTGAATGGCTGAATTTTCAACTATTACTTGACTTAGGTTTGGATGTTATGTTAGTTTTTTGAAAATGGTAAATTAACATCAGCTTGTATTATTCCTCTTAATATGGTTGAAGTGTTTGTCATGGATTTCACCAGGCTCCTCTGTGATGTGTCCAGGATTCCTGGTTTCACTAATTATACATCATTTTTGTATTATGACTGGAATATTTTTTCTCTGTTTCTTCTGTTTCTTTCTTCTGTGCTTCATGCAGACTCTCTCTTCCCCTTGCTCCCATGCTTTTCCTTTTTCTTCCATACAATAGGTACATTGAAGGAACGGCAAAATCTTAATGTTTTTAGCACCACCATGAAAAAAAAGCAATTGCAAGGAAAGAACCACTCAAGCTGTGCAGGTATGGACTGTAGCATACTGGGTATTAGTAAAATCCCAGGAGATTTACCCAGTTATTAAATACTGAGACAAGTTTCTATTGCTGACTGATTTTTTCAGAACTTCACAACATAGAAAATTTTGAAAGATTTACTTAGGAATGAATCCAGGATAACCCTCCAAACCACATAGGTCCCCTAATTTCATTCAGTGGGATGATTGTTTTAATGTGTAATTGTTACATGCACACCTCCTACGCCCACTCACAACCCTCCCAAGCCTGTCAAAGTTTAAGAGTCATTTGACTAATGTCCTTAACCACACACTTTGAGCCCTGAAGTGCTCAAAACATTTCTTGTAATGCTACTTCAGCCTTATCATGGTGATGTTGGTGGGCTTTTAGCAGACAAACCTATTAATCTGCAGTATTTCTGCACTTTTTATTAAACAGTGAATAACTGCAGTTGTGTATGACAAGGAAAGTACTGGAACAATTTCTTAGAGTGTTACAAAATAATATCAAGAGAGTTTTGAATATTTTCTCTGTACTCCTGTTTCATTGGAAATTGGCAAGTTACAGAGACTTGGGAACAATAAGTACCTTTTTAAGGAATAATTAAATGAAACAAAGGAACTGCAGTCTAGATGTTAAGAGCTTCACAGTTATTAATAAATTTGTTCCATAAATGCTTGAATATGCTCAGCATTTTAGAGACTGCAGTGGTGAACCCAGATTAGATGGCAGCTCAAAACAGGACCAAAATAAGGCTTTTTGCACTGAGTCTGGAAAACCAGCATCCCTAAATACTTCAAGAAAGCAATCATCTTCCCATTTCAAGGGTACGGCACAAAGCTCTCTCCTTGGGTTCGCTCTGCTTTGGTTTCATCTCTAGCTGATATTTCTGAGTATCAGATCACTGTCATCAAACCTATGCAGTGTCAATGAACTCTATGAAGCTGCCAAGCACACAGCATTTTTTATCAGTAAAAAATCCATGCTGAATATTTCCTTATGCTTTATGAACAGAGAATAATAAGCTTTATAAATTTATTTAAAACTTCCCAGACAACACTACTGTTGAGATGTGATTATCTATTTAATTTTGCATAATTATTTAGTGCTGTTTGAATTATATATTTTAAATGTTTTCATAAACTTAATTATTTCACATAATCTTCCCCAATATTTTTTTAATTGCAATTAAATGGCATAGAAATTTTACGTAGATATTGGTATGCTAATTCCTGTAAATTCCATATTAGCTTAGGAGAGTAAAAATATTTTTAAACTTATGGTTAAGTCTACAAAAGCATGTCTGGTTTCAGGCACATTCTTATAGAGGAATCATGCATTTCTAACTTACACAGTCACTCTGGTCAATGTTCCTCTAGCATTCCACTTCCTTTGTCCTTTCCACCTATACACTAACCCTGAATACCCATGGCCTGATGGCCTTGTTTATTTGTTTTAAGCTGATGGAATATTTCTAAATATGTTTATCAAAAAAAACCCTATCTGCAGTGTCATGGCAAAACACAAATGTGACAAACTGGAAATGGTGCAGTATTTGTAGGCACAATGGAGCAGCTCCAGCTCCAGGTGCCAACCAGGAGGACTCCAAGCGTTTTGTCTCATTACCTGTTCCAGTCCTGAGCCCTGGAGTGAGAGTGCAGTCAGGGATGGAAGAAGAGGAGGATGTAGAGGAGCAGGAGTGTGTGTTCACAGTGTCAGTGAGAAGTGGGTTTTTCCCAGCCAGCACTGTGGCTGCTTTTTGTGGCCACATGGCAAGCCAACACTTCAGTCTTCACCTTGGGTCCAGTAATACCAAAAAGCAGAGCTTGAGTGGTGGACTCAAGTTTTGCGTGAACTGAGTTTTATGAACTATTTCAAATCATTTTTAAAGCACTTGCTGGAGTTCAAGAATGTGCCAAGTTATTTCTCCATACACAACAAAGCAAATGTTTTGCTTTGTTGCCTTGGTGAAGGTTTATATGAAGACGTATGCTATCTGGCCCTAAAATTTTTCTCTCACAGCCTGCCTGAAATCAAAAGAAGGGGTGTAGGAAGAAGGCAGGATGGCTAAAAGGGAATTAAATTGATACCCTAAAGTAACATGTGATGGTTTTGTTACAAGACTTATTTGCACAACTTCAAGCTGTAGTAATCCTTCTCAAAAGAAAAAAAAAATACAAGATAGATATTTTAGATTGCTGATTGCTAGTGGTCATTGGCTGCTGTTTCATTAGTTGCATACTATGTCTATTCTGACATTTAGTGTAGAGTAGAAAACCCTTTCAGATGCTCTGAAATATTAATGTGGAATATATCAAGAATTGTCTGCAAAATCTCAGGATTGCATTGTGATACTGTAAACACGTCAGTGCAGATGAGCACCAGTGAGCTGTGTAAATTCACAGCTACAAAGTGGTTCTATAGAATGGAAGAGGCCAGTGTAGATTAGATATTAGGAAGAAATTCTTTAATGTGAGGATGGTGAGACACAGGATAGGGGTGTCCAGAGGAGCTGTGGGTGTCCCATCCCTGGAATTGTTCAAGGCCAGGTTGGATGAGGCTTTGAAGTACCTGCTCTAGTGGAAGGTGTCCCTGCCCAGGCCAGGGGAATTGAAACTAGATGATCTCTAAGGTCACCTCCAACCCAAATTCTTCTATGATTCTGTGATTTAACTACTTTTCTACAGTCATGATGTTACAACTGTAACATGGAGTTGGAAAGAGCCCAACAGCACTCTGAAAACATCTTAGGCTTTTCTGAGGGAGAATTGTGTTAATCTGTAGCTAATGTAACATTGGATGACTTTTTCCACATGAGATATTTATTAGCTGGAAAATATATTTTTGAGTAACCCCAAACCACTTATAATTGCAGACTGAATTCAGAGAGTTGCTAATGAAAAATATTAGTTATTATTCCCTTACTGCATATTATAGAAAGTTATTAGTAACTTATTTTCTGTTTATATTAAGATAATCTGATCAAAATAGTGAAACAGAAATCATCAGTTAGAATCACAAAATACTAGCATAGGTTGAATCCTTTGAAACAGCAGTTAGGCTTTTACCCAAGGAATGGAGAACATTTATTTCCTTTTCTTCTTTAGAGGTCCACATCCACCTTTCTCTCTTTCCAAACATCTCCCTCCCCTATGCACAGCCTGTCACTAACTATGCTGTACAGAAATGATGTCACTCACAACAGCCACCCTGTGCAGTCAGTCTTAGTCTCAGTGACAATACTGGTATTTTATACCTCTTGCAGAGTAGGGCAGGAACATGGTAGGAAATGTGGGAACCTTTTAGAAACAGCAGAGGAGCCAACCTTAGAGCTCTAACCAAGGCTGATGACCTAATTTCAGTTTACAGAGCTCAGTGTCACACTCATATTTTCATTGCATCACAGTAGAGGCTGAGGCCTGATATTCAGATGAAACATTTTGCTGGTAGTTGAAAACATATATGTCACTCTTGCGCTGAGGTCGGGGCAGGAACAGGCAAGAGGCAGGATTGCAGAAAAGGCAAAGAAGGCTTTATTCAAAAGAACTGCATGGTTTTTATAGAGTGGCACAATAGATTCTATTCTATTGGCCAACTAACAGAAACATCTTTCTCAAACACTGTCTTTGAGAGGAACAGAAAAATAAAGTAAAAAAACACCACTTGCAAATTGTTTATAGTCAACAAGTTATCACATCTTTCCAACTTCTTAAAACTTCTCACAAGCTGCTGTGAGAAATGCTTGCCGTTTCTCTCTCTCTGTTCCATAGCATCCACACATATATATTTTTTTGTGTGTGTGTGTTAAAGAAGGAAAGATCATACAATTTTGTCTTTTGTTCTTTCCCACTGATTGCTTGATTTTATGAGATCTACCAAGAAACAAATATGTTCACTGTGGGCATTTATATCTTTGATATCTTCCTCAGTACACAAAAGCAGGAGAGGCAATCATAGAGTGAACTGCTTTCAGGAATAAGCAATTGTCTTCAGTTCAAGAGCTGGAAAACAGTTACAAGGAACACTGAGATTGCAGTTTATATAATCTGAGGAAGTTGGGATGAAAAAGTGATGTAAGCTGTAATTTCTGGTCTGAGTCTCCAGTGCTCTAATCCATATATCACTCACCAGAGTGTTGATTTTCTGTTAGTGAAATAGCTGCAAAAGTATTTTGTCAACCAGATTAACAACATTACAAATTAGCAGCATTTGTATTACATTTGTATTTTCACAGCTCCTGTCAGAGCAAGATCATCTTATCATGCTAATTGTACAAACAAACATTTCTGATCTCTAGAGCTAACAGGCTGAATTCAGACACAGTGTACAAATAAAATACATGGGGGGACTGGAGAAGAGGACAGAAGGGAAAAAACTATAAGGACACTTAGTTGAATAGACCATGTACATGCATAATTGAGGCTCTATTTATAAACTAGAGCTAAGCATGAGATACTAAGGAGGTTAGTAATCCTTGCTGGCCAGCTGCAGAGCTGGTAGAGGAAGGACAATTTGTCTTTAAGGAGACTGGTCCTGCAACCCAGTGTGTGGCTGAGTGGCATTTTATAAATGCCACAGAGTTTAGGCAGTTTCTTAATTCTGCTGGCCTTTCCTTCCTGAGTCATGTACGCAGGGATAAAAGTCATAGTCCTTATGGCTATGAATAGCTTTAATCTATTCATTAACACTTTAATCTTCATTAACACTTACAGCATGTTAGGGAAGTCCTTTCTCACCTCACATGGAGACCATTTGACATATTGGGAGAGAACAAATAAGTTAAGTGTTTTCTTTTTACTTAGAGGCCTTTCATAATTTCTGCTTTAGTAGGAATAAAAAGCTGTTATAATAAGCAGATAAATTTAATAGAACCATAGAATGGTTTGGGTTAGAAGGAACCTTAATAATCCACTTCCAACATCTCTGACAGGGACACTTTCCTCTAGACCAGATTGCTCAGAGCTCCATCCAACCTGGCTTTGAACACCTCCAGGAATGGGGCACTCCCAACCTCACCACCCTCACAGTAAAATTTTTTTTTCCAAGTATCTAATCTAAACTTTCTTTTACTTTGCATGGACTCCCCCTTGTCCTGTCCCCACATGACCTTGTAAAAAGTCCTTCTCCAGCTTCCTTACAGGCTCCCCTCAGTTACTGGAAGGTGTCCAGTAAGGATACCCCAAAGCCTTCTCTTCTCCAGGATGAACAATTCCAATTCTCTCAGCCTCTCCTTTGTAGGAAAGGTGCTCCATCCCTCTGATCATCTTGGTGGCCTCCTTTAGACTCACCACAAGAGATCCATGCCTTTCTTCTGGGCACCCCAGAGTTGGATGCAATATTCCAGTTGGGGTCTCACAAGAGAAGAGGTCAGGGACAGAATCTCTCCCTGCCCTGCTGCCCACAGGCTTTGGATGCAGCCCAGGACACGTCTGTGTTTCTGGGCTGTGAGTGCCATGGCTGGGTCATGTCCAGCCTCTCACCCACCAGCACCCCCAAATCCTTCTGGGCAGGGCTGCTCCCAGTCTGCTCATCCCACAGCCTCTGTTGATAACAAGCTGACCCAGGTGCAGCACCTTGCCCTTGATCTTATTAAACCTCATGAGATTCCCATAGGCCACTTCTCAAGCTTGTTCTGATGCCTCTGGATGGATCCCATCCCTCAGGTGTGGCAACTGCATCACTCAGATGGGTGTCATCTGGAAATCTGGTGAGGGTGCAGCTGATCCCTTCATCTGTGTCACTGATGAAGACATCAAATAACATCAAATAACATTTCCCCAGTACAGACCCCTGAGGGACACCACTTGTGTCATAAGGATATGCGCCATTGACTACTACCCTCTGATAGTTTAAAATTACAGTAATAAATATATTTTGGTAATAAAAGCTTTGGATTAAAATCAACCAGTGTCCTCCCTTCTTTCTTTATGAAGTCTAATCACTCCTTATGGTGTCAGGAGTTGCTGTTAAAACATTGCTCCATGCAATTTTTCACTGTGACCCTCTGCCCAAGGCACAGACACATGGCCATCCTTGGGCTGACACTTCCACTCGCAGGGAAGACTGTGGGGCTGGGCTGAGCTGTGCTGGCAGGTGTTGTAGGGCCAGTGTGCTCACAGGAAACACATCCATGTGTGCCTGACTGCATAGTTCCCTGACAGATAATTCTGCCTGGCATTGCCATAGCTGCCTCTGTGCTGATCCTGGAAGACAGATCTCTTCCCTGTTCTAGTTGACACAAGCCAGGACCTGAATATAGTGGAGAAAGTAGATGTTACCAGTAGCAGTGAGGAGCAGGGAGGTTCATCTCTCATCTTCCCCTCCACCCTTCCCTCACTTGCCATGGTTTTTGAATTGTTTTTTAGGTTGGTCTAAACAAGACAAACCTCTCCCCCTTATTGTTTTCTAAAAAGATGTTCACACCCTATGAACTCTCTGCTGTACAGGGAAAGATCAGCTCAGAGCAGGAGTGTTTGTAGCTTATGAGAAAAGCTGCTGGTTTGTGGGCAGTGAATTCACAGCTGGAAAGGAGATGTGCAGGAGCTTCAATCCCTCTGCATCCCATGGGAAGGGGTTGCATGGCTCATCTCCTGAGTAAGTAGTGCTCTTCACTGGGATGCCCTCTCAGGAAAGCCCTAACAGACAAGCCAGTGGGAGCAGAGGTGAATATGGGCCTGTCCTGTTCTCATGCTTTTAACCTGGTTTCTGCAGCTGGTCAGATACCAAGCCAGACATATCTGTGGTCTGAGAAGTGTTGTCCTTGCATTTCTATGCTCCTGTCAGCTATCATCCTCTATTCTTACATTAGGAGAGGCATCTCAAGTCAAAAACCTTCTATCTTCTAAACATTATCTCACTCCTCCATTTCTTAAATGCACCTCTCTTTCAACTTCAAGCTTTTGGGCAATCTTTTTCCATCTTTGTTTTCACACTGGATCAGGCCCCTTGGGACTAGAATGGGAATAGCCAAAATTCTATGAGAAAGCCTTTTCTTGGGCTATTTACAGCTTATCCAGAAGCAGAAAGTACTTTGGAAAAAATCATAAAAACCCAGTTCTCACAAGACTGTCTAACCCAATTTAGCAGTGAATTTTACAGTCAATGAAGAGAGACAGGTGCTTAAATGACATGCTTTGCATCTTCTCCTTGCAGCCATGACAGAGATAACACACTGGACTTGACCTTCTTATTTTTAGACACTTACTCCATGCCTAAGGTTTAGAGTACTGAATACTCCCTTCAGTTTCAAAGGAAAAAAAGTCTTGCCCCAAACCAGGAGATTTCACTGTGGAAATTCTTAAAATTATGGTTGCACTCAACAGTAAAACTTGCTTTTCAGGCCATAAGCAAAGTTGATTGTGAAAAAAAAAAGTTTTCAAGCTTCCATGTAGTGGCTTTTCAGACAGATGGCTCAGAAGCTGTCCAGAAGGTGAGAAGAATGCTCATTTTTATATTTCATGCCTTGCTTGGAAGCTAAAAGGGAATTGCTACTGGAGATGATCCAGTGCTTTAGTTTCTAGGTTTTCCCTATCAAATAAGAACAGATCCAGCAGGGTTATAAGACAGCTACAGTCTTACTGATGTGCAATGTTGGTCTCAGTAAACTCAGTGGCAGATCTCCTATTGACTTCAGCTGCAGTCAGGTTTTTCCCAGAAGAGTTTGTCAAGAAAGGTGTTTGTCCTTTAGGTTCTTTTAAAAATTACTTTTACAGAAATTTGAAGCAGTGATGTGATTTTAAGCAGCCTCCAAACCTGTCCACTGACCAGAAAATCAACCCTAATTCCCTGAATCCTGTATGAAAAGGAGCTTTTTCTCCTAAGTTTTGAACAGAGGAATTGCTGCCTACTCACAGTGTTGTGGTACCCTTCACTGGAATTACTCTGGTATGAAAGACCTTAACAAAGGCTGATTTACCATGTTGAGAAGTCTGCATTGTGTTCATACCCATCATTGTAGTCATTCCCATCACTATTAATTATAAACCTAGAGAGATTAGGAAGGAGAAATGAATGGACTATTAACCCTATGAGAGCAGGCTGTAGTTGTAAAACAAAATTATAGAAAGAGAAACATCGGTGAATTTGGGGGTTTTCAGGCTGAATGACAAGATCCTTGGTGGAATACAGTACATTATTTCCTACATAAGAAACTAAGGCTGAAGGATCATCTCCTTTCAGGCCACAACTCAAATCTCATGTATTTGCAGCACCATTATAGCTACCAGCTATCTCAGCAAGACAAACAGAAGGAGGTTATCACTGGGGTTTTTAACAGCAGGTTTGGGTACCTGTTTACTTTGCACATCACTTGTGTGGAAAATGTTTACTTTGTGTCTAGGGCATCATATGCCATGGTTTGCTAAGTTAATTCAAAATGGTTTGCTAAGTCAATTCAAAGTCCTTAAACTGTCTCTTTGCATAGATGAATATCTTGACCAAAATGTAATTAGACTCTATGATGATGAAGGGAGACTGGCAGTGAAAGAAGGAGTAAGTAGGCTGGACAAAGTTAAGTCTGCATATGCAAACATCTTGCATTGCACATGCAGCTAAAAGAGATTAAGCCAGAGACTAGGAGAGAGAGAGAGTGGCAGATTCAATGGGAATCCATTGAGAAATAATGACAAATTCCAACTGGCTTTTTCTTCCTCTCCTTCTGAGTAATTAGAGATGTGCTGGAGAAACAGACAGCTATTTCAGGACACAGGAATTTCCACAAGGTGGGTGGGATTTGGGGGCAGTGGTGGGGAGGAGAGCAGTGGCAAGGAGCCACTGGCCATTTGGTGATAAGGAAGGAATGTAAGGCCAGTATGGGTGATGTCAATGTGAAAAGCTGGCACAGAAACAATGGAAATCTTTGGTTATTTGTGAATATGCAATGCCTCAGTCAGGAGGTGACTTAATTGTGTTTGCTCTTATGCTGACCCAAATGAAATCCTTGTCTGAATGATACAAATATCTGCTCTGCTCTGTTTATGGTACTTTCAGTCAAAAATAGCCAGGCCAGAAGGAGTCATTTAAGGAAAGCATTTTGCTTATGAAAATGCATTTTCCTGTTTGTGTATAATGTGAATACACACCCACACTCTCACACGTGCAAAGCCACATCTCACAGGCGAATTTTTTCCTAAAGCTGCTCAGTAGAGAAACTACTCATAGTACTTTCTCCCAGCTTTGCTTACTAACAGTGTTTGGAACAATGATCCCAGGACAAAATCCATTGGAGTATATGGAAAGATGCCTATTGACTTCACTGAGATTTGGATCAGGTCCCAGGTTTTTCCCTATTTAGAAGCTGGAAAATAAGCTGCAATTTCTCATCTGTATATGCTGGACTAACTGGGCCTGAAACTGAGTGCACAGAAAAGCTTCACATACCCAAGGCTGTACCTTGCAAATAAGTCTTGTTTCTGTCTGTTCACGGATCATTGGCTTCTTCAAAGTCAGACAAACACATAATGCTTCCAGTCACTGGGTTTTCTGTCATTACAGCCTTTGGCAGTTGTCATCTGCAAAGATGGAGCCATCCCTGTGGACATGCCAGAAGATACCAATTTGGTCGTCTGCAATAATGAAAAGTAGTGGGTTTTTTTTTAAATTTAGGAGTAAGAAATACATTTTGAAGAAAACTTTTTCAGATCCTCTTCTGCAAAATAGATGTTCCTCATGCATCCAATAGGTTGAATAAAAAGAAGTATCCATGGCTTAGTATAGCCATTACCAGATAAATTTCTTCCTAATGTACAGTTTTATCAAAGAGGCTTTTCAAAAGATTTTAAATTCATGACAAGTGGAAGCTTTTGCACAATGAGGGATGCATTGACCGTGCTGTTTCTGTTTTTCCTGAAAATTAACTGACTACATTCACACTTTCTTTTTATTTCCCCAGGCTTAATTTCATTTTTTTACTGTAATAGTAATCCAGAACATTAATTTTTGTTTTGCTTTTAATTGAGACATTACAACTCTTTCTCCTGCTCCTCATAGGAGGGATGGAATTAGATGATTTTTAAGGCCCCTTCCAATCAAACCCATTCTATGAACAGACAGGAATAAGAAAAATAGGCTATATTCTATCTTTTATATTTGAGGAGATTTGCATTGTTTAAAGACTTTTTAGCATCACAAAGAGTTTTTCTGTTGATTCCAATGTGAATTTCATTGTTCTGAGGCCTAGGAGAAGGGCTGATGGGGGACAAAGGTAGCTTTAAACTAAATGCAGCACTCCCTTACTCTTGTACCAGAGGAATCCATTCCATAGCTACTGTTTTATGCAGTAACACTAAACTATGTCACTAAAGTGACATATTTATGGGTGCGGCACAAGAGTTATGATATCCTTAATTATTCATTTATTTAAATGTTTCGGGATTGCTCTTGATGTGACAGATGTACACCCTTGTTAAGGCACCAGCTGAATAAGGTTATTTACTTCTGGAGAAAAAACCCAGGCATAGACTGTTGTAGATTTTTTTTCAGTTTAAATGTCATTCAGACTCATAAGAGAGTTTGTCTAATTTTCTTATCTTCATTATATTTTGGTGACAACTTCATTATTTTAGAAAAATTAGTGATTACTCCACTTCCCTGTGTTAAACATGAGATGAGCATTATGCACTAATTATAAGGAATGAACTACAACTGACGTCAACAGAATTTGTGTGACTGCACATATTATAAATTAAATCAGAATATTATGCAACAGCTGGAAGACAGTCTAAGAAATAACTTTTTGAATGCCATGTTAAAGGACATGCTGACTCACATATCCATTTAATTCAAGAATCTCTAACAAAAAATGTTCTTGTCTGCTGACTTTTTCATAGCCTGGAAAATGTAAATGAAATTATTTCCATGCTAATTCTGGACAAATGTAGTGATTCCCATTCAAGTGCATCAGTTGCACTCTGATTAGGAGTTGGCTTAGACTGCAGTGAGGTCTGGTTTAGGCAGAGCCTGAAGAGCTCAGGGTAGCAGTCACACCTGTGGTCACTGTGTGTGTGCAGCCAGTGAAAGGCTGGGAAGGGAATTCATCACCACCTCCAGGATTTGGAACAACAGATGAAGTTCAACATCCTTCTTGTTGTGCTCAAGAGCCCATTTTAATGATTTGTGATCAAAAGGAACACCCCAGCTTTTGATCTTCAGCCACATTGATCCTACTCCTTTCTGGGTATCGGGAATTTTTTATTTTTGCAGCACTACATGAGCTGGGCCAAGCTGTGCCTTAGCAGAGATCCTGCAGACAAGAATGGCAGCCTGGAAACAGTGTTTTCTGAAGTGAACAGTGGGCTCATTTCTAGGGTAAGGAATTTCTTAAAGGAGAGAAACAGAATTTCTCCATTCACACATGTGATCTCATAAGCAATCTTATAAGCACAGATTAAGTATTATTCACTGCACACTCCAGTCCTGGTACAGATATTAATGTGTGCAGACATTTGAGATCAGACCTCTCCAAAGCCCCCACCTGAAAGTGGAATCACCACTAACATCTGCTCAAAGCATACATGGTAACTAGAAATATAAGCAGCCTTGTGCAAAGTCTTTATTGTCCCTAGCACACTGACATTCAGGGCTCTGTGGAACAGTTTGTTGGGAAGAGGGTGGCAGAACCAAGTGAATTTCTGCTGAGGATCAGCTCCTGCCAGACTCATTCCAGAAAATGGAACATAAATTGTCCATTAGCCAAACACCATTTGTACAAATCATTGGCCTCAATGACAAGATTATATTGGAAGTATATTTTGGCAGGTCATTCATTATGTTTTAGGTAATATCAAGGATCTTTATTTTCTCAGATTTTTTTAGAGGAAAATTTTATTTTTTTGCTGTTGCCATATATTTTTCATTTGTGCCTGAAGAGAATTTACTTTGGTAGACTGTAAAGCTACTTATGAATTTGATATGGCAATTCAGTCTATAAAATCTGATCCTTTATTCCAAAACAACTTGAGTTTTACATGTGGTATATATACTTTTCTTTTTATTAAATGGTCAGTGAAGACTATATTAATATTCTGCAAGACTGTTGAATATTAAATACCAGAAATTGCTGGTTCATTCCTGCTGCTGGTACAATGACTCTTGGCTGCAGGGGTGCAGACTGAGTTGTGTAACAGAGAATCTAGAGCTGTATGCTTGCTGTTGCATTTTTATGACATAGGTCAGGGTGAGGGTAAAGGGAGCCCATCTCACTGAACACAGAGCCAGCCTTCAGGGCTGAGAGATCCCACTTCAGCCCCCCAGCATGGGCAACTCCTGGGAAACAGAAAATGTGAATGGAAAAACTGTAATCCTTCCTCTTGAACACATATCTTGAGAGAGTAGAGTGTCAAAGCAGTGGTTTTGTTTTTTCCTGAGTTTATAGGTTATTCCCATTCTCTGCATTTACCTACAAATAACACCCAGCAAATGCTGGGACAATAGTCTTCTTTTAATATGTCCTCTGATCCTTTGATAAGCTTCAAGCCCAGAATGGAGAGGGAGGGAAAATGGTTTTTATCTTTGCTTTTCACTGTGAAAATAAACAAGTTTCCTGTTAAGGAAAGAGATAAAATCACTTGGCACAAATACTTCTAATTCACACTGGACAAATTCAGCACAGTGTTATATACCTATATCAGCAAGTAATGATGGAGGAATTTCCTTATCATCTGACAATATTTTCCCAGACTTCTTGTAACAAAATACTGATTAAAGATTCATTTAATGTAATGCAAAGTTTGCCAGGACTCCAGAATGGTAACCTAACAGAAGTTTAGGTGCTGGCATAAATATATTTTACCTATATAATTTGATAACTTACATATCTATATTTTATCAACCTTTATCTTTTAATGCATACACACAGGACAGGCAGGGCAGGATCACACACATCACCCCTGAGGTTACAGAGCTTTTTCTGTAAAATTTGCAGCTCCAATTACTTTGCATCAAAACACTTTTATCTGAGTGCATTCAAGATATCAAGGACAATGTTTGGGAGCAGAAGTGTGTTTTATGAGAGGAGTCAATCTCGGTGGGAAAACACAAATTTGGGGAAAATATTTCTTGTTAACCAAAAGAAAAGAGCAAGACAATACAAAGTTACTAAATTGTAACAAAACAAGAGAAATTTGAGTGTGCTTAATCTTACTGCAACTAAGATTTGTTTTTTCTCTGTTTGTGACTTTGATGAAGCCACCTGGAGCACCAAAGTTTGTCATTTTCCCCAGGTATATAATTTGTGAAAATGGAAGTATATAGTAGTTTCTAATTACCTGCTTTCTGTGTCTTGGAGCAAATTCAGCTGGAGCAGCTTGCACCACTTCTCCAGGCAGCTCACAGCTTTGCAGGGAGGTCATTTCCCTGAAAGATGGGTGCAGAACTGCTGAGATGAAAACATGCTTGGATTTCTTTCTCTCTTTTAGGGCTGTGTCCTGTAGTAAAAAGGTGAAAAAATAGGGAAGGTTCCTACATTTTGAGAAGCAAAGTTTTACTCAGGAAGAAAAAGAAGGGAAGAGTGACCTACACATGCTTCTTCAAAGAATGGTTATGGACTACAGAACTTGAGCATACAGAGTGCACAGCCCTGGGAAAAGTGCTGCAAGGTGGGTTGTGTTCCACAGGTAACTTCAGGGCTCAGTTTTGGTCTGCTGGAGGGGTCTCCATGGTGAGTGTGACAAGAGCTGGCTGTTCATCCTCCAGTGCAGCTTGGTGGGTGCAGTGGACTCTGTTCTGGGATCAGGCTTTAGCAGCTCAAAATTAAAGCATTTAACTATTGAGCTCCTAAATCTTTCGGTGTATCCCTAAAACTTTCTTATCCCTGAAGGTGTGAAGAAATAAGGGCAGCCAGCAGCCCAGGTAGTCTAAGGGTTATGTGAGACTGAGGCAAGAATCAAATTGCATTTTTAGGTTATAGTAATTGCTGTGTGGTGAAAATGAACTTTATCAAAGAACATTCAGGAATTCCCAGAGTCTGATTTGCTCTAGTTTCTGTTCACTACTGAAACCTACCCAGTGTGCTAACCTTATCACTCCTATCCAATTTTTATTATATTGGATTCTTAAATATTTTCCTCTACAATGTTTCATGTGTGAATAGCAACTTACAGGTATCTTGTTGTGAGAAAGATTACCATCCATCCAGCACTGACAGTCAGTCCCTATTTATCCTTCCAACAACATGCAATCTTTGAAAATTCCCATGGCTACCTGATATTTATAGGCACATTTATTATCCAAACCATAATTTTACTTGTGGGAAGCCACACAAATACCCTGCATTGCAGAATATCTGGTTTGCTCGTTCCACTTTAGTATTTATCTGAATTTATTAATCTTAAATGGGATTCAGTTCACCTGAGAGGAAAATATTTGACTGAAACCTTTTGGGTCACCTTTTCCCAGCAATTTATAGAAACAGATAGCAGGGAAAAAGTAGCTCATTCCAACAGTCTGGGATGTCTGTTTGTTTTCAGGAGGTGCCTTTGACCCACCTCTGAGATGGGTCAAAGATTTCCTGCCCACCTTTTAAATGGTGCTTATTAAATGAGGTGAACTTTAACTGCTAATTTACAAAAACACTTCATACATTCTAGGTAATATTCTGACCAATATCAAAATTACATTTAGGTTCTGATAAAAAGGGTTTAACTTTTTTTAAAAATATTAAATCTTGACTCTCAGTTTTTGTAAACAAAAGTACTTTAATATAAGGAAAAAAAGAGTTAATGGTGACTGTAATTTAATTGCACAAACTTACAAAAAGAATATAAAGTGTATTCTCTTTTTATCTGTGTTTTGTTTCTGGATTTAATTGTGCTCAATTTCCATTCACAGTCCTGTCAAGTAGTGTCCTCTATCCCCCTATTTTTAAATGTGAAAAGGCCTATGCCGATATTGAAGTATTTTGGATAACAAACGGATTTTTGACAATATGGGAGTATTACCCCAAATATGGCACAGAGAAAGGACCAGACATGCAACTAAATGAGGCGGAATTTCATTCCAGACAATGGAAAATGAAAAGAAAAAAAATCCTGTCAAGCATATCTGGCTCTCTATTTGGTAAAACCTTGTTAAGAAAAAGTAAGAGTTTTCCCAGGAATGGCAAGAGGACTGGACTCTATCCAGACACAGACCACAGCCCTGTCATTCTGGGACCTCACTTGGTGTTGGAAGAGAGAAGATGTTTTAATTTTCCCTTTCTGATGCATATAGAGGAGGAAACTTCCTATCTGCAAAAGACAAAGAAGCTGATGAATTCCAGTAACAGTGTACAACAATGGCATTACTACCAATTGTTCTGTTCCCCAGGCACCAAACCACAGCTGTAGACCTGCTTATTACCTGTGTGAGGAAAGAAGAAACAACCTGAATCCTCCTGGGATGTCCTTGGATGTTCTGATTACATGGGAAAACTGGTGGAATTAAAACTGACAAATTCTTCATTTTTAAAAATTATTTTTAAACTTTATTTTCATTAAAATTGTTGTCTCTATCTTGTGTGCACAAAGATTGTAGACATCTTGTGTGGCTATATTTCCCTTGGGCCATATTTTTCAGTATACAGGGCTGTGTCCCCTGGAACTCTCAAAATCTTTGCTGAGACAAGCAATGATATAACTCAGATCCTTGCTTTAGGTGAGGACTGCTACAGTAGATTTTTATGATTTTTCAAAGTGTTGTTGGCAATCACTACTGGAGAAGCAGGGTATCCAGTTCTTGTCTTGCTTTTACAAATCTACCAGTGCTTCATAGTAAATTTATCCATGTTTACATCCCTGAACACCACCAACCTTCTATAGAAAACAGGTGAAGCAACATCTTCTGTTACTGAGACTGCAATGACTAAACAGACTATGATGGACCTTTCCAAAAAGCAGAAAAAATAAGCAAAATAAATACTTAAAACATTGGCTGAGTTTGGCTCTGAATTATCCTGATGTAAACCAAAGAGCTTTCTTACACTTAGAGTGGATAAACTTCATTTGGGTGCTATGTTTTGGGATATATAACCAAAATTTTTTTGAAGACATCTCTAAGAAAACCACAGATTTTGTCATATTATTGCAGAGCAGAAAGTTGGAGTTCTGGGACACACAGCAGATAGAAAAAGCTCCCTAAGGCTTCTGCCAGCTGTCCACACTGTCAACAGAATTATGGGCAATATAGGATGTATGAATATAATTCTTTCTCTTAACATTCTTCTTAACTCTCTTTGAGGGGAACACAAACACAGAACAGAGTTTCTGCTGGTTTTCATCTTTCCTGTCCTCAGAAACTGGACAAGTTTTCAGTCTGCAGCTGCCTATTACAAACTTTAACTTATTTGCTTTCTTGCACCCATTTAACCAATTCATCGTGTCAAATGCTCCTTGCTGACTCCAGAGCTGGCACATCTGAAAATATTTACTTCCTCTGTATTTTTAGCTATTGTTTTGTCTCATCTATTATTTTCAAAATCATAATATACAGGAGATGGGCCAGTCTTCTCATCAAAATATGATTGATGTGAAAATATTCTAAAACCATACCTAGTAATTTAGGAAACAGATAACTGTTATGCTGATATTTTTCCTGAACATTTGTTTTTTTGCTTGGATATGAGAACTACCCTGAACTGCATCATTTACTTATTAAAGTTGAGCTCCTTCAGAGAGCTGAACAACAAGATCCCACACCAGCTCATGAGACCCAACCAGCATGGTTTACTTTCTTGCCTAGGATCTTTTGATTTCCTAGGCTAAGTTGCTCAGAATTTCTTCAAGAGTCCTTTGTCCTGTGCAATAAATTCCATATATCAAAATATTGTGAAATCTAGTATGTATTCATACTTTCTTTTTTTTTTTTTTGAGTTCATTTAGATTTTTAAATTTATTTATTAAAGAAAAAAAAAAGGATTTTGCTTTCAGAAAGCCCAGAATGTTGGTTGTATGACAAAAATCCTTTTGCAGTTTTTTGCTAAAAAAGGAAGATCCACAAGATGTAGAAGCAGCCCAGAATTGTGTGATGATATTGAAAAGCAACAAAATTTGTTTCTGTGATCCTTCAGTTTTAAGAGCTTGTAGGAAAATTTTGGACAAGATATCATAGTACTGGTAGATTGATTGATTGATTGATTGATCCCTTTCTGTTTTGTTTTTTGTATTTTTTAAGAGCTTATTTTAATTTCCTCATGCAGATCTAGAATACCTACTCTAACATATTAAAAAAAAACTTGTTTTTTTCCTGGAATTGTAATTTAGAGAAGCCCTTAGTAGTAACTTATCTGAATCAAGTTCTCTCCTTCCTCCATCTTCTGATCTATAACATCTGAATTTATACATGAACAAGCAGAGGGAACAGGTTGCAGCTGAGAGAAAAAGATGGACTTGCTTATCTCCAAGAACCATACCTGAGTCAGAGTAAACCTGTCAAGATCTCAATCTTGAGACAAGCTGATCGGGAAATTATGAACAGATTACTATAAAAAATATTATAAATACTCATGGTAGCTCAACAAAATTTTGAAATTTTCCTTTGCTGACTAAACTGATATTTCTTTCTTTAAATTTCTTCTCCCTTACTTCACTTAAAAAAAAAATCTTGATGGAAAAGACAATAGAAATTACAGAATTCACTGAACTAAAAGTATTTCTTTTCACAGAGAAAAAAATATCATAAAAGCTATCAGGAAGAAAGAAAAACTTTTCAAAAATGCCCTTTATGGTAACCTTAATCATAAAATGAACCATATATCAAGAATGAGAGAATGAATTTTCATTCACTCAAATACATAAATAAATGCATATCCAGAAATGTCTTTCCAGATTGGAAAAAGGCAGACTGGAACAGTAATCCTTTCACATTTGACTCATATAGCAGAAAGTCAGAAAAAGGATTCATCCTGACATATTTATGGTTTAAAGCACTGAGAACTTCCACATATTTCAAGGATAATCACTTTCAGAAGGGACTTAACCTTGGAGCAGGGTATATACATTTATAGTTATTCCACAATTCTTCCAGTACTATGAAGTGAAACACTAGACTACTTTTTTTTCTTTTCTTTTCTTTTCTTTTTTTTTTTTTTTTTTTTGTAGCAAAGCAATCTCTTATTCACTTAAGGATGGCAGCAGTAATATAGAGACACAAAACCCCAAAGTCAGTGGAACAAGATCTCTGGTTTTCTGGGCATCATGCTCAAGTGATCCCCCCAGCTCTGGGCACAGGGTGGGACACTGGAGTGGCTGTGGAACCACCTCAGACCTATCTCCAACACAGCTAACAACAGGGTTGTGCTCTTCTACTTTGCTCTGTGAGAAATGTGTGCATTGATACATTGGTTTCATGGAATCCCAGAAGTCCTAGAAACACTTGGATTGGAAGGGACCTTCAAGACCACCCAGCTCCAAACCACCTTCCCCAGACAAAAGTGGCACCCACTTCACCAGGCTGCTCAGGGCTCCATCCAGCCTTGGACTCTGCCAGGGATGGGGGGCCCTCAGCTTCTCTGGGCAAAGGGAGGAGCTGTAACTCACCTCACAGCAGATGGCTGGTGTGCATGGAGGTGGTTTTTGGAAGTGCTTCTCTTGCAGCTCTGAGCTGGCCATGAAGCTCAGTCCAGGCCGGGGTGCTGTGAGGAGGGTTTGCTCCAGCAGATCCTGTAGGTGGCTGGGCCATTCTGGGCCTTGTCTGCAGGGCCTTCACAGATAATTTCAGCTCACAGCTCCAGCCCAGGGCCCCTCAGCAGGGCAGACACCATTTCTGTTTAAATTTCCTGCTCTGGGTCTGAGGAACAAGGACTCAGACTTGTTAATTCCTGCTGAAAAGTGAGGGAAGGAAGAATGATAAAATCAAAGCCAGAGGTCAGAGGCAAATTAAAGAACAGCCACAAAGAGTTGCCTGCCAGGAAGAGAAGGTGGAAGCATTGGCTCCTGGTGGAAGAAGGGCTTACCTGGACCCCTGCCCCTGACTTGTACCCAGCAGTGTCCTGTCAAGGCAGCAGGGCCTCCAACTTCTAAGGGCTCAAAGGCAGAACAAGCAGGTTTTGGTCCCAGAGTGGTTTAGAGGACTGTGGCTCCACCTGTGCCATTCTGCCATGAACTGGTCTGGGTGTCCTGATGGATCTCATCTACCAGCTGAGTGTCCCTGCAGGCTCAGGTTCTCCCCTGCTCAGCCTCTATCCCTTCACCAGGAAAAACAACTCTTCTGAGCTGTATGTGGGCAGAGGGGAGGGAGGGTGTGTTTGTCATGTTCAAAAAGAGTTCTGAAAGATAAGCTAACCCTAATGACTTTCAAAACTTAATACTGCATATCACCAATAGAAAAAACTAAGAACTTTCTATAGGCTTTCCAAAGTGCCACTTACAACTATAATTCAACTAGCAATTCAATTTTCCAAGGTCTAAATTCAGGATATGATGTGTGAAAACGGCTCAATTCAAAAGACATATGAATTAAATGGAAATGCAAGCCTGTGTGATTCATTCTGTCAGCATCATCAGCTTCACAAATGCAGGTTCAAAATACCCAAGGTCAATATTTATCAGTTATTAAAGTGAAAGGAAACTGCATTCATGAAAATCAGCAGTAACTTCAGAGCTGTAATAAAGGATTTTGTGAGAAGTGACAGCTTCTTTCTTTCTTTCCTCAAGGCATGAAAGGTAACTATAACAGCAAAAGCCTGACTGTGAAAATAGCCAATGGCTTGACTTTTGTCTGAATCTGGATTCTCCCATACAATCAGAAAAGAGCTAGGAAAAAAGAGGAAAAAAACTTTCTATTCCCCTTCCTTTTTCTCATTTATGTTCTTGAAGTTCCCCCAAATCTTCCTGCAAGGGAAGTTACTTTTTCTGACCCTTTTCCACATTTTCCTGTCAGGCAGTCATATTCCCTGTTGCATCATTCCAGGACGTGCTGGAATTAGGAAATTTTAGGATAAACCTATAAATCTGTTATTAATTAATCTCTGCTCAATATTTACTAATTTTCCATAGCTTTTGAAATTATAGAGACATCCAGATATGAATTTGGAAATTATTTTCAAAACCAGGAATAGTTTGGTCTTGCGTTACTAAATTTGCAGTGACCACATTTCTTTTGATTCAATGAATGATGCAACTCCAGTTCATAACAGCTTTTCATCTGATCATTTCTCATATCTACATGAAAGCAAATTGTCTTAATACTCATTGCTCTTAAGTACAGTGCCAAAATTAGAAAATGTTTGTTTTTTACGACTGTCTTGTTTTTATGACTACTTATTGAGCCACTTTTTTTACAGAGCTGTTTCCTGTTAGCTGATTGACATTAGTAAAATATAAATGGTGCTCTGTTGCTGGATCACTGTGTTCTCACTTTGTCTGACTTCATCTTCAAAACTTCTATTTTCTGTGCCAAATGCCACACTGAGTGTGCCTCTCTGACATCAGTGCTACTGTTGGCATCGAGTACACTTCATCTCTGCAAGATCTGCCCTGGTATAAAACTATCTAATATTCTTCCTGCTTAGATAATATTCCAAGAAAGAGGCTATCAAATATTTTCTTAAAGTAGTTGTTGCTGTTTGATACATCTCTGACAAAACTTTTTATGGCTGAAAATGTTCTTGAAGATTGGTGAAGACCAGCATTGTTCTTGCTAAGCTTTCTTTCATTCTTCTTTAAGATGCTTTTGTAAGTAGCTTATTTGTCTTATCAATTCTGGTTTTGAACTTTTCCTAGATTATTTCACAATTTATTTAGCTCTTATAACTTAATACTATAGAAGAATGTGAGCCTTGTGATTTACTACCACATCTTTTAACATTTATATACATTTTCTTACTATTCATGTAAATCCTCTTGGATTTTTCTGTGTTGATTTTTCTTCACAGTGAAGAATTGGGAGTTTGTTGGAGTTTTTAAACATTTTTTTGAAAAGTGTATTTTGGCTGATTTCCTTTGGTTAGTAGAACTCTATATCTACCCATGCTGAAGGATTGCCTCTGTGGAAACTATTATTTTTTTCTGAATTTATTATACTGTCATAGAGAAAAGGCTCCAAGATGTCAGTGTTGATGGTCTGTGATGAATAAAGCTTTTTGCATGTGAAATCTTTAATTCAGTTTGGAAATGTGCAGTAAATAGCTACTCTAGTCCTCTGTGGTCAATTTTTTTTTCCAGCTTTGTGTTTTTTTCTTGTGTTTCATCTGCTTTCTTAACACATATAGTTTTTTATATTTGGTTCTGAGGATTAGCATTGCAGCAAAGCCAGATATTCATGTAAGTTTTTTCCAATACATACATGGTACTTGGTAGCTCTGTTGGGAGAATTCCAAATTACTTCATGTATTTCTTCACGAGGAAATGTAATTCATGAGCTTCTGTGCCAGAAACAACTCAGATTTCTGTGCATCATTCTAGTTTGGAAACTCATGCTATATTTGTACATTTATTCTGAGTTGTTTTCCCAGCCAATGGGTCTGAAGTTTCTCATTAACCTTGCTGGAGATTTATTTAAGTAAACTGGGGTTGGAGTTTATGTGAAAACAGGAAAAGTTTTTGCCTAGATTCTTTGCTTAGTTCAGATTTGGTTTTAATTTCTTTTATTTGTTTGTTTTTTTTTTCCTGATCTAAAACGAAAGTTCCCTACAGTTAGATTGAGATTCTATTACAGGAATGGAATAAGACACAGTCAGTCAGGAAATATTTCTTTAAATTATTCTCCTGCAATGTCTTTAACAGTACATTTTTCTTAATATAATTTGAAAAAAACCCAATGTTTGTAATCAGGAGGTTCTCAAATCACCAGACTGTGCTAGTAAGAGGTGGCATGTCCAGGTGGTGGACCAGCTGTGTGGGGTTTTTCCACGGAGCCTCACTCCATATTCCCACTCTACTGAGTTATGCTTAAACCCGGAAAATAAACTTACATCTATACTTAGTCAAAGCAACCAATGCTGCCAATTCTTTAACTAAATTGTAATTTTGATTAGAATTTAGAGGTAGATCTCCCTCTCCTCCCAGTCAGTGACCTATAGGGGTTGCAGCCAGTTATAATCAGCAGTAGACAGGAGGGGTGCCATTACCACAACCATGTTAGTTTCAAATATTTTATAATTTTTTTTTTTAGTACAGTAATGTTGATATGAACTAGGAGATAGTAGCACATGTTTTTATTTCTCTAACCTCCAGTGACCAATTTGTATTTCATCTCCTGCTGTACATGACAAGAATATACTGCCATGGATTCGAGAGAGAGTTAAAGCAGAGCAAGTCAAACTGGAAAGAGGCCTTTGGAATACAGTTACATTCACCATATGGTATGAGTTATTATTATGCAATTTTCATAGGTATTGGTATAAATTAAAACATTTAGATGGGCCTTCTTAAAACCCTAGATGTTATTAAACAATTCATCCAAATCCCTAATCCCTGAAAGGCCCTCTGGACCATTAATCAAGCCATGCTGGCTTTTGCCCTGCACATTTTTCTTCAGACTAATCCACAGAAACAAGCAAATAAATTACACATTAAAATTTATGAGTACAAACTTTTCCTTCCCTCTAACTAACGTGTACCATTTTCCCTAGAGAAATTCCCTCCTGCATAAGAAATTAAAGCTTTTAAGCAAAGAATAGTTCCATTGCCACAAAGAAAAACAGAACCATTGCCATAACCATGATATTTTCAAATATTTAATAACAGTGAATACTATATTGCTGATGTGCATGAGGGCTTATTAGCATATATAACCATAGTAATATATATAACCATAGTAATGTATATAACCATAGTTAGCTCCTGAATGTTGCAGCACTGTCATACAGTAGGAAATTTAATTAATTAATTATTTTTTCTTCTGCCAGAAAGGAGACATTGTAACAGTTTGTTCTTTAAAGAAGCCTCAAAAGGGAAAAAAACTCTCAAAGCAGCAAACCTTTTGGCTCTTTTGATCTCCTGGCAGCTGAAATCAACAACTGCAGAGCCTAGGGACGCTTTAGTTTCCAGCCTGGATGATGGACTGCATTTGCAGGAGGTTATTATCTGTTTGTTGGAAACAGACAGACAAACCAGATGCCTGAATTGAGAAGGCTGTCTCAGTTCACATTAAAATTTTCCTCAGTTTCTGAAGACTCAGCAAAACTCCAGCATAGGTTGTTATTTTAGTCAAGAGTAACACTTTGAGGTCCAAATGTACCTTTTTAAAATCCTAAAGTTGTGGACTTAGGCATTTTAAATTCCTGTTTGATAAATGACCACTGTATTGCCTCTGGAGGTTACTTTAACATACCTATTAACATCATTTTTACATCTGAATGCCTTTGAAAACCAGATTATTTGTGCAGAAAAGTAAGGGCTTTATCTTGGTATCCAAGAATATACCCAGTGCAGTTATCTGCTACACTATAAATACACATTGTGCAAGAGGGAAAGTGTAATTATCTAATGCCATTGGAGCTGATGGTTAGAAGACAGTTATTTTCTTGGATCACTTCAAGATGGAGCCTTGATTAGTTCTATATTAAGCAAAATTATTGCATCAAACACTTGAGTTGTTTTTAGCATAATGTATGTAAGAGTTTTATCAATATATTGCTAATGTGACTTTCCACTTGTAGAATGGAAGGACCTGCAAAGGAATAACCAGTCCATGGTTGCTGAATTTGCAGCTGGTACTTGCCCAGCAATTGAAACATGTAAATTTGTATGTGGAATGTTAATTTGGTTGTGGGCTCCCAGCAGTGAAAGGCCTTGCAAAGCAGAGAGCAGTGGCTGAGAGTCTCTTTGCAGTCAATCTATTCAATGTAATTTCACCTTCCTGTTGCTCTGGTAGGTTCATTCCTCTGAAAGGCAGAAAAAGGGGGACTTCATTTTATTTGAATTACTTGGAAAACAGATTTACTGAGCTCAGCTGAGTATTAGACATAAAAATAATAAAAGAAAATTATTTTAGAACCCTAATTTCAGTCAGACCTGCAATAAGCTGGCAAGTGGTTTTATTCTATACAGCACAAAAGCAGAAAGATTAAATTTTTTTGAGTTATACAATGATGAAAATAAAATATTAGAAGTTCTTAGAAAGTTTGCAATTTCTCATTTTATCTTCAAGACAGTTTACTTAGGGGGCTTGACTTTTTCAAACTAGGGGGAATTCTAAGGCTGGATTATTAGACAAATCACATAGATGTTTACTAAGTAGCCAGACACCAAAGTAGAATTTGGAAGTGAAACACAATCCATTTTTAAGATAACACTCCAGTAAGTCTTTAAACTACAGAATTCATCAAGCAACTCCCTGTTTGATCCACTCCAGCTTTTCAATTTCAATGTAAAATTGACTTTTCTGTGCAAGGCAGAGGTTTCCCATGTTCCACAGTGCTCTGAGGAGAGCTTGCTGTGCTCCAGAAATGAGTGCTGCCACTTCCACTGGCACCATCAAGCTGTATTTGTTCTCTGGACATGCTGATAAAATGAGGACAAGAAAGTCTGTCGTGACTTATTCCTGAGTTTTCATCCAGAAAGAGATTTAGTGGACCCAAGAGATAACACAGCTTCATACTTTTTGGGAGAAAATAGTTCTTAGGAAAGAGAACATTTGTTTTTAAAATAACTCAGTGGCATTTTGGGGCAGCCTGGGAATGAGAAGGTCTTTCACATAAAGAAAATAAAGATAATGAATAGCCAGAGTTAGATAAATGTTTATGACCTAGCCACATTCTCAATTTGATTAGAAAGAGACAGAATTACAAAAAAAAAAAAAAAAAAAAAAAACCCAACATGAATACAATAATTTTATTTTAGTCTTTCCAGATCTGCTTTAAAGACTTAAGAAGCTCAGTGAAGCCACTGAGGTTTTCCATGCTTAGTCTAAGACAAAACCAACAGCCAAAATTTTAATACCCAACTCATTATAAGTACTGGAAACAAACATTATTTTTGACCTAAACTGGTACTACTTGTTCTCCTATTTTAGAGGAGGAATTGAGGGGGTTGCTATTTATTTTGTTTGTTTGTTTGTTTGAAAACATATATGAAAATTGCCAATGGCTGTGGGAATGGAGACTCATAATAGCAGCTTTTCATGTTTCTCTTGATAAGCTTAATCAAAGTATCTGATTATAACACTTCCCTTAGCACTTCATGTATTGTCTCCTTGGGAGCACAATAGATGTAATTTCACTCTTTCAGACTAAATGATTTTCATGGTAATTTCATTGCCATTATCCATCCCAAACGTGGTGGTTTTGTATATAAATGTGTCTGACCCATGGCTTCTCACTAGTAGCCTGGAAAAAGTAGCTTCCAAACATAAAAAAGGTACAAGCTAATAACAGCAAGTACAGATAAAAAGGCATAAGTTGGGCACAACAAATTTGATAAATAGAAGCTGAGCAAGAGGAGCATTATGAAACCATACCTGATTACTCTTCAGTGGAAATAATTCTTCTAAATATAGCATATAAGTTAGCTCTTGCTAGATTATTCTACACCTCAAACATTTCATTTTCATAAAAGGCTGATGTATCTAAGGGCTCTCTGTGGAAGATAAGATATTTAATGTGATTCACCTTCAGTTTCACTCTTCAAGTATTACAGCTAAATCTTTCAGCTTACTCTTGTGAGGACCCTGATTACAGGGAAATTCAAAATTCAGGATTCCCTTTACACACACAGACAAAGCTCTCCAGTTTGGCAGTGCTGTTCCCCAACAGTGTGAACATCACAGCTACTTTGGGGTTCACAGCCAGCACCATTTCCTGTATCTGTTCAGTCCTTTCTCCTAACACAGACCCCACCTGAGGATGAGGCTGGCACAGCAGCAGGGATAAATGGGAGACCTGAGTTGGCTCTCTCCCTTCAGGAGACTGAAAACAATGGAAACTTGAAACAATGTCTTCCATCTTTCAGATCTGTACCATGAAAACTGATCTATTTGGTTTTGACACACTGAAATGCAAAACTCACAAATGATGGACAGAGACGACTTGAGAATGTGCTGAAATTCAAGAGAGCACTTGAAAACCCCACAGGGTGATTATATGTGGGCTGGAAAACAAGGGACTTTTGCTTCACTTTAAAAACATGCATTAAATAAAGGGTGACCTCACTACTTTTGCCCTCCCAGAATGTTTTCCCTTCCAGTTTACAATGCACTGCTCCTTAATGTTTAAGACTGAGCTGGGCTCAAACTTTTTTTGCTGTTATAATTTGTCTTTTCACCAATCAGGGAAGCCATCATGTCTACTAACCTGGTAGAGTTGGCTTTCCTTTTTTTGACTATGAAATACTCAGATTAGGTCAACATTGCACCCGAAATTCCTCTGAAGGCTTCAACAACTTGAAAAAAATCACTAAAATATAATGGCCCATGCTCATATGACTAGAGCTAGGCATTAAGAACCTGTGCTCAAGAGAAAAGCTTCTTTCTCTAATGCATGGTAAGAAATATCCCTTCATTCTTCCTTGGGAGAAGTAGCAGGAGCTGTTCCAGCTGTTTTAAAAGCATCTTATATTTTATTTACTTTTTTGTTGTTATTTTTATTTTGAATTTCACTTCAGTATGTGTGCTTGACACAGAATGGTGTTGACAGGGCAGGTAAAAGGAAAATTTGAAGTTGTTTCAATGAAGAAAAGCAGTTGTTGTAGAACAGCTAGTTCATTATATTTAATTCATTAACACAGAAAGTTTTAACATGCTTCAATACCTCTCATATTTTTTGAATATGATTTATACAGAGTTTGGTTCCTTTTCAAAAGGAAAGAGAACTTTCTTTGACAGAAGACAGAGATTTGAAACTCAGAAAATATACTAGGATGCAGTTTTAAATTACTTTGCACTAATCTGATAAACACACTCTCCCTTACTGTGGAGTGACAACCTACCATATTTGAGCAATCATGATAGAAAATATACCACAAAAGTATTCATTATTTTTTCCAAATGTATAATATGTAATGAGGAACCCTCTGCTTTACTTCAGCCAAACCTGAATTCCTTGAAAGATCAAGTTGAAATCATCCAGCCTCATCATGCATCCTGGCTCTGGGGTAGGGTTTCAGTTCATCTTGGAGCAAACCCCACATCCAAGGTGGGGAGAGCACCTTGGATGGCGGCAGGTCTAACACAACCTCCTCTCTAAGGGCTGTGTCCTGTTCCCAGTGGATCCCTTGGGTCCTGACAGCAGCAATGTGCCTCTGGTGTTCCCAGTCCTAACTCTCTCACTGCTTTCCCCATGTTTGGAGAGAATGTCCCTGTTCCAGGAGAACCATCCATCATCCACTGGGGCTCAGAGCTGGAACTTGGGCTGCAGCCAATGAAGCTTTTTGTTGGTTCTTGGTGCTTGTCTTCCAGAGGACTTTGAGAGCAGTCCTTGGGCCCACTCCCATGGCCTGGATGGGCATCCAAGTCAGGCTGGGCAATGCCAATGCTATGAGATGTCCCAGAGCCCCCCAGTCCCCGTGTGACAGGTGATGGGCTGTCACCAAACCATAGATGGGACTGTTGTCATGGAAACAAAACTGCATTGAAATACTAAAATAAAGCTGGCCAGACAAACTTGATAGTTTTTAGGCAGAAAAGTGGAGTCAGACACTGACATGGATATACTTGGATTTTAGAAAGGCATTTGCTAAGGAAGCATATGATAGTCTAGAGAAAAAATTAAATGAGTTTGGCTTGTTCAACAAGAACATTGGTTCAATCAAAAGCAGGCTTGTGAGATACTGACAGTGAAAAATTATAAATAATACAAGAAGAGAGAAATTGGCTGGTGATACCCACAAGAATCAGTATTGAGCTACCTGTTTAAAATTTGGATAAAGAGATCTACAAAATTCTATAAAGAATAGTGACTTATTCAAGATACACATAGAAGAGAGAACAATTTGGAATGGTTCACTAAAGTAGCGAATAGCTAACTTGTATCCCAGTACTAACTGCTGTGAAGTGAGTATGTGGGTGCTTATTAAAATGCATGACCAAAGTCTCCATCCTTCCCAACCCAAACATTTTAGGCTTTCATGTGTCAGTGGAAGCTTTCTGTAGATAAGCCTGATTTTACACATCTGCTGCCAGCAGAACAAGGATAAAGGTCTGAAAACTGGGCTTCTCCTTGGTGGGAGAATCCAAAAATCCTTCAGTCACAATTTTCTTACATTTAGACCTACATATTCCAGTATTTCCTTTAATGGCAACCCCACCAAGTAGCAGCATAGCAGATAACCCAGAGCATAGCAGATATCTCCCCCAGAGCTGTGGGTCCCTGGGCTGATATCCAGTAATGCTTTGAGGAACACACAAGATCTCATGGTCAGGTAGCTCAGTATATAGTGGCAAATTTATTCAGCTGTGTTAGCATGTGTGATTGAATTAGATGCCTGCTAATAATGTCTATGATAGAAAAAGCTCTTTTACCTTCTTTATGAAATGAATATTTTTACTATCTGATGTCAGATAGTGCTGACACCTCAGCTGTGGAAAGCATGGTGCTAATAAGGTAAATGGACTATGCAGAAACATTTGGGATGGCTGTAGCTGTCTCATCCTTGACTTTACTATTAATCATTTAAGTCATCCAACTGTTACAAACATCAACAAATAACACCAGCAGCTAAACTTAAAAATACATCAGTAGTCAAGGCTTGTTCCCATTTGGAAAAGTGGTGAAGTAGCCAGAATAACTGCTCCATTATAAATCCTCAAATGCTCACTGTTTACTGAGACAGCCATTTCACTTAATTTCTGAAGATAGAAACCTTTGAGTCATCAAAACTATCTTAATTGTCACTGAACAGGGATTTTCAGATAACTGAAAATTTATTTTATATCTCTTCCTCAGTCTTCTGACCTATCTATTATTCAAGTAACAGCTTTTTCCTCTGCCCTTGAATTATTTAAACTGTTGTGCATGCAGACAAACACACTTCCCCAGCTCTGCAGCAAGATTCTATTATAAGCATATACTTGTGTCAAATCACATGCATTAGTGAACTTAAACACTGAACATATCCAACATTGTGATATTTCTTGGATGCAAACTTCCATCAATACCACTTAAAAAATACTTAGGGCTTTCACTTTAGATTTTCTATACTAATATCTTTTTTTGAAAAGCAGCCAATCTGGCTGTGCTAAGTGCATATTCTCCCAAAAGTTAATGCCTGGAATCTCAGGCTGAAGGCAATTTATATTCATGTTTTAAAACTACCATCTTAATCAGAGTATTAGTGTTATTATCATAATACTCATTAATGTGTTTCTCATAGATAATTTAAGTATGAATCAATGCTCAAAAATAACTGATTCCTCTGAGATCAAATAAATTAAGGAACTGAAAGATGTAAGTAAAATCTATTTATTTCAAATTAAAGCAACATCAGCATGTTTAAAGTTTAATCTGAGACTGTTATGCAATGGTAATGCAGGGAGAACTAGCTTAGGAAAGCTCACACTGAAGTGGAAGTATGTAATGCATTCTTGAGAGATTCAGTTTTGCAATGTAGAAGAGAGAGCATTCTAACTTCAAAATGTGTGAGAGTGGTTGGGACTACATTGTAAAACCTCTGTGGTGAGGGAGAGGGAGGCGCCTGGGAGAGTCAAGGTGATTATATTAAAAATTATGAAGCAGAATGCCCATTACAGACACTTAGAAAACCACAGTGAGGTTGAACTCCAAGACAGGTTTCAGACACTGCAAAATTCTTTAAAAGACTGGAGAGCCCCTTTGCCTCCAGGAGAGGAGAATGCTCAGGATAATGCCACCCAAATAATAAGGATTATTTTTGGTACTGTATTTACCATACTATTTTCCAAGGAATGGATGTGTTCTCTAATACAGAGTCTTCATCCTTCCCCTTGAAACCATTGATGAGATACAATTCAGAGGCCCTTTCAAACCCCCCAAAATCCCATTTGTGCTGTTCTGAAATTAGTTTGAGGAGGTTTCCATGTGGTTTCAATGGACCATGGCATTAAGTATACTGTTCCTGTGGAAGCCCCTATTTCAACCTGTTTTGTACATTCCATACATCTTCATGTTAGAGGTATTTTGGCATTTAAGTAATATTTTAAGAAAGTATCAACAGTGATACACATTTGGCTACTGAGAATAAAAAGAAGTTTCAGAGGAAAGGATTTATGGATTTCACTTAGAAACTAGTGTTCCATGAAAAGAAAATAAAAATCTTCGAGACTTCTACTAACACAGCTCATTTCAGAAGTATTTGTTTGGCAAAGGTTTTCCAATTATAAACATTATGAATGTAGGTAGAAATGAGCAACCGGTACAGTGTTTGAACAACATAATGCAGAATTTTTAGGAATCTTGTGATACTATAAATGTGTAGCCATAGGATTGTACAAAACCTTCTACATTCTGCTATATATTTTCTGCTCTGAAGTTATTTAGTTTGTGATAAAATATCGTTGTCTCTTAACCACTGGAAAGGCTTTCTGAGCCAGAGATAATACACTGATGCTTCTTCCAACTCAAAAACCTTCAGTAAACATTGTCTGAAGTTATGGTTGAGTGTAGTGGCCTCAACTGACATTTTAAAGATTCAAAACTTTGTATAAAATATCACTTGGAGACCTCAGATTTTATGGCATGTTTTTTTTTAAAAACTGGTCAAGATTAAGCTCTGTATGGCTTTTGTTATATTTATTGCACTGGAAAGTTGTTCCAGACCACACTGCTTTGATGGGTAAAACTAACCCTGACTTCAGCCCACCTGTGTTCCTGGACAGTCTGGATTCATTATTTCTCTTGTTAGTTATATTAAGTAATACTAAGAGCACTTTTTTCAACTCTGTTTTGATATATTTCCAAACTCATGATGTTCCCTCTCAGTATTTGCTTCATGTACTTAAAGAAGATGAATCTCTTGCGCTCTTTTTTTTTTTCCCTCTTGGTTGCCTGCATTTTTTTCATGGAGACTTGAAAGTATTGATTAAATTTGCATGTAATAATCCATCAAGGTCCAGCCCTGCATTCCACCAGGCCATTAAAAGTACTCTTCCTCTAAAGAAAGGATTCAGCCTACAGCAATCCTGCCTTTCCTTTCTGATGGTTGCACATGACAATGGACCAAGATCATTCTGTGACCTAAGTTAGCCAGATTTCTTTTTATTTCAGATTTCTTTTTATTTCAGTGCGAAGAGGAAATAAGCAGCTCCAGCCAGGGAACCAGTTTGTATCATCCCTATCATCTTTTTACAGAGTGCATTGCATCAGCTCCCAGGTTTGCTACTCCAGCCTGAAAAACAACAGTTAAAGTCCTGAGGATCATGAGGGTGATTGCAGCCAAATGACACAGAACTCCAAAGCTGACTAATGGGAAAACTGAGCTCAAGAGGGTAAAACAAGGAATGTAATTGTAAAGAAAGTCACCACATGCTCCTCATTGTGGTGTTTTACCCTCATGTACATGTAATAACATGACATATTCATAACTGCACAAAGACATCTTAATGTAGATAAATCACAATATAGAAAAAAGAAATTACTGTGATAAATCTCAATACTGGAAATCCACAAAACTGGATTCAAATGTGTCCAAACATTTTCCTTAGAAATACAAGCAATTCAGTGTTATATAATAAATAGTGGGCAGAAAAAAATGAGAGGAAAGTGCTATTGTAATGCAGCAAAATAATCTGTCCCTTTATAATTAGAAAAGCATTTTGAAATTAGCTTCATTTATAACCTAAGCAGTCATGAGTGTAAAAATAGATGCATTCTGGCTTTTTAAGCAAATTTTGCCCTCATTTTAGAACACGAAGTGACGTAAGTCAGTTAGTTCCCATGCACTTGTGTGATACTCTGAGGTATGTGTATCCAGCATGGCAGAAACAGGTTTAATTTAAAAAAAATATTATTGTTTTCATTCACATTTTCAAAAATCTTGGAAGTTTTCCTGTCCTGATTAGTCCATTTTAGGGGAAAATCTAAAGCTCTGGGTCTCACACTGCCTGAAAACTCTCCTATCATTGTTCATGTTACAGGCAGTAATCTAACTAGAGAGGTCACTGGTGAACTAAAGAAGAAAAATGAGTATTTCTATTTTAAGAGACACATGAACCTTGCTGGAATTAAAATACACTGGAAATCTAAACCCTGAAGTGGCAGAAGTCTTTTAAATGGTTTTCTGAATTTTCAATGGAGCTGCACATACAAGTAAACTACTGTTACTGGAATTCCATCAAGCCCCTTTCTCCTAAAATCCAAATTCCATGTATGTTTTTTTGCCTAAAGGTTAGCAGGTGACACTCAACACCTGAAGCAGAGTTTCAAATGTGAAAACCCCTACAAGTGCCCTGCCAAGTAGGCTTACAGCCAGTTACAGACTATTTTTAGCAGACAAGAATCAACACAAGCCTTGAGTTTTCCTCTGGATTCTTCGTTTTTGTTGCAGTACAAAAGACTATTTTGCCTGGATCAAACTGAAACAAAGCTATTTAATCACCTTGCAGTGATGAAGATACCAGTGTTAGGAAATACTAGTGATGTCTGTTAAAAATCAAAGAAAACCACCAAGCCCTCCCACCCCAGAAAACTCAGACACAAATGGATTTTGCTTTGAATCAGCAATTGCCATTGCTGCAAAACTTAATCTCAAATTATTAATTATTATACTGAAAATAGAGAATCCTGATTTGGAATCTGTGCTGTCTGTTTTGAGCTGAGCACTTTAATTTTTCCTGCTGGAAAATCTTTCCTCATTGCTTGTGACATCCACGTTCCAGAGCTGCAATATACAGGCAACATTTGTCCTGAGCGTTTATTCCTGGTGTTTCTGTAATACCACCCAGGTCACCCTTTGCATGATTTTTTAACTGCATCCAATGAATAGTTCAGCAATATCACATCTTTTACCTTTCCCTTTCCAGGCTGTTTTCCCTAGAGACAGAAATGGAAGATATACAGGACAGGAAAAGATGGAAAAGAAACAAAGAGAGGAGTTTCACAGAAACACCATTGCTCATGTCAACTGTGGCATAAAGTGAACGAACCAGATTTTGTTTTGTCATATTTTACTTCATGGAGGAGCAGGACACTCTAGAAAGGGTGGCCTTGGAGGAAAGAGAGTAGCTGGGTTCACTGCAAGAGAGTACCTGGGGCACTGCAATGAGAAGCAAAAAGTTCTGCTCAGAACCCAGAGGGGCTCTGGCTCCTGCTGTTGTTCACCTCCAGGAACAGTACCTGCATGCTCTGCCTGATGATTCAAGATGCAGTATTTGCTATGGTCCCATTTCACAGGTGGATTTGGAAGAGTTGTGGAAAAAAATGAGTTTTGGAGGCTAAGATTTCGGGGGAAAAAATGAAGAATTTATCAACAAATTGACACATTCCTCGAAATGGTTCTTTGCCTGCCTCTGCTCCTCACTTCCCCAAAAAGCCTGATTTATTTATTCCAAAGTAAAACTGACAAATTCTGGTGAGTTTTTTCATGCATGCTCAATTCACCATCCTTAGTCCTCTTTCCTGTGTTTCTCCACAGTCTCTGGTTACTGACTTAAAGTAAATAAACATTCCTATCTCTCAAACCATTCTTTTTGTATGTTCTTCAGTGTGTCCTTGTCTTTTTCCATCCCCCTTTGGGGATCACCTACAGTTCTGTCTTTTCTGTGAGTCTTTTTAAAGCAAATGTCATCTACTAACAAAAATTCTCCCTTGTGTCTACCCCGTATTCTGTGCCCACAACTGGGATTCAGGTATTCACTAATCTGAATGTAGGGATTCATTTCTGAAGAACCCATTGTAGGGTATATGTGTAGCTGAAAAGCAAGCCAATAATATTTAAAGAACTCTATAGTTCAATTAATCCAAGTGCTAAAGAACAATATCTCTGGCAGCTGAATGATGATCTAACTGTGCATCTTTCACTATGAAGGGTAATATCTACATTACAGATATTGAATGTTAGATAGGATAAATCCTATATTTTTGTCCAAACTAGAATTCAAGACCCTCTCTAACACTTCTCTGTGGACATTTAAGCTCAACATAGCCACAATAAAAGTAATACTTTCCATTATATTTTTTTCTCATTTCTCATGGACAGTACTATCAAGCCACTGATCACACAGGACCATGACCTGAGGCCTTTATTCCCTTCTGACATCTCTAAAATCCACAGTTTCTGATTCATTCACTCAGACTTATCCAGGCTCTGCTGTCCTGCATGTGGCATGCTTTCTTAGGACTGGGTAAATCCCATGCCTCCCTGAGGTATTTGCTGGGTCCCCAGGATGGAGGAGGAACTGATGAATCTGACTCCATGTTCTTAGAAGGCTAATTTATTATTTTATGGTATTCTATTAAAGAATTCTCTACAAAAACTATAGTAAAGAATAGAGAAAGGACACAGACAGAAGGCTTAACAAGATATTAATGAAAAACTTGTGACTGCTTCAGCGTCCTGACACAGCTGGACCAGGATCAGTCATTAAGCAAAACCAATTCACAGGTTGGATAAACAACCTCCAACCCCATTCCAAAGCAGCAAACACAGCAGAAGTAGATCAGATAATTATTATTTTCATTTTTCACTGAGGCTTCTCAGCTTCCCAGGAGAAGAAATCCTGGTGAAGGGATTTTTCAGAAAATATGGCAGTGACAACTCCCCTCTACACCCAGAAGACCTTTGCAAGGAGGTTGCTCCTCTCTTTCATATGAAAGAAAGGCTTCTTAGAATTTTCCCAGCTAACAACAGCATTTTTCTTCTGATTTGGCCCTGAAGCCAGCTTTGGCCTTTCTTCAGATCATGTGGCTTGTTTGTACCTGGCTAGATTTTCAAAAAGCAGCTTTATTCTTTCTTTCCAGCCACTGCTAATGTCCAAGAACCACCTCTTAAAGTATGTGCAAAACATCCCAGTGTGTCTTAAAACTCTTTCTTAAAGATTTTTTTCCATAATATTTCAAGAGCCCCTTTGCTTGTTTGATAGTTTCCTGCAGCAGCTGTCCCCTCTCCTGTTGATAAGAGACTTTTATTGATCTGCTTCTTCTTCTTCCACATTAAATCAAATTTGTCAGGGTTTTGACTATGTTTTTCTTCTGTTTTCTGTGCAGCTCCTGGAGCACCAAGGTCCCAGGATATGTGTTCAAGTAGAATATATTTCCTCTAGCTCAGTAATATACCTGGTTTCAGAAAATTGTTATACTGGAAAGATCCAGCAGTTATGGGGGTTTTTAACAGTATGTTCATGAAGTATCTACTCTATTCCAGAACTGATTTTTTAGTAGTTATTTCTTGTCCCAGCAGAAAAGAACTTTCACTTACAGAGCAGAAGAGATTGTCAATTTAGAGCACATTTATAAAATATACATGGCCTGTCCCAAGGCAGAAGGCATTAAAGGAAGTTCAAGTGTTATTCCAACTGTCAGTTGGAGAGGAAGGAGAGAAAACCCCACAAATTTATTTCATTATTTTTATTTGGATTTATTTTGCATTCTTGATTAACTAAATCAAATAACAAGAAGAAGCTGCTGTGAATATTCTCCAGCTGGCATGGAGCTATAGGGGTAATACTGCATGTGGATTTTCTAATTTCCCTTGTGGAAATAAAGCTTTTAGTGCATAGTGCACTGAAGCAAAACAACGACAGCAACAGATGCTCTCAAAGTGTTTCTTAAGTGGACAAATGGCCTTTATAACACAATGGAGACTCAGAGTGTTATTTATCAGAGGCTCTGTAAAAGCTGACATTCAGCTTTATCTTGTGGAGCTGGAGTCCCTCTTTCCTCTTCTGTTTTAAGACAGCAATTTGTTCTGAAACGTGCAGTCCTTACTCAAGATCATTAAGGTGCTACATTAAAGATTAACAATAATTGCTGAAAAGCCCAGTAGAATGGGCTAATTAAAGATGAACCAAACAATGTAAGAAATTCAACTATCACTTGCTTAGCTAGCTTCAACTAGTCAAAACACTGGTTCAAACAATTAAAAAAATTGTAGGATACTTAAAGGAAGTCATATTAGCACAAGGAAAACATTGTGCTTCATTCCCTCCTCCATCTACTTCTAAAGCACTACACCTTGTTAACTGGTG